>NC_044987.1:2201721-2527874 GCF_008728515.1 Papio anubis
CTGCGCTCACACGTTTGTTCTGGCTGTGAGTGAGGCACTTCTCTCAGCTTCATCCCAACCTGATTTCCTATAGCCCCTCAGCCCTACAGGGGATCATTTGTTTCTGGTTAACCTGCTTTGGCATCTCAAGCTTCTCCTTAGGCTGTGACCACTTATTCCCAGTTTGACCCATTTTATCATGCTAGCATTTGTCTTCTGTCCTTGCCCTGCTATCAACTCCCAGCTTCCAGCCTCTGTGATATTTTCCCTTCCCACACCTTCCTAGTTCTGCTGAATGGAGTATGACTGAATCAGCACGTTGAGGAGATGCTCAAGATAAAACAGGTCTCACAGTCTGCTATTCATGTAAAGCTTGAGAAAAATAATGTGAGCTAGAATTGGCTCATTTTGCCAGTTAGTCTACAAAATTGAAAGCTGTATTAATTTTAATATCTATAAGTTATTTATATTACAAACTAATGCTTCGTAAGTGCATGTTCATTATTACATACACAATAAATTAATGTAAAAAGTTAATACCTCCAGAGCTATTTTGTTCTAAGGGAAAAAGGTTTTGGATGTGGACAACACTTGTTTTTTCTTCTAGGTAACTTAATGTGAGAAAGCTCTTCCTGAGATCCAGCCTACATTCTTCTTGATGAAATATAAATCAGTCCAAATCATTTCTTATTTAACCTTCAGCAAACATTAAAAACCTGGTTACCATGCCTTAATAGTTATAGAAAAACTTGAAGGAAATTATTATACCATTTTGTGGCAGTATATATAATCAAACACCAAGGTCAGAACCCTTCTCTGGCTGTGGCAGGCTGTTTCTCCTGTGGAACATCTCCTCCTGTCGCTACTGTTAATGAGTCTTGGCCTTGAGTGGGATGACCACCTCATCAAGGTTTGCCTGGGACTGTCCTATTTTTTCCCATCCTGAAAAACCCTTCAGTCCTGGGCAGATTAGAACAGCTGTTATTCCAGCCTTGAGTTACTACTGCTGCCTCCAATTAAATTACTGACTTTCTCTCATTGGAATTCGTCGAGCCCTGGTTTCCATCTCCTAATACTGACATCATTTTTCTGCTTCAAATTGTATTGCTCCCCCTTTCTTCTCACACACATCCACTGTAATATAAATAATTTGAAGGAATTTGTCCTTTCATTCATATAACACGTTTGTTTTCAGTGCCTCATGCATGCTAGTCTCTGGAGAAATACAAAATTCATAAGATAAAAACCTTGTC
The DNA here is from genome assembly GCF_008728515.1 of Papio anubis. NCBI lineage: Eukaryota > Metazoa > Chordata > Mammalia > Primates > Cercopithecidae > Papio > Papio anubis. Next base: position 2,202,954 of record NC_044987.1, read on the forward strand.
CTCAAATAACTTAAAGTCTACCTGAGGAGAAAAGAAAAAAGCAATAACTATATAACATGGTTATTAAATATCCATGTTATGAGAATTTTCCAGATAAAAAGCGATGGGAACTCTAAGGGAGGAAGGGTGGGATTATTTTTCGTTACAGGTGTCACGGGAAGCTGTGTGGAGAAGTGGGGATTGGAACTGAACCACAGTGGACTGGGGTTAGGGAAATGGGCCCTGCTGGGGGTGCTTTCCAGGTATAGAGACCAGCGGAGCTGCAGCACGCAAAGATTTCTCCTTACTCATTTTTGTGTCCTCTCTGTATCTAAATCAGGGATCAAGTTACTCATTTATATCTGTCAAAATGAACATACGACATCGTTAGAAACGGCAACCACCGCCGTTAAAAACCAGGCCAGCTTCAAACTTTGTACGTGGAAACCAAACGAGTTAGGTCTTCAGAGAATCCCAGAGAGATGCCATGGAGTTCTCCTAATTAAAATCAGAAGTTGATTTTCAGGTGATTTCTTAGCCGCGCAGCTAGAACTAAAGTAAATCTCGAGTCCCTGGAATGAGCATAGCGGGAAGACAGAGAAGCCATTGCTCCCCATGGGGCTTGAACTGGGAGCTCTCCCCTGAGGTATAGATGAGATCAGGGAACAAAGCCATAGGGAAGACAGAACAATCATTTTGAATACAAAGTGATCAAACCACTTTAATTGTCTATGGAAAATGTTTTTCTTTCCAGTGACTCAAGGAGGTTGAGGTTGATAGCTTCTTACACGACAGATCACAAATTTGCAGTCATCCTTTGCGTTTGAGAAGTAATTAAACATTTGTAAAATGACAGTTTTCAAATGAAATGTCTGGCCAGAGTCTCCTTCAGAAATAATGATGTGGTTTCTTTGGCTGCAAGTAATGACAAAGACCATGGAGCCAGCCTCCCCCGCCCGCTCCCCGGGTTCCAAGCGCCAGTCTTCAGCGGCAGCTATTGCAAAAGCTGCTCTCACCGAGTTCATTTTCCCTCCGTGCTCTTTGGTAGCCACCTATCCCGTGAGACAATGCGATACAAATACCTGCACTTTGCCATGGTTTCAGCCCCTTCCTCTTAGTGTGCTTTGTTATACATGATGACATCAACGAGGATGGGAAGCTTAGATGTGTGCTGCTGCAGGGTCATAGATCACTTCATTTGGGGAACACTTTAGTTAAAAGTAACTGGCAAGAGATTTACAGCCAGATATTTATATTATAGAAGTTTGTGACTTCTCCAGCCGTTTTGGCAGAGTTTCCTAACTAACCTCAAGAAACAGCTGAGTAATCCCCCTAGATGTAAGCACTCTTGTTATATTATGGAGAGGAGGGGCTGGAGATGCAGCCATGGGTGATCCTAAGCTAGCTTATAAATTAGCCAGGTGCCAGTAGGAATGTTATTTTATAAAACTGGATATAGAGTAATTGATTCTCATGCACAAGCATGGTTGCTTGATTTACACAGAGCTGATTTAGCATTTTCCTTGCTAAATTTATTTGAAAAATGTTAACTCAACGTAACCTGAATTTACAAGGAGAAAAAGTGTTTGTGTGTGTGATGGTTACCAGAGAGACAGACAAATGTCAGTGCAAGGAAAAGAGTAATTTCTGGGATTGATATTTTATTTTTCATTTATTCTCATTCACGAAAGTAGATGTCAGCACCTTCCATGCTCCCTATACTGTGCCAGGCACTAGAGATACAGATATGGATCAGACAGCTCCCAGGCATTGAAGAGAGGTGGGGAGGTGATATGTAAACACATGCAACGATAATGCAGCATTAACACAGAGGTATATGAATGGAAGGGTGATGGCTATTTTAAAGTAACACAAAGGAAGGAACAATGCACTTTGCCCAAGGAATCGAGGAAGCTTTCCTGGATGGGTGGCATTTCAACTGACTCTTTAAAGGAAGAGCAGGGATTGAGCCACAGAGAAAGAGGAAGCGCAGTGGGAACGGTGTGCTAAACATACAGCAACTCTGTGCAAAGGCTTGCAGCCTGAATATTTGCATGCTGTGGGTAAATATGGGTTGTTTGGTGTGGCTCCTCCAAGCAGAGCATGAGGGTAGGCAGAGAAACAACTGTGGCTGGAAATGTTAACCGGAACCTGCCAGGAGTAGCTTGTGAATGAGGCAGTGAGGCCTGGTGGAAAGAACACGGTCTTGGAAGTTAGACCCTATGAGGTCAAGCATTCACACTAAGACTTTTGACAAGGTACCAAAATGGTTTGATTCTCATTTTCTTTAAACTGGATATGAGAATAATAATAAAACTTATCTCGTTATGTCATTGGGGTGAATTCCTGGCAGAATAGGCAGACCTACATGTCAGTTCCTTTTGAGACCCCTTTCCCTTGCATGCCACGCACAGAAGGGTTTGGCATTGATTCTGCATATGCCTAGAAGCTTATGAGAAACACGAATTAAAGAAGTGATGGGTCAGTTCTTGGTGTATTTAAAAAGTCACTCTCACACTAGTATGAAAGAAGGCCTGCATCATAGTGAGACGGGAAGCAGATAAGCCAGTTGGAAGCCTGTTGTACTATTTCAGAAAGGAACTAAGGGCTTGGACCAAGGTCAAAGTGGGGGCAATGACAAGAAAGAAAAATATCTCAGACATATTGGAATTCGCGACACACTGGAGGTACGCAGTGGAGCAGGAGGAAGCAAGGACGATGTGGTGATCAGATTCTCTGGTGAGCAAAGGAGTAATTGCACACATTTATTTGGAATACCTGTGTATGTACTGAATGCCAGGCAGCCCTTCGGAAGGCCCAGGAGGGACTGGTTTCCTGGAGGATGCCCATTGGCAAAGGTTAGTTTACTCCCCAGAGGCTCCAGTCCTATATTATTACCATTGATTATTCCTGCTGCAGGTCATATTTGCAAAGAGCGACATCATCATTTTTTATTAATTCTCTTCCACAACAAGATGCCAAGCTAGATTGCCCAGCATCTTCAGCAAAGCTGGGACTGACACCCTGGAGTCTGGGTTCAACCAGCTAACCTCCTCTCTATTACTTGGGCTTTACTGAAGCAAGTACCGTAAAGCCTTACTTAATTAAAATCAAGAAAACACGCTGCTCTGGCAGGGTTTGAACAGCCTCTAGTGTTAGAAAGAAATAAAAATAGCAGTCCCTCTTCCCTGGACTGGTCAGAATGATAAAGCGGAGACATAGTATTGTGTCTTGAGCAGAGTGCGGATCTGAAGATGCAACGAGCTGGCTGCTGACTAGAAGTACACAGGGATCCATAATGGCTTACAGCAGTCAAGCATATAGAATTCACTTGAGCATGTGCTTTCTGCGAGAACTGTGGTTTATGTCTTATATACATTGGTTTATTGAACCCTTCCAATAATTTGTTTATCTTATTTTTATTTATATATAAACAGATGCACATATTTTGGGGTACATGTGATGATCTAATACATTTATATAATTTGCAAAGATCAAATCAGTGTAACTGGGATAGCCATCACCTTAAATATTTGTCTCTTCTTTATTCTAGAACATTCAAATTATTTTCTTCTAGATGTTTTGAACTATGCAATAGATTATTGTATACTACAGTCACCCTGCTGACCTAGCAAACACTTGCTCTTATTTCCTCTACTGAACTGTATGTTTGTACCTATGACTCAACCTCCCTTTCTTCCCCCCTCCCTCCTACTCTTCTCTGCCTCTGGTAACCACCAAACTAATCCCTGTCTTCATGAGACCCACACATGAGTAAGAACAAATAAGTCTTTGTTTACCCCTTCTGGTAGTGCTATCAATAGTGTTGATTCATATAAAAGGAAACTGAAACTTAGATGAGACAAATTACCTAAAATTACACAGCTAATAAACTCACAGAGCTGAAGCTGGAACCCAAGTCTGACTCTAGAACCATGCCCTAACCACTGTGTGATATGTCCTCAGTATAGAAAAGCAGGTGGTTTAAGGCTAGGTCTCTATTCTTTGTGTGATTCAAATATACACTGTGGGCTTCTATCACTGGTTCCAGAACACCAGGATGCAGGAACCACAGACCCGACCCAACTCAATGTAGCCCCGTCAGTAGTTATTGAGCTCCTCCTAATGTGTTCAAGGCAGTGTTTGGCCCTTCAGAGACAAAAGCTCGGGAGGAAATATTCTGGCCTCCATACTTTGTGTTTAAACAACCTACAGTCTTGTTATAGATTATCCCTAGAGACGCCACCCAACCTCATGATGCTGTACAAAAGGCTGGGGGCTCCAAATGCACAGTGAGCATCCTCCTCCCTGGCAGCAATGACAAGAAGCTAAGGGGTCCAGTTGACTTTTAAGATATTCCACTGTTCACAGTAACAGTGAGAGCAACAACAACAACAACAACAGAATATTTGTAATTATAATAGTAATTAGTCCAAGCCCTATCATTTGTTGGGCACCTACTGGTGACTCAAGCACCTTGCTGGTGCTGGTAACTTTACTCACTTACTTAATTAGTGATGTGATTGAAAAGTCTGCCTGAAAACAAAATTCCACCAGAAGCCAAAATATAACCCTTTTTCTCTAAGTTATGTCACACATACTCATGGAACTGAAACCTAACAGATAGAAACCCCTGGGAAGCAATTTCTACATACTGTCTCTCCAAATTGGCTCTAACAGTACTAACAGAAATAATAAAAAGAACTGGGGTGAGTGGTGGGTGGGGGGAGGCACTGCTCATTTACTTATCAATTCCAGCCCTAAGTCCGTGGGATTTTTTCTTATTTCACTTGCAGATTTTTTCTTCGTTCTAGTTCTTAATGTATCTTTGTCTTCTTTTTCTCTGTCTCCTAACTTCAGGAACATGCCCTAATTGGCTCCTGGGTGCAATCACAGTCCCATTGGCCCAGAAGTGGGAGAAGGGGAGAGGCTTGGGGGCTGGTGTGATGGTCCTTGCAGGGTGGCTTTGCTTGATGTAGAGACAGAAGGTGGAGGTGGGAGATGGGGGTGGTGGCAGCCCTCCTGGGTCAGCTCTTCCTGAAAAGACCTCTGACTCTGTGCCTTTTCCCTCAAATTACAAAGCAAACCCCGCAGACAGCATCCTGTAAAAGGAGATGCTTTAACAAATGCAGGGGAATCAGGCAGCGGAGGTCTAAGATGAGCAGGGCAGAGGTCAAGGAAGTCAGAGTCTGTCTGGGAGTTCTGGACAGCTGCCATCGTGGGACAGGATGAGCGTCTCCCCAGCAGGCAGTTCCTGGGGCTGCTAATTGCTCATTTCTCTATATATATCCGGCTTAAGCAAGGGCAATTGTGTCCAGAGAGAAAGCCAAAGAGCTGAAGATGGATTTAGGAAGGCACAATAGATCCATAAAAGTAGATGAATAAATAAAGGCATTAACTTTTAATGTAAATAGGACTGAAGCATTCTTATTACCTTTTCTCTTGAAGATACAAGAGGAAATTCCTTCTGCCAATTTGAACAGCTTTAAAGTGTACTTGAGGACACTCAGAAAGAAGAAAAAGGACCCAAGTACCAGATAGTATCTGCTTACAGGTGCCAAGGGTAACTCAAAAGTGTTCACAGAGCTGGAGAAGTATATGCTGCTGCTCAAATAGCTGGAAACCTAACTAGAGCTGAAAGGAAGCTGCTGGTCACTGGCAAACCATAGACTTTGCTCTTCTCATTCATTTGTTCATGTATTCGTTCATTTAGTCAGTCAAGGCATATTGAGTTCTTCCTATGTGTTGGGTGCCTACTATACTATGTAGATTGGACATGGACGAATCTGTGCTCTCAAGGAGGTTGTGGTCTGAATTTAAGATAGGAGACATTCTTTATGGTGTTGATGAAGTCTGAGTGTGTCTAGAAACAATCTCAATATTCCTTGAGACTAGACTAAGTTGTAGCTGGGGCTCAGGGCCAGGGGAGCAAAAAAATGAAGGAAGTCCCCTGGTTAGTGGTGTCCTTTTTATTTATTTTTATTTATTTCTTTTTTTGACATGGAGTCTCTCTCTGTGTAACCAGGCTGGAGTGCAGTGGCGTGATCTTGGCTCACTGCAACCTCCACCTCCCAGGTTCAAACTATTCTCCTGCCTCAGCCTCCCGAGTAGCTGGGACTACAGGCGTGTGCCATCATGATCAACTAACTTTTTTTTTTTTTTTGTATTTTTAGTAGAGATAATGTTTCACCATGTTGGCCAGGATGGTCTTGATCTCCTGACCTCATGATCCACCCGCCTCAGCCTCCCAAAGTGCTGGGATTACAGGCATGAGCCACTGTGCCCAGCTGTGGTGTCATTCTTAAAACCATGACGACAAGTTATTTTATGCTGCAAATGTGCTGACACTATTAAAGGCACATTTGCATGCATTATCTTTAGCCCATGCAATGCTCCTGTGATCAGTATTATTGCATTTATTTTCTAGAGAGGACACTTAAGCTCAGAGAGACTTAATGCCTCACCAAGTCACACAGCTGGCGTGTGACTGGACTATGATTCGTAGTATTTTAACTTTAAATACTCCCTTTCCACCTTTCTAAACCCTCTGCATGCCAGGGCCAGATTAAGTTTTACTAAAACTTGTTTCTTATAATAGGTATACTCACCACCTTCAAACTGTCCTTTTGAATGGATTCCAAGTTCCTTAGCTCAGATTGAAGCCTCCACAGCATCTGATTGTATGCTTACATTTTGGTCTTACAGGCCATCAATGCTTCAATATACCCTGCACATCAATTAAACCAAACTATTTGTCATTTCTGAAAACTTTGTTAATTTGCCCACATTCATATTAATTAAAAAGGCTGCTGTTCCTGATTAAATGTGGGAGGCAGAGAAGAAGAAGATGACAAAGTCGATTCTGCATTTTTCAGGGCTGAGTGATTAAGAATGTTAGTGTCTTCAAACAAAACAAGAAAGTCATGGGGAGAGGTGGCTTGGGGGAAGAGGATAGATCTTATTTTAAAGTCTTGTTTGAGCTGGTGGTAGAATATTCAGGAGAACAGCAGCCTGGCCTCCACTTAGGAAAAACCCCAAAGTTCATAAGGGCATCAGAGCAGGAGCTGATGATTTTGGAAACTTCTGCAAGGGAGTGAGAGCTGCAGCCGCAGGAGTGAAGGACGTGAGCCAGGAGAAGGGACTGGAATGAGAAGGAAGAACTCCACACTGAATCTTAGGAAAAGCTCAAGGGCCTGTTATGGTTGAGGGTAGGCAAATAGATGTAAGGGAAATTAGAGGAAAACAAAAGCAAGGCACAGATTCCTCCCTGTATTTTTTTAAGGAAAATAAACACAAAGAAGCAGGGGGTAATTTGGTTCCCAAACCAGGACTCCTCAACTAGCTCCGTGACTCTGAGGGGTGAGGACAGAGGCCTGGAGCCCAACAGAGGACACACATGAGCTCCTGCGCATCTTTATACTGCGGCTCTTGCTTTCCAAATACATATTTAGAACCATTTGCTAACAAATGGGGAGAACCCACGAGTATTCCAGGCACAGAGCATGAAACGGCAAGTGAGATAAAGGCCCTGACCTGGTGGAGTTGACTTTCTTGTGAATTATATCCCCTTGCAAGTTCACTGATAGAGCTAGCGTAAAGTATCCGTAAAGTATCACAGGTGCTGGGGGACTCCATCAGGAAGGAATTGGAAGCTGGGTCTTATAGGATACAAGGTCATTGCTCAATCTAGGATATAAGATGTAAATGAGTTAATTAGGAAGATATAATACAATTAAAGGGTTAGAAAGCAAGATATGTGAGAGCACCTTCAAGTAGTTTAGTATTGCTGGAGTACAATCAGGTAGGAATACAGTTTTTGGCAAGCATGAGACTAGATAGAAAAGCAGGGGCCATTTATACACTATGATAACTTTTGATGTTATCCTCCAGATGATAAGAAACCACTGAAAGGTTTTTAAGCTGGGCAATTATATAGTTCAGATTATTTTTAGGAAGACCCGTCTGACAGAGGGAGGATGAATTGGAGAGCGGGGAAACAGGGAGATAGTTTAGGAAGCTGCTATAGTTATCCAGGCAAGGGATGATAAGGATTTGGATAAGAGGAGTGATGGCAGAGATACAGAAGAATGTATGGATTTAAGAACTCTTTTGGAGATGAAATTGCTTGAACTAGTAATGAACTGAATGTGGAGGATGAAAGCAAGGGGCTGCAGAAGATATATACAGGCCCGCCTTTGGTGACCGAGGAGATTATAGCACAAGATACAAGCACAGGAGTAGGTACTGGCTTCAAGTAAAAAGGTATTAAGGTCATTTTGGGTGTGTTGAATTTGAGATGCCTATGATGGATCAGTAGGAGATCACTGGCAGACATGTGAATATACAAGTGCAAACCTTGGACAGTCTAGGCTGGACATATAGATTTAGGAAGAAGAGGGATAATTCCTGGAGAACACCAACATTTCACAGGCACCCAGATGAAGAGCAAACTAGGATGGAAATAGAGAAACTCTCAGAAAAAGACCAAATTTTGTACAAGTTTTGTAGAAATGAGGAGAACGCAGAAGCCTAAGAAGGAGAGGACACTGATCTCAGGTAGAGCAGAGGTGTCCATTAAGAAGAGAACTGGACTAAGCAGTCAAAACACCAGGTGGACCCTCATGATGCAACTCACTACCCTCCATGACCTGAGCACTAAGCTGTCGGTTTAGGGAAAGTGAACAACAGTGTGATGCAGAGGCAAACTTTGGCCACATGTGGTTTCCACGATTCCTTTTACTGCGTTGCTGGACCTCAAGGGACGCTACATCTCCTCATGGACTGGGATTTAATTTAGGTAGTGCAAATCATCCTTACTTAAGAGATAGGGATGAGTCCACAGACAATGCCAAGGTCTTCACAGGGAAAACTGATTTCCCTGAAACTTTAAGGGAGTGGAGAAATGCTTTTAAAATGCAGCATTGGGTACCCCACACAAAGGAGTAGGAAGGTTTGCCAAGGCTCTCTTGGACAACTCCTGATCATGGTTACTCAGTATGTGTGAGAGAACCAAACTCTTGCTTTATAGGACTCAGAAACAAACAGATTTTTTTGTAACTGTAAAATCCAGGCTGGTAGAACACTTGCTGCCTATATTAACCTACAAAACCAAGCTATTTTTAGAATTTTAAAAGAGAAAAATTAAATGTCTTTCATGGGAGGTGTAGTATAACAATCTATAGGTTTGGGAGGGTTTTTCTTTTACATTTCCTTGGAAATAACACATCTTGTAGGTGAGAATATATGGTGTCGATGGTAATTGCCTTTTTGCTGGAGCTACGTTTTCATTCTCCTCCCTTTCTCCTCCAATATTAATTATCAGGACTAAAAATACTCCATTGTGAGATCTTTGTGCCTCTGGGAGGCTTCTGTGGAAATCTGACATCTGTGCAGGAGGCTCTGCTGCGATGTGTGTCTCTGTGAAGCTGTCTCCTGTTTGTGAATTCAGTAAACACTTGCATAGTGAATGCTGAAGTGTCTGTCTCTCACAATGGCTGTGAGTGGCAGCCTGTGAGAACAGTGTCTTTTTGAGCAGACATGACTCATAGTGCCTGGAGGGAATAGAGAATGCATGGAATATTTATGATTAAGAGCATTAGTAACAATAGGAAAATATTGATACAAGAACATGCCGCAGTGTAACTGTAGTATGCAACCAAACTGCCATGGCCTCTTACAGTTTTCCTTTTAGTGTGTACCTACAAACCGATGTACCCCTCACCCTGACTCCATTTGGAGAAAAATAGTATAAAGAAACTTTTAAAATAGAAAAATTAGTGAGTTGTTTGTATCCATGATCAGTTTAGGTGGAGTTAGGTGGGTGCTAGGAAGGTCTTCAAGGACCAATACCTAGCTGCTGGAATCAGAGACTCATGGATCTGTACTAAGCCTCTTCCTAAAAGAACAGCTGTCACGGCTGGTCAAGTCATTCTACACTTGATGAGATTTCATTTCACCAGATATTCTTTAATTATCTTCTTGGACTGAATGTTAGTTCTGATGGGATGCAAGGTGAGGGGAAGGATGGAGGATTATGTGGTAGAGTGGATATAATATCCCTGCCTTCTAATCAAGACACATGTTTTAACAAATGAGTGCATTTCTAGGAAAAGCGAGATTGATTACTTTAAAATTGTGCTGTTCTAGAGAATCTGAGATATATGGTTATGTAACTATGGGGGATTGGTTTGTTAAGTAATCCTAGGTGGAGCTTCAAAGAGGGGCGCTGTCTACAGTCATGGAGCAGAATAAGAGCTCTGGGAGGCAGGGTTGGGTCTAGGAGGAGGCTGAGGGGCAGACCAGGGAGGAGGGCATTCTGAGCAGGAGGAGAAACCATTTCACAGCTATGCCCACATGGGGGTAGTTTACAGAGAGTTGTTGGTGCTACAGAATTTTTCATTTTAATTTTTCACCCCTAATAGTCATTTTACAGTCAGCTCTTCTCTTCAACTTGACAGTTATTATTTAATTCCCTCAAATTATTTAATTTGTATATACATTATACACTGGCAATCAAAAAACAAATTTTATTAATGTTAACTATTTAAGCCAGGTGCGGCGGCTCATGCCTGTGATCCCATAATCCCAGCTACTCAGGAGGCTGAGGTGGGAGGATCACTTGAGCCCAGGAGTTCCAGGAGTTCAAGTCCAGCCTAAGCAATGTAGAGACTGTGTCTCTACCAAAAAAAAAAAAAAAAAAAAAAAAAAAAAAGAAAAGATTTTATACAAAAAAAAAAAAAAAAAAAAAAAAAAAAAGTTAACTATTTGATTCAACAGATATTTACTATCTCCTAAGTATAAGAAAGTTACAAGTCACTAAGAATTATGAAATATGATATACATTTAAGGGTTGAGAAATTTACCTGTTATAAAAAATAACCTGGGTATTTATCTACTCTTATAGTTTCCATTTAACATTATATAAACTACTCATTTTGAATTAGATTTTGGTCCCCAATTATTTTCTTGTTGTCACACATCATACATCAGGGCTGCAGACTAGTCAGTCGGTGTACATAGGAGTTGAAAATGTACGTTTCTTTTTAGCCTAAGAAAAACATAATTTGGAACACAAATTTGTTCAATAAAAATCTTCTTACAGCCCCTCTCATACAAAATAAACTACAGCCACTTGTCATCTCAAATGATAAGCAAGGAAACTCCACATGGAGAGGCTGGGAAGACTCACGCTGGCCTTTGGTCCCTCCACATTTAGGCCTATGTGAAGATTATTTCCAGAGTGTTGTCACTTACAGAATCTTCGTCTTGGTAAAGATGAAGTCTGGCCGAAAATATTTGGTTAAACATATCCACCGAGCGAGTGGCTTTTCTGATCTCTTGACCAGTTGGTCTGGTATCTTTATCTCTTAGAACAGAGCACCATTAAGCTTTTTGTCCTGGTTCTTTGAGTTTTCCAAATTATGGCATGGGAGCGCCAGGATTCAGTCAAGATGCCTAGAGTTTGCTGTAGGAGCACCTGGGACCTAGCAGTTCAGAAAGACACCCCAGAGCTGTGCTGTGGGCTCCAGATCCTGCCCATACCTCTTCCCTTAAACTGGTCTTTGACTAGAGAAAATCTTCTTTTACTGATTGCATTGTATTCTGGAGAACTCTGTAACATTTCATTTAAAGGCAAAACAATGATAGTTCGGTTACATAAGTTTGAAAAACATTGATTGAGATTATCCAAAAGCATCCCAGAGAATAACCTGATTTTCCCCTGAAAGGGAATGTTTGAGTATATGCTATGGCTCAGTTTCACTGTGAATATTATGCTGCAGATAAAAAGAATGAAATAGCCCAGTATGCTGTTAAATAGGAATATATAGTAATAGTGTTAAGTTTTAAAAGACAAATGACAAAACAATATGTACAGCAGGATTCCATTCATGTAAAAAATATGCAAATCAAAACTATAGACTCCTGTATGTACAACTAGGTGTACGCACTCGGGACTTCTTCTATATTGACCTTTTGGTAATGCCACCAACGCCTATCAGAAAAAGAGAAATGTGAGATGTGAGCCTGCCATTTGGAGTTGTATTTTTGTGTCAGAGACCTTCGGTTTGTGCTTGGCTTAGGTTTTCTCTCTTTTCCTTCTTCTCCTTCTCCTTCTCCTTCCCCTTCTCCTTCTCCTTCTTCTTCTTCTTCTTCTCCTCCTCCTCCTTCTCCTCCTTCTCCTTCTTTCTCCTCCTTCTCCTTCTTCCTCTCCTTCTCCTCCTTCTTCTCCTCCTCCTTCTCCTCCTCCTCCTCCTTCTCCTTCTCCTTCTTCTCCTTCTCTTTCTTCTCCTTCTCCTCCTTGTCCTTCTCCTTCTTCTCCTTCTTCTATTTTTTCTCCTTCTCCTCCTCCTCCTTGTACTCCTTCTCCTCCTCCTTCTCCTTCCTCTCCTTCTTCCTCTCCTTCCTCCCTCCTCCTTCCTCCTCCTTCCTCCCTCCTCCTCCTCCTCCTTCTTCTTCTTCCTCCATAGTTTTTATTTTTGAGTTAGAGACTTGGTCTGTCACCCAGGCTGAGTGCAGTAGTGTAATCTCGGCTCACTACAACCTCCACCTCCTGGATTCAAGTGATTCTCCTACTACAGAATCCTCGCTCCCGAGCAGCTGGGATTATAGGCACATGCCAGCATGCCTGGCGAATTTTTGTATTTGTAGTAGAGATGGGGTTTCACCGTGTTGGCCGGGCTGGTCTCAAACTCCTGGCCTCAAGTGATCCACCCACCTTGGCCTCCCAAAGTGCTGGGATTACAGTCGTGAGCCACTGCACCTGGCCATGCTGGGCTTAGGTTTTCTGTCTGTTGAATAGTGATAAAATTGATCATGGAACTAGTAAAGCCTTTTCCTCAAAACTCAGGACTAAGCTAAAGGAGAGAGAACAACCTCACAAATAAAAGCCAAGTTATATTGAAGATATATATTTTTAAAAGGTTAGCTTTAGTATTCAGCAGAGAAATTTAAAAAAAAAAACACATAAACTAGAAGATGCTCACAAATATTGACCCAACCATGGGAGAAAAACTACTAAGTGACTCAAATTTCAATGTATAAGGGATGATCAATCAGGGAGTTATTTGTATTAAATTCAGAGGCAGATCATTCTCATTGCACTTCTCTCCATGGCCTCTCTAAGAAACAAATTATAGTGCAAATCTGTTTTTTGATACCCCAAACATTATGTACCAACTTACTCAGATTAATATTACAAAGTGTTGATGAAATTTTCTAGGCAGTGCTAAGAACTAAAACAATAGTTTTTTTCTTAAATAGGATGTGTTGATACTTGTTTTCATGGTGACTATTAGTTGCATATTTAATTTACAGAAATGGCGTGCTTTGGAAATTATTGCAATAGTTTGAGATATTGAGTATCTGCATGTCTCCCATGCCTCGACTTAAAAGAAAATTCATTGAGTGCCTACTATGTTCCAGGCGGCCTGCAAGGGGTCGCAGTGCAAGCCTACTACGTTCCAGGTGGCCTGCAAGGGGTCGCAGTGTAAGCCTACTACGTTCCAGGCGGCCTGCAAGGGGTCGCAGTGCAAAGGTAATTTTTAATTGTTACTAACATTATGAAATGAATGGTAGCTGAAACAGACACATACCAAAAATAGCAATAAAAGGCAATATATGTTAGAAAAGAGGTTGGCGATTGCTAATATGAGGATGGAAAAGAACTAGATTGCAAATTCCAGGTGGGCAAAGACTGGGTTGCGTCTCTTTTTCTCTGTATCATCAAGCCCCTACCACAATGCCTGATACTTGGTATATGTTTAATAACTATTGGTAGAATGAGAGAAAGAATGGAACTACGAATGGAGTGAGAGTTGTTGGAGAAAGCTTCGTGGAAGATATGACCTTTCAACTGGGTCTTGAAAAAAAAAGAAACAAGTAAAGTGGGAAAGAAACAGGAGGGCATTCCAAGTAGAGGCTTGAGCACATTAAGGAAAACTCTTGTCAAACATGTCGAATAAAAGGAAACAATGCACATTAAAATGCATATATTTAATGTGTTAAATCACATGCATACATACACAGATAAAGGATATTTTTGTTATGTGTGTTTTATCCTTGTATATTTTATCCAAATATTGGGTATCCTATATGCACAAATTTAAAAATTCTGCAGCTGTGAAGCCATCTGCTCTAGAGGATCAGCTGTGGTCAAGCCCTGCCTTCCCTGTTATACCCTGATAACAGCATTTGCCATCACAATTGTCACTCATGTGTTCTATGTAAACCTCGTGCTTTTCAGGCCTCATGTTAATCAATAATATCAGTAGTCACTGTCAATAATTACCACAAAACCTTTGAGGAGATCAAAGCCCTGACTGAAATGTGATCTTTCCTTTCATTTGTCTTGCATCTGATAAAGCTTGGGGCTATTCCAAAGCTTGTTAGCAGTAAAGAGTCAAGAATAAGAGGCCAGTAAGATCGTCAGAATCATCTCGGGCAAGCAGATATATGCCAGCCATATGTTAAAAGCCTTTAGAGACAGGTTAAACAGTCTCTTCTAAATGCCTTTGTGTTATCCTATTTCATTTCAGCTTTATTCATCATATTCAACAGTGAGAGAATATGTCTTCATTATTTAATACCTTTGCACATAGCATGTTGTGAAATGGAGTAGTAATAAAGTCTAAATCAAGCTGTTTTTAAGCTGAGGTAGCTGCAGAAGGTTCCTAGAAGAATAGAAAGATAACAGTTTAGAGTTCACAAAGAAAGTGGCATGGTGGTTCTTTCTCTTTCTTTGATTTTTAAATATTATCAAACTCTATGAGTAGACATGTCTTGTGTTCTATATTTAGCCAAAAGGGTGGTTTCTCAATAAATGTTATTTGCTGTCTACATAGATTCTATATGAGAGAAGAAGCAGGGTGGGGGTGAGGGTGGTGATCTAGCTGCTAGAAATTCAAGTGTTTCAAGGAGGTGTGCTGTAGATATCTGTGTAAGCAAAAATATCCGCTGTAGCTCAGCTACCTGAAAGGAAGGATTACGCCCTCTGGATGCTCTTAAACAATCTAGTCAATTTATGGCATACCTATTTCAATGGGAAGCCAATTCCTGTGCTCCATTTTGCTATGCTTTTTCAACCAAAGGTCATTTTTACATACTTTGGGAAAGACAGATATGGTGCTTAGGAATTAAGAGTAAAGAAGAGAGTTTTCCCCAAGACTAGGAGCCCTGTTCAGTTTAGGTAACAAGTCTGCTAATCACAGAAGCAGATTACCCCTCCTCCTCCCCACCTCCTAGATCTGTTGTCTACAAACTGTTTCACATAAACACAACACAACCCTCAGCAGAGCAGGTCCTTAGAGGTTTTTGCTCTAGTCCTCGGGGTCTAGCGGTGGGCGGATATGCAAACTCCTCTGTCTGTCATTTTCTCCCTTTCTATGTTTCTTTCCTTACTGGCCCCAATAAGAAAATTAAGAGATGTTTTGTCTTCCTAGAATAAATGTTCAGAAACAAAGCTATAAGGCAGAACTCCAACTGGCAGATTTTGTTAAACAAACAAATAAAAATAAATAAAAGAAAAAGAAGAAAAGAGGGAGACACATAAAAATAAAAATGTAGATAGGACAGACATATGTTTATTCAAAACCATCTGGCCTCTTAGGCATTTTTGCAACTGATGCTTTGTCCAAGCATAATAATGACAATAATAATAGTAGCCAAATTTTATTGATTATTTAACTCTGTGTCAGGCATTATCATAAGCACTTTACCTTTATTTTCTCATCCAGTCTGTACAAAGCCACTATGGACATGACATGATTATGTCATGTATGTGAAAATCCAGTCTCTGGGAGGTTGAATTGCTTGCTCACTGTCACACAGCCAAGTGGTTAAGTCTGCACAGTATCCAGATCTAACTGATTCCAAAGCTACTTCTTTTAACTAAAACAATGTATCACTTACTCATTGAAATTTGTAGCCAAATACAATAGAGGGTAAGTACCTGTTAGAAAAAGCTAGTTTGATTTACAACCAAATCAAATTTAGGCATATGCTGTCCATGGCTCTTAGCTGATCCAACCCTTGTCATCCCAGAGATAAGCAACATAAACACAGATTTGACATAGCCCAAGAAAGCAAGCCAATTAAAAACTTCTATGACCGATGCCTCTGCCACACCCTACTGATGCCCTGAGCTTTAACAGCTTAAGTGCTGGTGTTGATTTCCTCCAAGACCTTTAAACGTCATGGACAAAAATTGCTATTTTGTTCTGCATGCACAGGTCCTAATTCTGGGGCTCAGAAAGTTCTGTGGAGTCTGTGAAATCAGCACGTGCCCCATCTCCCCCAAATGCCTTTACCTTTCCAGTACTGTAGTTGATTGTCTACAGGCAGCTCCCAGGGCTGAAATAGGTTTCGGATTCTTCAGAGTTTTCATTAATGGAAACTTGCAATTCAGCAAAAGGGAAAAAAAAGAAAGTAAAAGCGTTGTGGTACAGACAGGTGTTGGAGAGGACCATCTGCTTGTTAATAACTTGCCCACAGATTTTCATGCCGCAGGACGGGGACACATTTATTATGTGATGCTGGGCCCATTCCATTCCACTATCATTTCTGTAGAAATATTATTACTTGCACAATGTGCTATATTTTTAAATTTACTTTTTAAAATCCTCCTCTCCCTGGATCATGTTCTCAATATGCCTTTTCCCTACCTCCCCCACCTCTTCCTCCCCTTTCCTGATGTACCACCCTTTTCTCAGCTCTCTCACAAACTGCAGCACAGCCTCAGACAGAAGCCATCATCACCAGCAGAAACAGTCTCTCAGTTCACAGAGAGACAAAATTCACTGAGAGACAGAACTCTGATTACATACCTTGAAAATAATACTTTCCAATAGAGATCAAAATGTAGCCCAACAACTCAATGATGATTTTAAAATTTTGATTTAATTTTGTATTACGCACATGCCTTGAAATAGAGCATATCTGCCTTGAACTTGGGGTTGGGAAATCTGAGTGATAAGAAACATCATATGTAATTCTGGCTCTGCCGTTAACTAGTAATGTGGACTTAGGTTTTATGTATGAAATAAGTGCATTGGACTCAATTGATGGATTGATTCATTCATTCATGAAGATCAGACCATTTATTATTTTCCCCCAGACTTGACCAGCTTAGATTTTCATACCTGCTTTGGACATGGTGATATAATTGGATATTCATCCTTGGCCAACAGACTCTCTTGAGTTAAAACCAGCCCATCCCTTTGAAAACTTATGGTTTTTTCTCCCTGTACCTAGCTATGTGGTATGTATTGCATTCTGAAATGAATATGGCATTCATAATTTGACCCAAATTAGTTTTGAATTAGAAATGTATAGATATAAAAATTATTACAAAAGGGTTGAATGTAAATGGTAATTTTAAAATTATGAAAGCATATGTCTCAATATATTTTAAATATACACACATTATTACTCGATTATCTCATTGTTATAGCTGTTGCTATAGTCTTCTCAATCTTTTCTCATGCATATATTTTAAGAAATTTAGTGATTTATGACAGCATCAGATAGTAATATCTCCATATCTGCTCCAGGACGGGGTGTTATTATTTAAACATTATTTAAGTATTAATATTATTTAAGTATTAAATGATATTTAAATAACATTTAAATATTTAAATTGTAATATCTAATTTAAATAATATTATTTAAAATATTATTCTTTAAAAATATTGTTGGTAAATCTATAAGTGAAAAATGTCATTTCAATATTATTTAACAATTTTATCTACTTCAGCACTTATGACCTTATGTATTTTCTTTTTAACATGCCTTTTTGTCTCAAGGGTAAAGAATCTTCATCTCAGGTAGGTTGGCATTTACTCACAGCCCCTTTGGAGGTTGCTTTGTAGGCTTATAGATGGTGAAGCAGAACAAAATCATAGCTAAGAACACAGACAGATGGGGGCACACATCCCTGTTTTTCTCTTTATTATTTGTGTGGCATTAATCAAATTTGTTAATCTTTCTAAGCTTGCAGTGACATACAACTTTCTTCATTACTGTTATGATAAAATTGAATGAGAAAATATGTTTACATACTTGGTGCACTCTTTAGCACCAGCAAATCCTCTTAAAATGGTAATCATTGTGATCATCATTTTTTCCTTTAATCCATTAAATAATTCTTTCTCCTAGAATTGATTTTTCATGGTTACAGGACGAGTATCACTAATTAATTAATTAGTTGTTGTAACCATTAATTGATTAATTTATTCTTTGTTCAACTAATCCTAGGAGTCATCTTTATTCTCTCACCCAAGCCACAGGTGGTTCTGTTAGCTGTACCTCTAAGCTTCATCTCAATTCTCGCCATTTCTCTCCCATGTCTAGTGCTACAATGATCTCAATGATCTCTCTCCGGGTCTACTCAGTCTGCTGGCTGGCCTCTTTTTCTCTGTAACTTTTTCTGCCCAGCTTCCACCTCCATCCGTTTTCAACACTGCAAGCAGACCTCTTCTTTAAATATGAACAAGGCTACATATTTAACTATTTCACAGTGAAATTCTCGAATGTGGTCTCATTGTGTTTGGAATACAGTGCAGACTCCTTGCCATGGTCTACAGGAAACTGAGTGAGGTGTCCCTGCCTACTTCCACCACTTCACCTTCCACTGCTCTCCTCCACCGCTGCCTCTCCCAGCCACACCGATATCCTTGCTGGTCCTTGAATTCACCAAGCTGTTTCCTTCTGGGGGGCTGTTGAACTTGCTCTTCAGTCTGCCTGGAATGTTCTCCTCCCAGACCTTCACACAGGCTCCTGCCCAGTGCCACGTTTTCCTGCACGCCTGCCCTGACTTTCTTGCCCAGACTTCAGACACCTCATACTCCTTTATAGTCTTTTACTTTCTTAATTACCCCCATCACTGTCTAAAATTATTGTCATTTCTATTTATGTTTCCCAGTGCTTTTTTCCATTTCTCACTCTCCAGAACTCCATGAACATGCTCTCTCCTTGAAGAGAAAGGCAGTCTGTTCTATGGATTGCTGTTTGCCTGACACCTACAACAGAATGGAAAATCAGTAACTATTAGGTGAATAAACAAGCAATTATTTTGGGGGCTTCACTACATTCCAGGCACAGAGAATTGCTAGGTCTTAGACCAAGAGGTTGGTCATCAATCATTTGTGATTTGGGTGGGTCTTCCTTTGATCTTTGTACATTCTGGACCACTCCTTTCTTTGGGGAAACATACAATGAGTGCAGGTACCTATGTAACCAAGAATGAGCTCTGGTCTACAAACCCTGGCTGTGTTCAGAAAGCTTAAGCCAAGCATGTCCAGGAGGTCCTGCACTGCAGGTCTCTTGCTATAGGCAATGCTCACTCACTGGAGGACCCAGTCACCCACCCAGCAAGGCAAACCACTAGTTTATATGCATCAGACAGCTCGAAGTCTTGGCAAATCCTAGGCCTGGACAGTCACCAGTATTCCAGCAGTTGAGGTCCCCGGCCCTTTGCTGTCTCTCACATATTAAGGTAACTTGGATCCCTCTATTCTCCATCTTTTTTCCAGATACCAGCCAGGTACCCTGGCTTATCCTGGGCTAGGTTATTAATTTTTCCCCACAGATCTCTTCCCCTATACACCCCTCCCTCAGGCCCCAAGGTACAGCAACGAACTGGTCCATCTCTCACAATGCCTCCACTTGCCCATGCGTGTGCCGATACGCCCACAAAAAATGCACACTTTGAAAGGTAGCTTGTGGCTCCCTAGACCTTTGGAAAATATTCCTCACTTAGACAAAGCGTAGAGAGAGGCTTCTGTCTCACTTTGACTTGATGAGTTGATATTGCTCCTCGTATAGCTTTCTATTTGGAAACAACTCTGTTTATATCACACACATTTTCTGTATTTCTACTGTCTCATTTTTTACTATTAAGGACACTTGCCTAGAAACAGAATCTGTGCTTTTTTTCCCCAGTGTTCATCTCCTCTCGCTGCCTGTTCTTCACCTGAGTATATCACGTTTGATTGCTACACTGCAAAGCTGGGCACAGCTTTATCCCCACTATATAGTATCAATCTGTTTACCCATCCATCTTTCTTCCTATCTTTATACACACACGAACACATAAATGTCTCTAGTGAAATGTGTATGTGCTAACATTTCTCAGAGATGCAGGGACGGTGTTTCCTTTTATTTCTCCGATAAACCACAAAATAATACTGCACTGAGCATCGACGTAACATTTCATTTATTTTAAGTAATTAATCCTCATAGGTGCCTATGGAAACACAATCCTTACTCTTCCCATTTTAAAGATGAGGAGACTGAGACAGAGAGATGAACTCGCTTGTTCAAGGTGATGTGAAAATTTCTCAGCACAGTGGGGTATTAAAATTCAGAGTGACAAACTCCCTAATCCCGTGATTAGATCATCAGATCCTGGTGCCATGTATCCAACCTCTTAGAACTTGGAGAATCAGGTACTTAATATTGCTAAAGGAAATTGATGGAAAGGTCAAACATAAAAGGTACAAAGAGCAGTTCCTCTTTTACTCTACAAGTAATGAAGCAGATTTCTTAGTGTTTAATTTAAGAACCACTTGGTATATGAAATACATTTCTTGAGAGAGAGAGAAAATGGCTTCGTGTCTAGACTCCCAGTCTTTGGGATTAAGAGCACCTGCCTGGTTCAAGGATCTGCATTTCTCCAAAGTGCTCTCCTCACGCCCGTCCCTGTCTGTGGTGCCATAATCATTTCCACAGCAACTCCAAAAGGGGCGATGATTGTAGCATCACATGTAGGAGATTATACAGCCTCAGGCTGGGGATAACTAACAGGAGGAGAGAGATTCTTATTGAACAACAATCTTGCTTTGTGCAAATTTGAGCAGGAGAGAAGAGGGAAGGGAGGAGAAATACAGACAATCTCAGATCTAGGGGAAATTGGTTTTAAATAGGTTGTTTTCAAAGGTTTCTGGAAGATATTGGTTCTTCTAGAGAATTATGGAAAGTGCTGAGATAATTACCTTAGCCTTACAAACTTAAAAAATATACATTTATTAAAAAGTGTGTTTAGTGTTCGGCAAGCTGTCAGATAAATTTGCAAGGAAACCAGAATCTCCAGGAGGAAAGGGCTCCCGGCAGGCAGAGCATACAAAGGGATGTTAATGTGTTGGACAGTGGCCCACATTGGGACGCTGGTCACCGCTTAACTGCTCTATTGTTTATGCTGGTGTCATGCATGTGTGCCATTTGTTTAATTCACGTAGAGGCATGGTTAAGAGCAGAGACTTTGGAGCCACGAAAACCTGCGTTCCACTAAAGTGCCAAGTAAGCTTTCTAAGCTGTTTTACTTTATCTGTAAAACATGAATTTTACCTACCTCATGGGGATCTTGAGAATTTTAAATAAAACAGTCCATGTAAAGCATTCATAACATGGCCTTATAAACCACAGATGCTGAAAAATCATGATTTCTCTGGTTCTTGTTATTGATATTACCAACATGAAAGCTATGACTGATGATTAAATGATCTGCTTCAGATATCCATTTTCTTCATTTCCGTGAAATGAACACTGTACTACACACTGTAGATGTGGTCTTGTACTACACACGGTAGATGTGGTCTTGTACTACACACTGTGTAGATGTGGTCTTGTGCCACACACACTGTAGATCTTGGTCTTGTACTTTACACACTGTGTAGATGCAGGTCTTAATACTACACACTGTGTAGATGTGGTCTTGTACCCACACACTGTGTAGATCACCGGTCTTGGTTCTTTGCACACTGTGTGAATCTTGGGTCTTGTACTGCACTGTAGATAACAATGTGTTATTACTACACACCAGTATTAGATGTGATGCCTTGTACTACACACTGTGCAGATGTTGTACTACACACTGTGGCCAGATGTGGTCTTATTAACTATACACTGTGTAGATGTCTTCTGACTCTGCTGCACACTGTAGATGGTCTTGTACTACACACGCGGTAGGATATTGGTCTTGTACTACACACTGTGTAGATGTGATTCTGTACTTACGCCAGCAGATGTGGATCTTGTAGTACACACACTGTGTAGATGTGGTCTTGTACTGCACACTGTAGATGTGGTCTTGTACTACACACTGTGTAGATGTGGTCTTGTACTGCACACTGTAGATGTGGTCTTGCCTTTTCACCCCACAGAGGGTGGATGTGGTCTTGTACTACCTACCTGCGGTGAATGTGGTCTTGTACTGCGCACACACTGTAGATGATGGTCATTACTACACTGTGTTAATGGCAGATGTGATTACACTGTAGATGTGAGGTCTTGTGCTGCACACTGCTAGATGTGGTCTTAGCCACTACACACGGTAGATGTGGTTCTTGTACACTGCACACTGTAGATATGTGGTCTTTGTACACTACACACTGTAAGATGTGGTCTTGTACTACACACTGTGTGGCCAGATGTGGTCGATATTAACACACACTGTAAGATGTGGTCTTGTACTACACACTGTGTGGCCAAATGTGTGGTCTTGTGCTGGAGAAACACTGTAGATGTGGTCTTGTACTTTACACACTGTGTAGATGCGGTCTTGTACCACACTGTGAATGTGGTCTTGTACTACACACTGTGGCTTGAATCGCGGTCGATCTTGTACTACACTATTGTAGATGTGGTCTTAATACTGCACTATTAGTAGATGGTCTTGTACTGCACACACTGTGTAGATGTGGTCTTGTACTACTGCGGTGTTAAGATGTGGTCTTGTACTACCACACTGTGAATCACGGTCTTGTACTGCACACTGTAGATGTGGTCTCCTTTGCACTGTAGATGTGGTCTTGTAGTACACACTGTGCTTAGATGTCTTAGTACTACTACGGTAGATGTGGTCTTGTACTACACACTGTAGATCACGGTCTTCGTATTACTACACACGGTGAATGTGGTCTTGTACTACACACTGTAGATCTTGGGTCTTAACCTGCACTGTAGATGTGGTCTTGCTTTGCACACACTGTAGATGTGGTCTTATGCTAGTACCACACTGTGTGGAAATGTGGTCTTATACACACACACCACGGTAGAATCTTGGTCTTGTACTACACACTGCCAGATGCGTCTTTGTACTACCACGGTAGATGTGGTCTTGTGCTACTACACACTATGAATAATGGTCTTGTACTTTACACACTATTAGATCGCGGTCTTGTACTACCCCACCATGACAGATCACGGTCTTGTGCACAACACTGTGATACTTGGTCTTTGTACCTTTGCCTGTAGATGTGATCTTGTACCTTTTTCTTAGTGTGGTCTTGTGCTACACACTGTAGATGTGGTCTTGTGCTACACACTGTGTGTAGATGTGGTCTTGTACTGCACACTGTAGATGTGGTCTTGTTACACTGTGTAGATGTGGTCTTGTACTACACACGGTAGATGTGGTCTTGTACTACACACTGTAGATGTGGTCTTGTACTACACACTGTGTAGATATGGTCTTGTACTACACACTGTGTAGATGGTCTTGTACTGCACACGCACTGTGTAGATGTGGTGTTGTACTACACACTGTGTAGATGTAGTCTTGTACTTTTGCATTGTGTAGATGTGGTCTTATACTGCACACTGGAGATGTGGTCTTGTACTTGCACTGTAGATGTGGTCTTGTAAAGGAACCTCTCTGACTTGGAACATATCGGTTTGAAGCACCCAAGCAGACATGGCAATACGTGGCAACTGTGCACACTGTAGATGTGGTCTTGTAGTACACACTGTGTAGATGTCTTGTACTACACACGGTAGATGTGGTCTTGTACTACACACTGTAGATGCGGTCTTGTACTACACACGGTAGATGTGGTCTTGTACTACACACTGTAGATGCGGTCTTGTACTGCACACTGTAGATGTGGTCTTGTACTGCACACTGTAGATGTGGTCTTGTAGTACACACTGTGTAGATGTGGTCTTATACTACACACGGTAGATGCGGTCTTGTACTACACACTGTAGATCTTGGGTCTTGTGCTACCATTCTGATCTTCTTCCAGTCTTGTGAATCACGGTCTTCCTTCCACCTGTGATCTTTTGATCTTCCTTCCATTGAATGTGGTCTTCCTTCAGATCTTGGGTCTTGTACTACCACGGTGAATCGGTCTTGTACTACACACTGTAGATCTTGGTCTTGTGCACACTGTGGGTGTGGTCTTGTGCTGCACACCAATAGATGTGGTCTTGTGCTACACACTGTAGATGTGGTCTTGTGCTACACACTGTGTAGATGTGGTCTTGTACTGCACACTGTGTAGATGTGGTCTTGCACTACACACTGTGTAGATGTGGTCTTGTACTACACACGGTAGATGTGGTCTTGTACTACACACTGTAGATGTGGTCTTGTACTACACACTGTGTAGATGTGGTCTTGTACTACACTGTGTAGATGCGGTCTTGTACTGCACTGCACTGTGTAGATGTGGTCTTGTACTACACACTGTGTAGATGTGGTCTTGTACTACACATTGTGTAGATGTGGTCTTGTACTGCACACTGTAGATGTGGTCTTGTACTACACACTGTAGATGTGGTCTTGTACTACACACTGTGTAGACGTGGTCTTGTACTACACACTGTAGATGTGGTCTTGTACTACACACTGTGTGGATGTGGTCTTGTACTACACACTGTAGATGTGGTCTTGGAGGAGGCACTTTGTTTTAGCCTTAGATTTGTTCATTCTTCCATTCATTTACCCATGTTCATTTTATTCAGAAAATATTTGAAGTAGGTTACAGAAAGACATAATATAAATTTTAAATCCAAACCTCTTTATTATATATATAATATATATCTAGAAATAAAATTCGAGTTTTAAGAATATGCAGTTTATGTATTCAAATAAATGTTATAAAGCCCTGCAGAACTAATAAGATTGGAGTTCTGCTGTGAGTTTCCTGATTCCTGAGGCAAAGAGGGAAAGAAAGTCGTTAAAAGATGTACATTGCCCATAAATAGAAACACACCAATCTCACTCAGGTGAGGGTTCAGCAAACCAAGCCCAGCTGGCCAAACCCAGCCCACTGCCCGTGAGCCAAGGAGAGTTTTACATTTTCAAGTGTTGTTTAAAAACATGAAGAAGAATAAGCTACAGAAACAGCATATGATGCTCAGACTGTACTATTTACTCTCTCTTGCCCTTAACAGAAAAAAATTAACAACTTCTCAGCAAAAATATCTAAGGAAAATTTCTCCCCCGCAAAAGAGACTTCCTTTCAAATTCATCTTGCTCCACTTTTCTTCTTCTTAACTATGCTCCAGTCACTCTGCCCATTCTCCTATTCTCTCCTCCTGGGTTAAGCTAACAAATGAGAAGTCCCTCTCCACTGTATCCTAGTGGCTTAGAACACCCAGCCTTTGCCTGGTGCTTCAACTGGTCCTTCAAACCTGCACTTAAATGTTACCTCCTCAGAGAGCCTTCTCTCATCACCTAGTCCAAAATATGTTATCTTGTGTCTTGAATAGCAACATGTTACTTTCCAGTGTAGCAATTTTCAGAATCTGAAAGTTTCTATTCACTCACTTACTTGTTTGTTTGATGCTCCATGAGGACAGGGATCAAGATTCAGCTAATCTCAGCTAGATAATTCTAGTTCTTAGTATGTGGTACAAAATAAACAGTAAATAAACATTGGTTAAATGAAAAAATAACAATAGAAATGTTCAATGGGCTACTTTTTATATATATATGTGTGTGTGTGTATATATATGTGTGTGTGTGTGTGTGTGTGTGTGTGTGTGTATATAGAGATATATAGAGCATCCACATGGAAACTGCAGGCAAATACCGAAGTGTTCTTTATTAAGGTGGTGTTGGGTGAGGGTTTAAAAAGTGTAGAGGAGGTTGGGAGTTTTGGTATAAAACAATGGTTTCTATGCATTTTTGTCTGGTTGATTCTCAAATCTATGATACTCAGACTATTAGATGGATTGCATATTCTTCAGACTATCTTTGTACCCAATTTTCATAACTGATGGAGGTTATATTCACTTTCAAGGATCCACAGACATTATTTATTGTGTCTCAAATGCAAACCAAGATAGGCTATATTGTGCTGATAAACAATCCCAGAATTATGGAGACTCAACAAAATGAAGGTTTATTTCTCAGTGTTGCATTGTAGTTATATGCAAGTTTGGGCAGATTATGTTAGATTGCATTGCTTGGAAACAGAATCTGAGATAGAGTTGCTTGCAGAGAGTCTACTGGGAAGTACTTCTGGGAGACACATCTGTACAGAAGTGAAGAAGGCAGAACTGGACAGAGAGGGAAGCTGACCCAGAACCTGGCTATAAGCGAAGCTGTGGCCAATCCCTGGTGAGACGTTCATTTTCCTCAACCAGTTAGACATTGGCCATGGATTCTCTCCTGAATGGACCCAGCCTTACACATGAAAGTCCTACGTGCAAAAGCCATTCCCATAGAGAAATTCAGTTCTGAGTTACTGTCAGTGGGTATTCCTGGCAGCCAAGGGACAGTACATTATCCCTAAAGAAGGGGCTGGAGCAGAGCTGCTCACATCTGCTTGCTTCTTAGAGGAATTTCAGTCATCTAGGAACAGCTGTTAAAAGTTTTGGAATGGTCTTGTTTCCTGGGTTAGAGGGATGGACCATGGAATCCATTGCTGTAGCAATACAAGGCTGTGATTGATCATTTTTATTTTCTTCCACTAACACCTGTTCTAGACTCTCCCCATCTCATCCAGCATCTCTGCTGGTCTAGACACTTGGCCTTGTGGGTCGACCAAGAACCTCATTTCTGTGGGGTCTGAAGCCTAGTTTCTATGATCTGTTCAGGATGTGGGTACTGTATTTGTCCATTTACTATTAAAACTGGACATGGAACATCAAAAGTTGCCCAGGGAACCACCAGATCCCAGACATAGTCCTACCTGATGCCCCGATGATGTGAAAGCAGCCCTACCACCAGGATTCTGATCCTGGTGATCAGAATCAATTGTCACTATCAATGTGGTGACTTCTTTTCTGATTTTCTGATCTCATGGCATGAGGAGCTCTAAGTGACCTGGTGGCAACTATAATGTAAAGTATGGTGGGACTCGTTTTGTATCTCCAAAAGGAGGCCCTGCACCTCTGGGAACCATAACCTCTACACCCATATCCTGAAGTTATAAGAACAGGAAGAGCAGATTTCCCCAGTGAATCACTGGGGTAAATGGTAATCAAGGTTGTTCCTACTTCCACCCTTTGGTTTCTGTACTGATGCATTTCACCTCTTGAGAAACCAGCCCCAGAAAATGGAATTCTCACAGGGTGCTGCCACCAAGTTGACACCTCAGCTGCAATTTGAAGAAGCCACTCGCAATTCCATGAGGGGAGGAGCTTTAGAAAAGCTTAGAATGTGGTCGAATCATAGAATTCTCATGGCCCTATGTTCATGGCTGTGCCCCCTTAGTTGTAAAATGCATGCTCTAGCTCAAGGCAATATTGTGAAGGATGCCCTATCACTGAAGAACATACTCAGGCTCACCCATGAATAGAGCAAGTCCTTTGTCCTCCTCCAACACCTGGTCACATCCTCAGCTTCACTGGTGTGGGCTGAGGGAGAGGCACATTTGCAGTCGTGACAGACAGCTTGTACATGTGCCAACTGATTGTGCAGCCTCCTGTGTCCGCGGACCACGGCTTTGCCTAATCCACTGATGGTTTGCTGTTGGGCTGCCCAGTCTTATGACCTGCTGTGTCTGAAGAATCAAGACCATGACGGACAGCTCTGATTACACGGTCATTTGATGTCTTGTAAGCAGATAGTTTGTCTCTTCCTGAACCGCTTCGTATTATTGATGTTGCTTTGTGAATGATGTATAGCTCTCTGTCGGAGATGTGATGTCCTTTTCCAAACCCCTCAAAGTCTTTCTGGAGATTCTTCTCTTAGTGCTTGCTAGAAGCTTCACTCTGTGTCTTTTCCCCATGCTAGTTAACTCCAGTATCATTGAGTCTGTTGGTCATTTGGCCTATGCATCAGGAATGCTTGCACTGTAGCCCGGACTGGCTGCAGAGCAGCTTTCTATTCTGGATCTCAGTCAACAAAGGCTCCCAACTTCTATGTCACCCGGTAAACAAATCATATTAGTATGCCCGAATGCATAATATTCTGCCTCCAGAGCCTGCAGAGGGCTCCCAAGCCTTGTGCTTCTTTATTAGTGTTGGGAAGCATGAAATGCAATAATTTGTTCTTTATTTTTGAGAGGCTGTCTTAGAATGTTGTAGACTACTGAATCCCCAAAAATTTCATGGTATTGTACACCTCTGAGTCTTTGCAGGGTTCATTCCTTCTCTGTGGAGTAAATACATCTTATCAGAGCCTCCAATGTACTTGCTACTCCTTGCTCACCTGTTCTATTTAGCACAGTGTCATCAATATAGCAGATTAATGTCATATTCTACCAAGTGTCCAGGCAGTCTGTGTCCCTTTGGAATATGTCAGAAAGCTGGAGAGTTGTCATAGCCCTGGGACGAATCATAAATGCGCATTATTGTTCATCCCAGGAGTATACAAAATGCTTCTGATTTTCCCTTCTGATAGAAAAGGAAAAGGATGCATTCAGTATATCACTGACCACATAACAAGCCCCACAGTCTGTTTTAATCTGCTCTGGCAGAGATACCACATCTGGCACAGCAGGTGGAATGAGAGTTACTACTTGGTTAAGTTTGTGACAGTCCACTGTAATCACCCATGACCTATCTGACTTGTGTAGGAGAAAGAAAAATTTCAGAGGTGCATGGGGATATAACAGGGAAATATCACATTTCTTTAAGTCTCAGGAATAGAGAATTTCAGATGCAGTTTCATTTTTTTTTTTTAATTGCTGGTTTGGTTAGGGATGGAGTACATGTACAAAGATTTCCACTTGGCCTTCCCCACTATGGTAGCTGTTAATAGGCAAATGAAAAAATGTGGGGGCAGTGTTCGTCCTATTGTACATTTGGAAACTGAGATGTTCCTCCTGTGGGATCCTCCTGTGGGTCTGTGGACTCAGCGTCCCCACCCTCGCAAGGTATGGGAAAGGAAGCCATCTGTCTCCCCTACACCTCCCTTCAGAAAGCAGGTGTGATGATACTTTGAATCCTCTGTAACAATGTCAATTCAGATTCTACATCCAACAACTTACCCCTTTCCAAATGTGTGGATGTTTGAGAAAATGGTTTTCAGTCCCTTTAGGAAGGAATGAAGGAATTTCTATTGAATATCTTGGCCAACTCTCTTTCCTGCAATTGATTCTGAGTCTTAAAACTATTTAAGATCCAGAAACTGGACAAGAGATAGTAAGTTTTGATTGTGGTAACTATCCTCAGACTCCTGATAACCTGTCCCTGATTTCTTTAGATTGTACAAATTAAGAAGAACTCATCTCTCTTGGCTCTAAGTACATCATGTTTTCGTCCCGTAAGTCTTGAAAAATTTGACCCATCCTTAGTGACACTTAAATATTGTCACTCATTGTGACAATTGCCCCATCTTGATTTTGATAACTTATCACGGTGTTAAACAAAATTATCAGGGCTATTGTTTTGGACTGAGCTTATGTACTAGGCCATGACAGGCCAGACAAAGCCAAAATGGAGTCATTCATGCTAAATGTCAAGTAATCAAACTGAAATGTTAAGGAAGCAGATAAATCCCAGAAGAGACCAGTTTTTTTTCTTTTTTTTTCTTCTGAAAACAAGAAATTCTAACATAAGGAAGTCCCTCTTCTCTAACCTTTCCAAAAAGTAACCTTAAGTAACCAAATATTAACCTATCAGTATTTTTTTTGTTCTGTTGTCTATTTCCTTGCTCCCATCTTACAAAACCCTCTGTTCTGCTACTTCCCAGTAGAGTTTGAGCCCAAATAGTCCGTTTATGAATGAGACAGAGTGACATCAATGCCTAAAGTTTTGGCCAGCCTCTCAAAATTGAGAGGTTGACCAAAAGTGGAGAATTGTTAAATTAAATTTAACCCAAAGCTGCCTCGTTACATAATTTAGGATTGACCTAAAGATGTCTCCATACACAGTGAACCATAAGTCAACTGGATGTGTAGACAGACTGTAATCTACTCTCATAACAAGTCAGCCAATCACAGCCTATGAAGGCTGGGCCAGTCATAGGCAGCCAACTGTTCAAATAAGGCAAACACTTAGGTGTCACCAGTCCAGCTGCTTCCATACCTCACTTTAGTTTTCTGTATGCCACTTTCTGTTTTCTGTCGATAAATGTTATCTAACCATGTGACAGGCACAGAGGCACACTGAACTTATTTTGGCTCTGGGGGCTTGCCAATTTGCAAGTCATTCTTTGCCCAGTTAAATTCTGTTAGATTTAATTTGTCTGAAGTTTTTATTTTACAACTGTTACCTGGCCTGTATTATTTGAGAATCCTATAATCTATTAACTATTATTTTGGAATCTGATCATCCTCACTCTTCTCAGGGAGCCCAGTTCTGTAACCACATTTCACGCAGTTGTCTCTGTCTACAGAGAGCAGTACACACATAAACAGAATCCAGCTAACTAGCTAGCTCTGTAGATTAATGCATTATTATGCTTTATGAAATTAAAATCATATTTTATTTTTAATAAAAGTATTAATGCATTGATCACTTAAATTTATCAAAGAAAAAAGAAATTTAAGTGCAAATAAAGGAATAATTGACCTTCAAATAAGCATATTAGGTCTTAAAATATCCCTCTACTGTTAAGAGATTGTGAAAATCATTAATAGATTGGCTTTCCTGTATCTAGGTCTCCTTTTTAATAAAAAAATGCTTTAAATTTAAGTAGCATCAATTGATTGACTTCAGTGAAGATGACGACACTATTACATTTGCATTTTACCCTATCTTTGCTCCTACCTCTACTTGATGTCTGTTAATTTTATGTGTATATATTCAGGTATATAAACTCCTTATTTTGTTCTTTAGCCACAAGTTCCCATAATTTTTTAAATGGCCCTTACTTAACCATCTGTGGTTTTTTTTTTTAAATCTTGTCTTCTATATTGTCAAGTTACTTATTTTGATTTTTGAATTAATACACTAAATTTTGTAATTATGTAGGGTTTTATTCTTAGATGCTGCATTTCCTAAGTTCTTTCTTGTTTGGAAACGCTTACACAATACTGTACTGGTGAACTATAAAAAAAATCAGCCTATGGGCTGGGCACGGTGGCTCATGCCTGTAATCCCAGCACTTTGGGAGGCCGAGGTGGGCGGATCACCTGAGGTCTAGAGTTTGAGACCAGCCTCATCAACATGGGGAAACCCCGTCTCTACTAAAAATACAAAAATTAGCTGGGCGTGGTGGTGCGTGCCTGTAATCCCAGCTACTTGGGAGGCTGGGGCAAGAAAATCTCTTGAACCCGGGAGGAGGAGGTTGCAGTGAGCTGAGATCACACCATTGCACTCCAGCCTGGGCAACAAGAACAAAACTCTGTTTCAATAAATAAATAAATAAATAATCAGCCTATGGCTGGGCTCAGTGACTCATAACTGTAATCCCAGCACTTTGAGAAGCGAAGGTGAAAGGATTGATTGAGTCAGGAGTTTAAGACTGTGTTGCATAAGCAACAAAGCAAGACCCACAATTCCATAAAAAATAAAAAATTAGCCTGGCACAGTGGCACGTGCCTGTAGTCCCAGTTTCTCAGGAGGCTGAGACGAGAGGATCACTTGTACTCAAAAGTTCGAGGCTGCAATAAGCCATGATCACACCACTGCACTCCAGTCTGGGCAACAGAGTAAGGCCTCATGTCAAACAAACAAACAAACAAAAAATAGCCTATGTATAATAATCTTGGATCAAACAAACTTTCTTTTAAAACTGTAATTTAAAAAAAATTAGCCAGGTGTGGTGGCACATGCCTGTCGTCCCAGATACTTGGGAGGCTGATGTGGGAGAGGTGGGAAGATGGCTCAAGCCCAGGACGTCAAGACTGCAGAGTTGCGATCCTGTCACTGCACTCCAGCCTGAGCGACAGGGGGAGACCCAGGCTCAAAACAAAACAAAACAAAACCCAAAAGTACAGAGACATTTTCCTATTGATTTTGCATCACAGTGATGTGCACCTGTAGTATCAGCTACTCGGGAGGCTGAAGTAGGAGAATGCATTAAACCTAGGAGTTCGAAGCTGCAGTGAGCTATCATCACATCATTGTACTCCAGCCTGGGTGATAGCAAGACCCTATCCAAAAAAAAAAAAAAAAAAAAAAAAAAGTGAAACAAAAAAACAACTCTGAAGACACTCCGATTATTTTCCTCTTGCAGATGATTTGTTTTGCTGCCTGCATGACTGAACAATTACCTCTTTATCTTTGAAATTAAGTGGCTTAAATGGAAAGCATATCTCTCTATTGACTACTCTATATCAAAATGTCCTGGAACCTTTTGTAACTTTCCAATTTTAAGAGTCAGTTCTTCCTTCATTTTGGTGAAAATTTTCTTGTATCTTATCTTTGAAAACATCTTTTATTTCATTTGTTTAGTTGAATATTCCAGGAGTTCAATTAGCCTTACTAAAGATTATCATTGACTGCCTTCTATTTGTAGTAGTGGCTTCTGAAATACATAGTCTACACACTTTAATCTAGCTATTTTTATTATTGTTGCTGTTGTTTGCATCACTGGGATTATTTAAACTTTTTTGCTATGTGGGCATTTTGATTTTTTTAGCAGTGTCTATTCTATTTCTTGATAGTTCTTATGTATTTTCTCCAAGTTTATTTTTTGGCCTTCAACTTGTTTACTTAGGTTTATGATCTTTCTTTCAATGTCCTTTTGTTGGTATAAGTTTCTATTTTATTGAATAAACTGTTTTTAGGTTGTTCTATATTAGAAATTATCATAAAATTGTTCTCTTTCCCGGTTGTACATGGGATCCTTTGTCTTTTGCAGGCAATCTCTCTTTCCCTTACACACACACACACACACACACAAAGTATGTGTGAATAGTTGTCCCACCATTTCTTTCTGTTATTGCTCATGCTAAGATAACTCTGTCTGGGCCCTGAGATATAGATGATTTATTAGTAATTTGAGCCCAGTTTGTTTCACTGGGGGTTGCAGTTCTTGGGTTGACTGTTTACAACTCTACCCATGTTTCTGGGATTGAGACAAGTCATTCCTTGTCATGGGCAGGTGTCTGTCTTCGTAAGAATACCTGGAATGCCTTGGAATTCCCTCCCCTTGAAATAATACACTGGGGCTTCCGCGTATCCACCAGTGCCAGGAGCAACCCGAGACCTCATGGCAGAGTCAAGCAGAAGCAGCCCAGTTCTCCCAGCAGACATTGCCTCTAATCGTTAGTCCAAAAAGAAGTTTTCTCTACATAAAAGTATGTGTCTGTTAGGGTTATTCATAAGAAATACGTGGACTTTCTTAAGTCCACATTCAGGTTTAAGATGTAGGGAGGTGGGATGGGATTCGGAGCTGAGCTCTCTTCTCTACTTTGGTTTTCTGTCCCATCCCCGTTGCTTAGCCCTCAGAGGTCAGCAAAATAATGTACTTTTCAAAACAGATTTTGTTACCTATGTGTGAACAAAGTAGGTGAGATACAGTTCTTCCTTCCCTGGGAGACTCCCATCCAGTTGGATGTGACTTCATACATAATCACAAATAAACTAAAACATAGGAGAGCGGTTAGCCTGGCACCTATAGAGCCTGACTAGGTCCTTTGCATTCATTTGGACTGAAAGCGTATGTACACACAGGGGACAGGTTGTGGTTGATTGGTTTAGTTGTATTGAAGCTTGGCTATTTTTGAAGTTAAAATAGAGCTGGAAACACAAAATTAAATCATTAAATAACTGTAACCCATGTAACTGGGAGATTGTTGCTTCACCTTCATGATGATCTATAGGAAGCATCATGTAATTCTTGGGTGGGGAACAGCATTTACCTGAATTGGGGCAAGTCCCACTTCGTTGTCTCTAGCTACTTTAATTCTATCACATTAAAGACCTTTTCCTATTAAAGACTGAAAATGCTGTTACTCCAGATGTGTAGTCATCTAGACCCTCTTCCAACGTACATAAGACATGGTCTGGACTGGACTCAAATCCCTCCCCCGGACCCCAAGCTGCTAGGATCATTTAATCAAATCTTACCCTCCTGTTAAATCTCTTTTAGAGCATTATTTGAAGCAAAAAGAAAACAAAATAAAAAGAATGATGGAAAGGTCCCCTATGGAACTAATTCTTCTGCCAGACCAGTGCACATTGATTTGGTTAAATGAATTTTCTATTATACAAGGACCATGTTTAATTCTTACACCACTGAGAAGTGAGTAAAGGGAGGTAGAAAGGATGGAACCATAGGTGTAAGAAATAAAGCACCTTCTGTCTCCAGTTATACTTTGACTGTAGCTTTGGGAGAAAATTAAATGTGTGTGCTGAAAGTATTAGTATTAGGTAATTACTAAGCAAGAAAGGCAAAAGGTGTTAATAAATTAAGTTAGCTCCTGTTTCCTATGGTTTATTAAAAATATATGCCTTAAGAATATAATGTTACAACATTGTTAAATGAATTTGAAAATGAAAAAAAACCCTGCATAATCTCTTTCTTCTAACATAACTAGTTCCATCTGCACATATTACTTTCCAGTCCTGACTGCTGTGAATTCATGGTTTCACATCTATTCTAACAGTGCTGTAGTCTACATTTTCATTGAACATTAAATCATAAATACTTCTCATGTTTCTTTCCATTTAATTTTTATAATGATCATTTAAACAGATTCATCATATTTCTCCAGTGGACATCCTGTAATTTACCAAAATGTCTCCCTATTATTGGATAATTAAGTTGTTGGGTTTTTCCTCCCCGTGGAGTCATACAGAAATGTGCTCCAAGCTGCTATGGTGGCACAAAGACATAAGGGAAAACATAGCATTAGAAAGATAGAGGCTGCATTGTCCCATGGGACCAAATAAAAAGTTATTTGCTGGTTCCCCTTCTCTCAGGCTGCAAAGATGCCAAGGTTGCTAAGAGCCATGGTAAGGAGATGTGGATGTTATGGGGTGTGTGGTCTCCAGGAGGGACTGGAGCCTGCCCTTGATGAGAACTCAAACCAGGGAAGGCGTAAAGCTCTGTACTTCAGCTCTCAGTGTTAACTACATTTTTCACAAGTCACCAGTGCACACTTTTCATTTTTGGATTGCTGGTTTCCCCTTAAGGACTAAGACAATCTCCCTTTGATATAACAGACTGTACTTCTATATTAATGTGTCAAGTTGCTGCGAAATTTACTGCCTCACTGGGCCCATTAGACTGCTGAGATTCAACTCTGTCTTCAGCGTGTCTCAGTGTATCAGAGCTCGATCGTCTTTCTCAGAATAACTTGTCCCCATGTGCCACTGTACTGAGCAAAAGCTCTTAATGGGAAGAGTGAAAATGAATTCTTCAGGTCCTGGGAACTTTCGGGGGCAGGAGGATGCTCTGTCCCTAAAACCATGAGCAGGAGAGACCTCTGATTTCCAAAGGGCATTCAATCAAGGGTTTTCCTTGGCATTTCTGCATACCCCTACTTACATTGCCACTTGCCCATACGCTGTTATCACCACCATGGCTGAAAATCATGCCTGATGTACAACTACTCTCATTATCCTGAGCCTCCTTCATCACACACACACATTCATTCTAACTTCCCTGTCTCCTTTGTTTGACAGGCCTGTCTCCTTGACAAAGGCCACCCAAGTCACTGACGTGTGTGAATTTGCAATTGGTGAGGAAAACACTCTTCTCAAGAGAAAACAAACTTCTAGTTACCTTGTAGAAAATGCCCAGGAGCTCTTGATTGGAGGAAGTGAGCAGTGTAGACAGACAACCTGGAGACTTTGCTAGCACCTGTGATGCCGTGATGCGTACTCTGTGTTACCACATTTGTTTGATTAATATAGGCCTCCCCCCCCCCCAGGTTGATCATTACTGTCTGCCCTAGAAAAATGGCAGAGATGAAGTCAGGGTGCATTTTCAGTTTGTTTCTATCCTTTTAGAAATAAATAGCTAATTTTAGTTCTTAAAATTTTGCTTTTTCTTTTTCTTTCCAATATAGTGGGGAAGGGGCAGGGGCAGGAGGCTTGTTGATTTAGGGAGAAGCACAAATTAAGCCTGCAGAGTGATCTCCAGAGGGTAAAACCCAAGTGTGACTTTGCTATCATATTATTTTCCAGCCATGCATCAATTGTTGTCAGTTCTTGAATATGTAATATTGCATATGATAATGCTCCCTAATGGGTGTTCAAGATAGAGTCAGAATATTGTACAGCAGCGTGTGTCATTGGGTGTTGTTAGCAAGCTCAGATGAACACTGTTGTTTTCTTTATTCAAAAATCATTTGTACTGCTTTGGCACAAAGACGGGCAGAGCTACTGGTACAATTTTATTTTTAACATTCTGAACCATTGTAAGCCTAGTGAACTGTTTAATATGTTACATTCAACAAGGATGGCTTATACATTACCAAGGCTTTGGAACTGTCATACCTTAAAATGAATACAAGTTGTGGACAAAAGCTCTTTGTTATAAAGCTCCACAAATGCAGGCCAGTTAGCATTAGGACTTAAGAAGGAACCAAGAGTTATTTTTTATTTTTCAATTTTTTTGCTTAGTGATGGATATAGAACATCCTCTTCTGTCTGTAGCAGAATTTATGGCTATTGTTTTCTTTCAGGCATTGGCTACAATGAATTTGTTTTCTTGGAATATGATTTGCAAACTCAAAGCATTGGTTGAAGACTGTACTTTCAACTCAGCAAACTCAATTTGGAAAATAAGATTCTCTAATTGCACTTGTAAACAGACACAGGAGACATCACAGTAAAAGCTAAGTGGGCTGGACATTTGTATGCAGAAGCCAGTGCTATAAATTCATTGTTGAAAGCCCGGAAATTCAAACTGAAGGGGCATTCATGCATACATAACTTAGACCCCAGGTAAAATCTGCTTTTATAAGACAGGGCAAAATACCAATAATGAGTTGCATATTCATTTTTTTCTGTGTATTGTGCATATGCGCATCTACATATACAGTAATCTGTTGGGCTGTAAGGGGACATTACCTGTTTGATCACCTGTTATGTACTGGTACCAGTATAACCATGAGCATGGCTGATGAACTGAAGGATGTCCCTTTCTAAACATTAAGATCGGGATCAAATAGTTAAGAGTTAAACTCCAAAACTTTAGAGGAAAAAAGAATTGAAAGGAACCAGTCATGGGTTGATTATAGACAGGGTTACTGAGCAGATAATATTATCACTTGTATTACTAATTACAGTCTGAAAAGCAGACATGGTGTTTACCAAGAACTCGCCAAAGGACTAGGCAGTCATCTAGCTAGAGAAAGTTTCATTTCTGGTTCTTCCCCTTGCCATCATCACATTATTTGCAAAGAAAATAAAATGACTCATAGTTTACCATTCTTAATATTTTTGCTACCTTTCAGTAGGATATTCATTGCTGTGGTTGTATTTTACATAGGGATGTGGAAGCATTGCTATTAAAGTTTGATATACATGTTTCCAATCTCCTATGTATATGTTTGTGAAGGTGTGGGCATATAAATATAGCTGAATTGCAATCACACTATTAAATAACAGTTTTTGAAGTCTTATTTTATTTTTTAAAATTAAAAATTACATACAATTAAAGATAATATTTTTTTAAAAATCCTTCAATTCCCATGGCTAGAATTGACAATCGTTGATATTTTGCTTAGTCTTTTCCTGACATAAGCAACCAAAGGAGTGACATCAGCAAGACAGAGGACTAGGAAGCCCTGAACCACCCTTTTCCTGACAAACTCACCAATTCAGCAACAATTCATGGACAATTTCCCTTTGTGAGAAATCTAGAAGTTAAGTGAAAATCTTTCCCAATCCAGACACCTGCAAAACCAGACTAACTAAAGCTCTAAGGGGAATTCAGGACACTCTCTCAATGGAGTCTCTGTCCCTGACACAGGGCCTTACAATCAAGGGAGATAAGGTGATGGCTTGTACATCCAGCACCCAAGCATTCCTGAATGGGTCAGACTCTGATCTTAGTCCTTCCAGTCTTGGAGCTTGGATGGGTCAGCAGCTTGGGAGAGAATGGAGGTGGCAGCTTGGATTGGCAGACACTATAGCACCCTTTCCTGGCTCAACTCACAGAGCAAGCAGACAGAAACACAGCTGTCTACTTTTCCCTAGGGAGGGAAAGAGTTGGTAGAATTTCTAGCTAGGCTGATTGGTAGGAGTCATTTCCTCTATAAAAGAAGTCAGTGAAGACCAGGATAGATATCAATCTAATATGCAGACACCAACATAAAGAGTCAAGGAAAATGAAGAATCAGGCAAAGATAGCCCAAATAAAGGAACAAAATAAATCTCTAAGAGTTACATAATTTACCTAAGAGAGAATTCAAAAGAGCTGTCATAGAGGCTTACCAAGGTCAATATAATAATGGATGAACAAGGTGACAATTTCAACAAAGAGATATAAATATTTTGTAAATGCCAACAAATTTAGGAAGCTAAAGAGTGCAAAAATTGAATTGAAAAATTCACTAGAGGAGTTCAACAGCAGACTAGATCAAGCAGAAAAAAAGGATTTGCAAATGCTAAGACAGATCATTGGAAATGACTCAATCAGAGAACAAAAAGATAAAAGAATGTAAAGAAGTTTAAAAAAACCCGAAAGGACTTATATGCATTATGGGTGTTAAGGAAGAAGTGAGAAAGAAAGGACCAGAAAGTTATTCAAAGAAATAGTAACTGAAAACTTTCCAAACCTGGAGAAGGAAATGGACATCTAGATCCAAGGTACCAAAAAGTAACAAGTAAAATGAACTCCTAAAATTCCAGCACCAATAAACATTAAAATCAAATTGTCAAAAGTCAAAGACAATAATTTTGAAAGTATCAAGAGAAAAACAACTGGTTCCATACAGGGGAATTCCCATACAAGTATGAGTGGATTTTTAGCAGAAAGCTTAGAGGCCATAACGGAATGGAAGAGGGAAAAATAAATAAATAAAACTACCAATCAAGATTACTATACCTGGAAAACCTGTTATTTTTAAAATAGAAGACAAAATTATGTTTTCAGACAAAAATAAAGCACAGTGTATTCATCACCACTAAGCCTGTCACATAAGAAATTTTAAAGGAGTTCTTCAAGTTGAAATAAAAGAACACTAAATAGCAATACAATGCGATACAAAATAGCACATGAAATTATGAAGCTCATCGGTAAAGGTAAGTATATAAACATACAGAATACTGTATTACTGTAATGGTGATGAGTAAGTCACCTTTAATTCAAAAATAAAACTTGAAAGACAAATTATTACAAATAAATATAAGTAAATATATATTTAAAATATAGAATATAAACAAATGGAAATTATGACAATAACAAAGTGTGGGGGAGAAGTTAAAGTGCAGAGTTTTTACATATGATTAAACTTAAGTTGTTATCAGCTTAAATTAGACTCTTATGTCTATATTTTGTGTAAGCTCCAAGGTAAACACAACAAATAAAATTATAGAACTTACACAAAAGCAAAACAGAAACAAATCAAAGCATATCAGTTAAGAGAAGAAAATGCAGTCAAAAGAACTACAGTACTAAAATAAAACAACGAACAAACTAGCAATAGTAAACCCTTCACTATCAATACTTAGCTTAATCAAAAGACATTGAGTGACTGAGTGGATTTTAAAAAAATGGACAGAGAAAAACATAACCTCAACTCAAGTGAGGGAAAAATCATTTGAGATTTAAGGGCACACATAGGCTTAAAATTAATGAGTGGAGAAAAACAGTTCATGGAAATGGTAACCAAAAGAAAGCAGGAGTGGTTATACTTACATGAGATAACACTGACTTTAACTCGAAAACTGTCCAAAGAGACCAAGAAGCACATTGCATAATGATTAGAGGAATAATCCATATGTTTACATAATAATATCTATGATATACCTAATATCAGAGCACATAATAGGTAAAGCACACCTTGACAGAACTGAGAGGAGAAATAGACAACAGTACAATAACAGGAAGAGATTTCAATTCTCCACTTTTGTTGCTGGACAGAACTCTAGGCAGAAGATTAATAAGGAAACCAAGGACTTAACACCACAGGTCAAATGAGTCTAACAGACATATAGAGAACATTCCATCCAACAGCAGTAGATACATCTTCTTCCCAAATGCACACAGATATTTCTCCAAGATAGATCATGCGTCAGATTTAAAAACCAAGTCTCAGCAAAATTAAGAAAATTGAAATTATACTAAATATGTTTTCAGACCACAAAGAGATGAAACTGGAAACTAATATTAGGAGAAAAATTTAAAACTTAATAAAAACATAAAAATTACACAAAACATTCTTGAACAACGATATGTCAAAAGAGGAATTTTTTTTTTTTTTTTTACATAAGAAAGTGGCAGTCTTTTATTGCAAATATGCATACACTCTCGGACGAGGTTCTCTGGTCCTCAGGTGTGGGGGGCCAGGGAAGTCGCGCCGGCGCTCTTGGGTGATGTTCTCCGGTCCACAAATGCAAATGGCTAAAGTCACTGGTCTCCCGCCAGCGGCAGACTTTATGCATTGGTACTGGAAGGGGAGGCAGTGGGCAGGATATGGGCGTGGGATAGGGTGTCTCCCATAGGCGTGGCCGGGTAGTTTTGATCTCTTCGATTGACATCACCTGGAGCATGCTCGTTGATTCGCAATCTCGCTGGAAAGTTGCAGGAGGAAGAACCCGAAGCAACATGATTATGCCTTCTTGTTCACCTTCTCCATCTTGTCCTTTTCCTCTTCACCTAAACAGTCCAAATCCTCTTATTGATTATAAGAATTTAGGCGCCGGTCTGTCTGGCTGCTGCTTCCTGCTGTTAAAGGGCGAAGTTAGGGTCTGAGGTTGGCAGTTGCGCGGTAGGGATGCAGGAGCATTTGCTGAAGGTACCTGGTGATCTCTTTGGAACCTTGGCTCGAGAAATTTTTATTATTAGAATGGGGCGACATAACATAAGGCAGAGGATTAGTGGAACTCAGGGAATGGAAGCATCTTGCTGTACTACAGGCGTGTGAGCCATACTGTGGTCCGGGGTTAAGGGGGCGTATGCAATTGTTGAAGCTAGGGAAACCCCGAAGCACTAAGGGAAGAAAACAGCTCGCTTTGGATGTTATTGCTGGAGCTGAGCTGAAGCTAGTTCAGACAATTCTCCTTGCTATATAGGGTTAAGCTAGGTACCAAAGATACTGGAACGCAGCGGGACTGGGTGGATGGAGGTGATGGTGGTGAGTTTTAGATAGAGTTTGGTTCACACCAAAAGTAGCCTCCAACAGGGCCGGCCTGTCCTGCTGGGAGCTTAAGGTGTACCACTCCATGAAGAGTTTTCATGAGAGAAAAGGAATCTCTGTCTCACTGCCCTCTCTTCATCTCTGTCTCCATCTGTCTCTCCCCCATCTCTGTCTTTGTCTCCACCCCTGTCTTCCATCTCTGTCTTTGTTCCTCCCTCACCCTCTGTCTTTGTCTCTCC
Organism: Papio anubis; assembly: GCF_008728515.1. NCBI lineage: Eukaryota > Metazoa > Chordata > Mammalia > Primates > Cercopithecidae > Papio > Papio anubis. Next base: position 2,244,490 of record NC_044987.1, read on the forward strand.
ACCTCTGTCTCTGTTCTCCATCTCTTGTTCCTCTCTCTCTCTTTCTGTCTCTCTCTATCTCTGTCTCTCCCCCATCTCTGTCTCTGTCTCTCCACCTCCCTCACCACCACCAAGGCTGCCCCACCAACTCCCCACTCCTGGCTTCCCTCCCCTACCTCTGACCTCAACAGGGACTGAGGCAGCAGAGGCCCCTGAGGTCTGCTTCTACTGCCTTCTTACAGCCTCCTTTCCCTGTATCTGTCCTTCATCCTGGCCTACTGAGTCCACATTTTATTTAGGAGAGGGCAGGAGTGACAACCCCAGGGACACCCACAGTGCTCTGCATGACTGAGTGTATCTTGGTTGTTCAGACCAGGTTTAGAATCTCCATACAAAGTTAGGGATTAGTAGGAGTAACTAGGGGAATTAGAGTGAACCATGACAATGGATGACAAAGTGTAAAGGGTAAGTACAACATTGCCTAAAATCACAAAGGGCACCCCGCTGCCAGGTCTCTTAAGTGAGAGTAAAAGTTGGGAAACCCACTGGTTGGGAGATGGATCGTGGGAAGGAGGGTATCTATGGTTTATGAAGGAAAAGTCAGTTAAGATGAAGAATGGTGAGAAGCGAGAAAATTTGAGGAGGGTGTTGATCCTTGGAGTAGAACCTGGCCACCTGGAGAAAGGAAGGGAATAGACGTTTTGAGTGAAGCGACGTTTCATCCCAAGAGGGTGTAATGCGAGGGCATGATGAGGAAAGAGGGCAAAGCATGCATAGTCCAGCGAGGTAATTCTAAACACTGGAACGGGTTTAGGTTAGACGGTTTACCGTCTGAATTCCAACTACTGAGATAGTGGATGGCTGGCTAGGACCTCCATAGGTTGGCAAAACAGAATAGGTAGCCTGCATTGATGAAAAGAAATTGGCTACCCGGCCATCTGCAGAGTTACCTGAAATGGCGAGGGGTGACCAGGGTTCTGAGTGTGGGCACCACAGCCAGCCGCCGCCCAGGTGGTGGGAGCTGGAAGGAGCCTCCCGGGCCTGAGGAGAGGCACCACGTTGAGCAATGCCTGCCCCTGCTGGCGGGCACCAGACTTCCAGCGTCCCCTGTTGGCAGGTGCTGGGCATGGCGTGGTAGGCAGGCGAGGATTTGGACACCTTTTCCCAATGCCCAAAGCTGTGCCACACTTAAAGCATGGACGGTGACAGAGTGGCCGGCTTGGTCTGGGGACACTGGTTTGCGTCCCCGGGTCTCCCGATGGCGGGCGAGCCCCTGGGAGACTTGCCCTGTGTCTTCCCTCTGCCGGCAGAGTGGGCAACGCTGGTTGGAGGGCAGCTACTAGAGCTTGCGCCTGAAGCACAGCCCTTCTTTTCTCCTTGTCTAGCCTATGGCCTCAGCTGCTGCTTCTCTCATAAAAACTTAAAGCAGCCACTTTTCCTGTATGGGAGGTGAGGCCCATCTTCAACTTTTTGCTGGAATATGTGAGGCTGGACTGGGAGATGCACCAGGAGGCTAGGACAGCTGCCCGGCTGGGAGGTGGGTCTAGCTGAGCAATTGGGCCAGTGCCCCTCTGTGGGCATGCATTTCAGGAAGGAAGCCGGGTTCATCTGCGCTGATGATTTTAGTTTATCAAAATTGACCACTTTGTTAGAGGCTGCCTGCATATCGCCACAAGAGACATTGAACCATAACAACCTTCCTAATGTAAGGCCAGGCTGGCGTTGGTAATCCCAATCTGGTTCTATGGACTGACAGCCATCTCCTTTAACAGGACGGTGGCCATTAAATGCCATTGATTTCCAGTATGTTGCCTGGCTGCTGCGAATGCACTCTTTCCTCTGCTAAGAGGTGTAGCGCAGAATGACATGTGTCATGCCAGGTAAGTGCTATAAGGTTCTGGCCTAGGTATCGAAACCTTTGGAATATTGCGGGTTGGCTGAGAAGTCACAAGTCGCTCTTCAGTTTTGGAAGCAGTCAGCCAAGGAAAAGGGGACGTGGATTCTAACCAATGCCTTTGGCTCCAGCAACTTCTTGGGTGGGGGGGAGGGGCACGTAAACTAGGCAGGGAGGTTGGAACAATTGACCAGTAGGGCAGGTTAAGACAGGCTGACTGGTAGAGGGGGCTGAGGCAGGCTGACTGGTAGAGGGCTGACTAATGGGGCACAAGCACCGCCGTCTTGGAGCCGGTGTGGATGGAAATGGGAGAGAGTAAGAGGAGTGGCTGAGGGAGGAGTGTCGGCGGGGCAGTGGAGCTCCAGGGAGGGGTGAGAGGAGTGGCTGGAAGGAGTAGAGCTGGGAGGGGTGGTAGGAAGTCCATAGGAAGGGGGTTGGAAAGCTCTGAGAGGCCCGCCGCCGCCCCATCTGAAATGGAGGTGGAGTCCTCCTCAGTTGCTGAGGTGGGGCCAGCGCCGGGCCGGGGTTTAGGGCGAAGAAGACCTGGGCCATTAACACTGGGCTGCCATTGCAGGTCTGGGCTTAGAGCGCAAGTCCTAAAAAGCCTTGGACATAAGATACTGACCACTTTCCGAGCCTCTGGCAGAAATTAGAGAGATCTAATTAAAGTCATGTCTAAAAGTGCCTTCAGGCGTCACTGAGACTGGCTGCCTGGGTTCAATGTTGAGACTGGCCACGCCACAGTGGAGAGTAAAACTGGGTCGCCATTTAAGATCTTGCTGTAATTGTAAAGTTTTGAGATTAGTTAGAAGACACCCTAAAGTGTGTCTCTAGTATTTTGGATTGGGATTTCCCATTGCCTTCTCTCACCCATAGGCGGAAACCCACCCCCACCTGGCTAAGCAAAGCGTCCCTTGGAGCCACCAGGAGACCGGGGAGGCTCCTGGAGCCGAATGAGATTACCTCCCAGGCGGACGCCTGGCCCTGGACTCTGGTCCACATGGGACTGAATGGAGTCTTGGGCAGACGTGTCTCTACCTTTGGGAACTTCTCCCTGTGGGTCACCCTGGAGACTAAAACCTGGGCCTGCGCAGGACTTCTGCTGGCTAAGGAGTATGAGAGGGAGGCGAGATACTCACCCCTCAGGGAGACTTGGAGGTGTGGAAAGCGATGTCTAGGTCCTGGTCTGTCCTCATGGGCGTGAAGGAGGAGGCTCTCGGACGAAATTCTGAGGAGGGTCTCCCGGCTTTGGCATGCCACAGTGGAAGGGGAAAATTACCGCCGCTTTTGGGAATCTGAGCCAGATGTAGCTTCCAAGTTTGGGAGGAGACACCCTAAAGGTGTGTTCGTGAGATTTTCACTGTGAGGTTCCCATTGTTTAACCACCAGAAATGAAACTGACCTCATGCAGTGGCAAAGCGTCCTTGCCGCTGCTAGACCGGGGGCCCTGGAGCCACTAACGAGAATTGAGGAACTCAAGACGGACGTCTCCGGGCTGAAGGTCTTCAATCGCTCAATAGGGCGGCTACGCCTTACGCACGCATCTAATTTTAGCCATGGGACAATGAAACGGACGGAGATGGTTAACAAAGGGAGTACTCACCAAGAAGAAATTCTCAGAGCCGCACCAGTGGAAAGCTGGAACACTTGTTTGCGTTCGTGGCTGGTTGGGTTGGGAGCCAGTTCACTGTGGAGGAGGTTCGTTAGACCCTTAGGGGATGTTGAGGAAGGGTCTCCTCGTGGGTCGGGTTTCTGCACCAACTGTTTTAATTTAATTTAATTTGGCACTAACTGTTTTGATTTCATTTAATGTAACTTAATTTAGGAGAGCTAAGTAATTAAACATGAGGCCAAAGTACATAAGAAAGTGGCAGTCTTTTATTGCAAATATGCACACACTCTCGGACGAGGTTCTCTGGTCCTCAGGTGTGGGGGGCCAGGGAAGTCACACCGGCGCTCTCGGGTGATGTTCTCCGGTCCACAAATGCGGGGGCCGAAGAAGTCACCAAAGAAGAATTTTTTTAAAAAATTAATACTGCAAGGCAGATGAAAACAAAGATACAATATATAAAAACTTATGGGATGCAGCAATAGTAATACTAAGAGGAAAGTACATAGTGATAAATGCATACATTAAAAACAAGAAGGAAGATTACAAATAAACAACTTAACTTTACACCTCTAGGAGTTAGAAAAAGAAGAACAAATCAAGCCCAAGTTTAGCTAGGCAAAAAAAAAAAAAAGAAAGAAAAAAAGAACATAACAAAGATTAGAGCAGAAATAAAACAGAAAATAGAAAGAAATTAATGAAACTAAGAATTGCCTTTTTTAAAAACAGATAACCGAAATTAACAAATTCTTAACTAGACTACTTAAGGGAAAAAATAACAAGACTCAAATATATAAAATCATAATTGAAAGAAGAGGGTTTACAACTGATGCTGTTTAAAATAAAAAAGAACATGAAAGACTACTATGAAGAATTAAGTGCCAATAAATTGGATAAACTAGAGGAAATTCATGCATTTCTAGGAACATACAAACTACCAAAACTAAACCATGAAGAAATAGCCTAAACAGACCCATAACTGGTATGAAGATTGAACCAGTAATCAAAAATCTCCCAACAAAGAAAAGCCCAGGTCCAGATGGCTTCACAGGTAAATTCTACCAAACACGGAAATAATTAAGGCCAATCTTTCTCAAACTCTTCTAAAAAACTTAAAAGGAGGAAACACTTCTAAACTATTTTTATGAGGCCAGCATTACCCTGATACTAAAGCAGACAAATAAACACCACAGGAAAAGAAAACTATAGGCCAATATTCCTGATCAATATAGATGCAAAAACCCTCAACAAAATGTTAGCAAACCAAATTGGACAGCATATTCAAAGCATCATATGCCAAAACCAAGTGGAATTTAATATGTGAAAATAAATTAATATGATACACCAAATCAATGGAATAAAGGATAAAAATCGCATGATTATCTCAATAGACGCTGAGAATGTGTTGTACAAAATGTAATGCCCTTTCATGATTAAATACTCTCAACACAGTATTCCTTCTAAGAAAAGAAGGAAAATATATCAACATGAAAAAAGTCATACATGAAAAGCCTACAGCTAACATCATATATAATGGTGAAAAACTAAAAGTGTTTTTCTCTAAATTCAGTAACAAGTCAGAGATAGCTATTCTCACTCCTTCTATTTAAAGTAGTCCTGGAGGTTGTATAACAGCAAGAGAAATTAGACAAGAAAAAAATTTTAAAAAGCATCCAAATTGGAAAGGAAGACACAAAATTATAACTGTTTGGAGACTATGTGATCTTGTATACAGGAAATACCAAAGATTCCTTAAATAAATTAATAAACAAATTCTGTAAAGTTGCAGGATGAAAAATCAACATACAAAATTTAGTTGTGTTTGTGTATACTAACAATACACTATCTTAACAAGAAATTAGAAAATCAATCTCATTTACAATAACATCAAAAAATTGAAATACTTGGGAATAAACTTAACTATAGAGGTGAAAAATTTTTACACTAAAAACTACAAAAGATTGATAAATGACATTCAATAAGACTCAAACAAATAGAAAAACACCCCATTCTTGTGGATTGGAAGACAATATTGTTAAAATGTCCTTACTACCCAAAATAATCTACAGTTTTAATGCAGTACCTATCAAAATCTCAAAGGCTTTTTTACAGAAATGGAAAAAGAAAACAATTCTACAATTCATGTAGAACCACAAAATACTAGGAATAGACCAATCAATCCTGAGAAACAATAAAGCTGGAGGTATCACACTTCTTGATTTCAAAATATTGTGTGAAGCCATAGTAATCAAAACAGTAAGGTTCTGGCATTTAAAAAGGCATACAGACCAATGGAACAGAATAGAGAACCCAGAAATAAATTCACATACATAGTCAACTGATCTTCAACAAGGGTACCGAGAATATACAATGGATAGCGGACACCCTTATCTGTCAATGCTGTTGGGAAAACTGGATATCCACATATAGATGAATGAAATTGGACCCTTATTTTACACCATACACAAAATCAGCTCAAAATGGTTTAAAGACTTAAACAGAAGACCTGAGGCTGTAAAACTTCTAGGAAAAAAAAAAAACAACATAGGAAAAAATCTTCATGACAGTGATCTTGGCAATAATTTCATGGATATGACACCAAAAGCACAGGCAACAGGTGGGGGCTATATCCAACTAAAAAGCATAGCAAAGGAATCTATCAATTGCATAAGCAGGCAACCTAGGGAGTGGGAGAAAATATTTGCAAACCATATGTCCAATAAGGGTCAATCTCTAAAAATATTAATATGTAAGAAACTCGTACAACTCAATACCAAAAGAAATAATAACATGATTTCAAAATGAGCTAAAGACTTAAATAGCCATTTTTCCAAAGAAGGCATACAAATGGCCAACAGATATATGAAAAAAGGTTCATCAGCACTAATCACCAGGGAAATGCAAATTTAAACCACAATGAGATATCACCTACCAAAAATGGGTATTACACAATTTTTAAAAAATAAGTATTTGTGAGGATGTGGGGGATTTGGAACCCTTGCTTACTATTGGTAGGAATGCAAAATGGTACAGCTGCTATGAAAAACAATACAGAGTTTCCTCAAAAAATAAGAAATAGAACTACTACATGATCCATAGTCTCATTTCTGAGTATATATTCAGAAGAATTGAAGTCTGGATCTCAAAGAGATACAAGCACTTACTTGTTCATTGCAGCACTATTCATAATAGCCAAGATGTAGAAACAACCTAAACAGCCACTGATGGATGAGTGGCTAAAGACCACGTGGTGTGTGTGAATGACGGAATACTACTTGGAGTTACAAAAAGGAAACTCTGCAATATGTGACAGGATGGATGGACCTTGAGGACTTTATGCTGAGTAAAATAAGCTAGACACAAAAAGACAAATACTGCATGATCCCACTTACATGAGATGTCTGAGTAGTCAAATTCATCAAAGCAAACACTGGTGGTTTACACTGGTCTAGTAACACTAGACGGGTCTAGTAACTGGTGGTTACTAGAAGCTAAGATATGTTAGTCAGGTAATATATAAGTCAGGTAAGGTATATTAGTCAGGGTTCTCCAGAGGGACAAAAGTAATACGATATATGTGTACATGAAAGGGAGTTTATTAGGGAGAGTTGGCTCACATGATCACAAGGTGAAGTCCCATGATAGGCCGTCTGAAAGCTGGGGAAGAAAGAAGCCAGTAGGGTCTCAGTTCAAAAGCCTCAAAAGCATGGAAGCCTACAGTCTGTGGCTGAAGGCCTGAGACCCCCTGCCCCCCCAGCAAACCACTGGTGGAAGTCCCAGAGTCCAAAGGCCAGCGAACCTGAAGTCTGATGTCCAAAGGCAGGAAGCATCCGGCATGGGAGAACGATGAAAGCCAGAAGACTCAGCAAGGCAGCTTTTCCCACCTTCTTCCACCTACTTTATTCTAGCCAGGCTGGCAGCCGAACGGATGGTGCCCACCCACATTGAAGATGCGTCTTCCTCTCCCTTTTCACTGACTCAAATGTCGGTCTTCTCTGGCAACACCCTCACAGACACAAAGAGAAGCAGTACTTTACCAGCTATCTGGTTATCCTTTATTCCAATGGAGTAGACACCTAATATTAACCATCACATAAGAGAAGGGAAAATGGGGAGTTATTAATCAACATGCATAAAGTATATATTCCCTCTCTCTATATATATGTATGTGTGTGTGTGTGTGTGTGTGTGTGTATGTATATATTCTCTCCTGCCTATTCCCTTCCCCTCCGTTCTTTCAGTATATTTAAATAATTTTCATGCACACATATCCATAAAACATATTGTTACATGCTTTTTATTTACTATTATTTCCCCTGCTTCTTTTTGAGACTGTATGTTAATTTATAAAACTTTTAACCTGTAATTATTTTTCTACTTACTTGAATTTACTAGTTTAAAGATAATGCATTTTATTCCCATTATTTTAAGGGCTACCTTTAAGATTTTAGTCTGCATGTACAGTTACATTCCTGGTGTGTAATAATTGCAGTAAAGAAAATCAGCATATCCTGCCTGCTTCTGAAGAGGAGGACCTTAGTAACCTCCTGTGCTCACAAACTTCCCCTCAAAACATCCTCTCCTAGCATCTCTTTGAATATTGCCATGTCATTGTGATCTAGAGCAGAGGTCAGCAATGTTCCTGTAAAGGGCCAAACGAAAACATTTTGGGCTTCAAAGGCCATGTGACTTCTATTACAGCTATTCAACACTGCTGTTGAAACATGAACATAGCCATAAACAATTGTAAAATGTATGAGTGTGACTGTATTTCAACGAAACTTTAGTTAGGAAAACAAAGAAAAGCCAGATTTGGCCTGTGGCATACAGTTTATTGAACCCCTTATTTATGAATGTTGATTCAGGTATTTGTCATGTGAAAATAATAATTATGTTTATGATTATAATAGATTTTTAGAATTGCCTTTATTTTACTGATTTCTTCTTTCACCTCTGCTGCTGAAATCCCACTTCTTTCACCTGGATTCATTAGCTTTTTTTTTCCTTTTTCTTTTCTTTTTTTTTTCCCCCCCCACTGAATTCATCATTTAGGATCAAGGGCTCTGGGTGGTAAAAATCTGTCGTTTCTTTTATTATTTAAAATGTTTATATTTTATCCTCCTCTTAATTGATATGAAAGCTGGGTATAGAATTGTAAGCTGGTTGTTTTCATTGCAGTAGACCAGTATATTAGGGCATCTATTGCTGCTGCTAAGAAATCTGCTCAGTGTCATTTCTTTGCAGGTAATCTAACTTTTCTCTCTGATAGTTTTAAAGATTTTCTATGACAGCCTACAAATTTCCTCATTCTCATTACATCTAGGACTATACTGTAGTTTATTAGTTTTTATATTTTACCTCTCTTGTTCAGCATTCAGTGAGGCTACCCCCCACCGCCACGTTATGAAAATCGGTGTTTTTCCTTAATTCTGAAGAATTCTTAGCCATTATCTCCTGAAATATTTTTTATCTCCCATTTTCTCTATGTCTTTCTTCAAGGATGCCTCTCTGTTGTGTAAGTGACACTCACATGTGTATGAATTGTCTAGGCCTGCCACAGGCTGGGTAGCTTAAACAACAAATATTTATTTTCTCACAGTTCTAGAGGCTACAAGTCTGAGATGAAGGTGTCAGCAGAGTTGGTTTCTTCTGAAGCCTTTCTCCGTGGCTTGTTGATGGCCGTCTTCTCCCTGTGCCTCATGGAGATCTGTATCCTAATTTCCTCTTCTTATGAGAACACGGAGCATATTGAACTAGGGCATTTCCTAATGGCCTCATTTTAACTTTGATTACCTCTTTATAGATACTATCTTCAAATACAGCCACTTTCTGAGGTACTGGGTGTTAGGACTTAAATTTACAAATTTGAGGTGGGGAGGATACCTGGACATAGTCAGCCGCCTGCCCCGCCGCCTGCCCCGCCGCCTGCCCCATGCCTTTCCCACTACACGGATTTCATCTATGTTTGCACATTTACCATTGGCGGTCCATAATGGCTTTCCTCCTGCTTTTCAGCATAGCTATATATTTTTAGTATTAAAGAGATTTTCGTATGTCACAACATATTTCTTTATTCACTCTGCTCTGAATTAAAATCTATGATTATATTTTTTCAATGAACATACAATTTTTGTATCTTATTCACTACTCTTTTAATAAATGGATTTTAATGGTGGCTGCATTAGTTTCACAGGGCTACCATCCTACACCACTACAAATTGGGTGGCTTAAAATAACAGAAATGTATTCTCTCACAGTTGTCAAGGCTAGAAGTCTAAAATCCAGGTGTTGGCAGGACCATTCTGTCTCTGAAGTTCTAGGAAGAAATATTTCCTCGCCTCTTCCCAGTGTCTGTGGCTGCGGCAGTCCTTATCATCTTTCGGGTCACAGCTGCGTCGCTGCCGTCTCTGCCTCTGTCATCACTCGGCATTCTTTCCTCTGCGTGAGTCTGTATCCAAATTTCTCTCTTCTTATAAGGACACCAGTTACTGGATTAGGACCTACCCTAATCCAGTATGATTATGTCTACAAAGACCCTGTTTCCAAATAAAATCACATACTGAGTTTCTGAGGTAGATGAATTTTGGGGAAATACTTTTCAACCCAGTACAGCTATCTAGCATTCTATACAATGGGGACGATTCATTTAATTGATTCATAAATATGGATTTCTTCTAGATTTTTTCCTTCTATTAATAACATGACAATAAACAACCTTGTATAAGGGACTTTGTATATGTTACTGATTATTTCCTTAGGATAAACTTCTGGTGGTGAAATTACTTGATTAATGCTGTTACTTTTAGGTTTTGTATCCATCTATATCTCTTGGCATTTGCACACCCATGACATACTTTTTTGGTGCTAAATAGAAAAGTTTTTTTTTCACCTTGACTAAATCAAAACACACACACACACACACACACACACACAGAGAGACGTCTATTCAGTCCAGGGATCCATTTCTATTTTCAACATTAGCTGCTGAATTACTCTCACACCCACACTTCATAATTATGTTGCCATTTTCCCAGGCTTCTGTCTGTGAATGGCACATACATGACCAAAGTCAAGCAAATACGCAACGAGTGGTCTGTGCAACAGGAGGCCTACTCCTAGACTCAGTTACCAGGACTGTCATCTCACACCTAAGCTTTTCAGCTGCCTCCAGTCCAACCTCTGAATGACAAGAGTGATCTTTCTAAAGAATAGATCAGATAGAATCTACCTCTGAACATTAAAATAAATAAAAGTAACACATTACCCAATTCCCTCTCCCACTCCAAATGATTTTTCCTTGTCCTTAAGATAAAAATCCATTTTATTAAACGTAACTTTCAAGGCCTTTTATGACCTTGCCTCCCCCTGCCTGAGCAAAATAATGGCTTTATGATATAAGCCATAACCATTTTTGACTACTTACATTTCCCTGTTGTGGAGACCTATCTAGTTGTCCCTTGAGCTCACTGTGTTTTCCACTTTCATAACAAATTCACCATCCCTCCGTCTCGCTCCCGGATCCCCCAACCTTGTGACATGGTGACAAAAGGAGCAATGGGAGAACCATGTTTGTTCAATATGTCTTTTATTCTCTAGCACAGTTTAGAGGACCACAGGTACCTCCTGATCTGGGTTAGGCCAATAACCTCATTTCTAAGAACCTGAAATCAGCTGATTGCAATGATGAGCATGGCAACTCAGTTACTGTTGGCGTTGGTTAATTTTTCACCGTGAGAACTGGGAAGTGATAAAAGCTTTTTCTCACTAGAGAGAAAAAGAAGGATGCAGTGAGGAGTAGAGGCAAGAGGTGGTGAGCAGGAGGACTGTCTGTACCCGTGCTGTACTCATGTCCCTGCTCCCAATGCATGATTGAGGCCACTCTGTTTCTGCCCATAGAATCTATACTGTCATCCTATATCCTTATTTTAAAATTCTCCTTTTTGTGTAAACTTATTCCAGCAGTCATTCTGCAGGAAAAACAACAACAACAACAACAACAAAAACAAAACAAACAAAAAAAAAAACCCCAGCTAACTGATGTTGTTGCCGTATGCACCATGTTCTCTCTCTCCTTGGGTTCTGTGCATGCTGGTCTCCGTGCCTGGGATTCTGTCTTCATCCAATATCCTTCATCACTATCCCAGTTTCACTCTTGTACTACCTACTTATTTTTGCATCTCAACTTAGACGTGGCTTTATTTTAGATCTTTTCTTGACATTTTAAGATTGGTTAGGTTTCTCTCCACCGTGTTTTTATAGCAGTTGTTTTCATCCTCTGTGAAGACACCTCGCAGTGACAAACAGAAAATGCAGCATGATGTACTGCCCAGCAACACAAAAGCTCTTTGTGGGGTTGTTTCACCCAAAATTGTCACAATACCTGGAACAAAGTGGTCTCTCAACAAAAATTATTGATGCAAATTGAATAACTCATTCGAGAAAGCTCACACATTTCCAAGCGACTGTATCTTAGATCTCATAATAATTTGGAACATTTTAACCCAGTAAGTTAGTCTATTAGTAAGTAGCATTTTCTAGCTGTCCACATCTCTAGATGTACTGTTGGGGTGATTCAGGGTAAAACACGTATAAAAAGAGCTGTGCTGAAAGAGTAGAGCTCACAAGTAAGTATCCAGACGCCTTCCTTCTCTATGTTGTGCTCATAAAGCCAAACAAATTCAAACTTTAAGCCCTGCATTAGCCAGCTCTAGCTTCCTTAATTATACATATACAATGGTATGGTTTGAACTGGGACCAAAGATTTCATAAAAGATTAAACAGAAAAAAAAGAAAAGGTTTTTAGTTTCTTGCTCCACATTCTTCACAATATTCTATCTTTATATTTCTCCTCTACCAGATATCACCTGCAGCGCCTAACACCATGCTTTGTAAATACTGGGGCCTTAATAGATGTTAATCTCAGAGACAAATGGGAGTTTTCATAATTTTGTTTTGTTTTTGAGATGGAGTCTCGCTCTGTCCCCCAGGCTGGAGTGCAGTGGCGCTATCTCTGCTCACTGCAACCTCCGCCTCCTAGGTTCAAGCCATTCTCCTGCCACAGCCTCTCGAGTAGCTGGGACTACAGGCGCCCGCCACCACGCCCGGCTAGTTTTTTGTATTTTTAGGAGAGACAGGCTTTCACCATGTTGGCCAGGCTGGTCTCGAACTCCTGACCTCAAGTGATCTTCCTGCCCCAGCCTCCCAAAATGCTAGGATTACAGGCTTGAGCCACCGTGCCCAGCCAGATGTTTAAAAATTAGAGTGGCTAAACAGGTCTAGGTAATACGATCAAAGAAATAAAAGCAGAAGATACATTGGTTTTCTATATATCTATAGAACTAAATGCAAAGAGAGCTTCTTGTAAGCATTGGGAACTGTCAATCGCAGACTGGGGTGGTTTGAGGGCCACCAGAGAATTCTATTTAGCTGTAGTCAATGTCAAGCCTGATACATGGTTGAGTCCACATGAGGGTCTGAGCAGGAAAGCCGCTAAGGCAGGAGTCTAGGAGTGGGCTTTGGAGATGCTGGTCCCTGTGGATCCATTCATGCAGTGGAGTCATGTGAAAGCTAACGGTTGGGAGAAGGTCAAATCTGAATACACATGATTCCCAAATTAACATTCAAGTTCAGTTAGTAGCCAGAACTTGGTCCAGGTGTGGGAATTTCTGTGAAGTCACCAGCAGATTTGAAAGGCACACACTGGGCAAACGGCCCAAGTTGAGAAGCTGAGCGTGAGCGTAGGTGTTTGGAAATATTGACCGTATTGTAAAAGGGATCCATGGGTTAGAGTAGGATCTGGGAAGAAAAGGAGAAGACAACCTAGAGAGGTTCCTAGAGGCAGAAACATTTTGTGGGAGATGCCTACGTGATGCTTCCTATTTTTGTTTTTTAAGGGTGCAAGTCTGACAGATTGTAGAGATGCCGTTATGATTATTTAATAACAGAAGACTTTTACAGTTCTTAAAGCCCTTTCACTTACCGCTTCTTGTTGGACTGTCACCACAACGTAACAAGGTGAGATTTGCCGTTGTTGTTCCCTTTTCACAGATGGGGAAAGAGAAGTTCCACAATAATGAATGGCATTCCCAGGACCCTATTAATAAGATGAGGAGGCAAGAGTAGAATGTGTCTTTTGACTCTGATTTACATGTTTTCTGTCTACCATACCCTGTTGACTTTGTCCAGTCTCCAGGACTGTGAAACCTACTGCGATTTCCTAGCATGTTTAACACAGCATATAAAACACACCCACAGAGACCAGAATTGCTGCTTTAAAAAAAAAAAAAAAAATGTGGAATGCATAATGCATGCACACAGGGGAACACTCCCTTAGGAGCAGTGCAAATGAATGCCTTCACATCACATCATTTTGGAAGCCTACTTTCTAAGCGCCTGTCACACTCATTAGAGAACCTTAGGGGGTACAGTAGGATTACTTCCTCAGTATAATCAGTTTATGCGGAGCTCCTGGAATGGCAACCTCCACTAGTCAGTTAGTGAACAGTATTTACTGAGCCCTTCTCGCATAAGAAAAACTATGGAGAGATTCAGAAGAAATAAGAGACGTGTTCTCTGAATCCTGAGAACTGACAATCTGGGAAGAATCACCAAAACATGCCCCTCTTGTAGAGTGGTGTTAAAGTGTGCTGTTATGGAAGGAAGGGGTTGGGTCTCCCAGCGTGGCTCCAGTAGTCTCTGGACACTCTCAAGTGCCACCTCAGCAGGAGCTGTGTCTCTCACAAATTTCATGTCATAAGATAATTGAGTAATAGAAGGAGAGTATCTTGGCTTTTGGAGACTTTATTGCTTAAAAACCAAGGGCCACAATGGCCAGGGTGACCAGGCCAAGAGAGCCCCAGACTCAAGATCAATCGGGAGAGCAGGCGTCACTGAACCAGAACATCATCAACGTTCCATGTGATTTTTGTCAGACGGCTTCAGCCTCACTTTTCTCACCCATAAAAGGGACCAGTGGGTTGATGTTCTTCAGGGATGCAACGCTGAGAGCCCCTGTCTTCACATGGCAGTGGTTGACCAGTGTGTCGCCCAGGGCATAGCTATCTGGAAGCAGCAGCATTCTGGAGCAAAATCAGCATTTTGGAGGTAAATCTTGCAACATCTCCTCCACCTCCACCAAAAAAGTTTCACTGATTAAAAAGTGCTGTCAGTGAAGTTTTTCTGTTTGTTTTTTTGTTTTGTTTTTCTTTCTTTTTATAATGCAAAAGTGGACAATAATACATAAGTGTTTTCAAAGAAACTTGTAAAAATGGCTTCTGCCGATCCCCTTCATAGAGGATATGTGGACACTGAAAGGAAATTTCTTCAGTCAAGTGAGTCTAATTATGGCAGGAAAAGGTGAAATTAAAAAATAGTTGAGGCAAAATTTGTATAACATAAAATTAACCAATTTAAAATGAACACTTAATATAGTCACATTTAGTACATTCACAGTGTTGGGCAACGACCAGCTCTATCTAGTTGCAAAACATTTCCACCAGCCAGTGCAAAAACCCCTTCCCATGGAGGAGCTTCTCCCCAAAGAGAAGGTGAGTTGTGCACGAGTCAACAGCAACAAACCCAGAGACATTCGGGGAGAGGTAAGGCACCCAAATACAGAAACATACACACACCTCTCCCTCACTCACACTTACAGATGCAAAGTTAACATGGAGTCTTTATACTCCAAGTATCACAGCATTGTCTTGTCCCACAGCATAACAGAGTGCTAATAAGCACACACTCTGAGTTCAAACTCCCTGGCTACAGATCCCAAGTCCACTATTGACTGGCTGCATAAGCCTCATCTCTAGCATGAGGGTAATAACATATATCTCAGGGGTGTTAATGATGGCTTAAAGTAATAATGTGCATAAGCATTTATCTTAATGAACAGAAAAAAATTAGCTATGACCAACCAAAGGTGGACTGTGTGCCTCTGAAGAGGAGAGGTAGGTGTTTTCTCTACATTACCGAAAAGCAGCAAAGTGAATACAGCACATAACAAGGTTTATGGAGTGACATTGCCTGTTAATGTCTCACTGCCCTCTATCTACACTTGTGGAGCTCAGTGTACGTTCAGACTCTAGAGGAATTTTCGGTATATACATCAGTATACATCACTGGTGGCATTTGAGCTTTGCCTGTTTTCTATTTTAATGTTAGCCAATTTGTTTAAATTTGCTCAGCCTGAGTCAAGTTATTAGCCCTCTGATGAAATGCACCCCACAACCCAAAGGCCTCCCAGATAGCGTCGTTCTGCTTGGATAACTTCCTGCCAGGACCCACCCACATCCAAAGTTCCTGCTATGTAGATCATGGTTTCCTTCCTCTCAGTCCTCTTTATTTCTCCCATATATGTCCTCGGGCACACTGGGGTATTAAACAGACAAGATAATCTTGAGATGTAACCTATATATAAACCAGAAATAGTATGGGCATGTAGTTCTGGCTCTGCCATCAATTGTAGTTCTGCTTTTTAATTCTAACCCAGAGCTTGTTTTTAGTTGTTCTGGACTGGTAGAAAAGACATTTCTTCAGTTTGGTTCACAGATTCCCTCTTAGTCATAAAAATGTCAAGAGCCACTCTATTTGAAGCTACCCGAATGCCAACAAATGACTCCTCTGGGTTATACCCCTGATTTCTTCATACTAGACTTTTTTTTTTTTTTTTTTTTTTTTGAGATCCCTGCTATCCAAATAGTGCTTTACAGGAGACCTATGTGCCTCTACTTTTTGAATCTATCATTTTTCTTGAGGCTTTAAGTAATTACAGATCTTGCTCTGAAAACATCAATTTCTAGTGCTTCAGTTCTTTAATTTGGAGGGACCTGTGTTGCCAGGCCCTCATTTTGGAGTGCTAATCATCTGTTCTCAAACAAGAACACATATTACAGCTCAAATACGTTCCTCTCTGACTCTGCTCAGTCAGTGCTTTCAACTTGTGCATGACTAGGGAGAAAGGAAATCTTCTGCAAACTCCTTCAAGAATTCTCTTTAACCCTGGAAGCCTTCCATTTGGTCTGATACAAGTATGACCCTGTTGTAACTCTCCTTCTGTCAAAGAATTGCTGAGAATGTGGCTGTATGGACACTAGGCTAGAGGCTCCACAGTCTAGAAAGTTCAACTGGAAAGGTAAATCTGCTGCAAACTGGATCATAATTTGGTTTAAACATTAATGTCAACACATTTATTAGGCTGCTCACAGGCCTGCTCTCCTGTGCTGTCATTGTCCACTGAGTTACACGTGGTGTTTAACAGTTATGTCTCTTTCTAAGTGAGCTCATGATTCAGAATTTAAATTCACAGAAATGATTAAGTACGACATGAATTCATTTTACAGTGAAACCCTAAACTTGAATGATTTTCACAGCGGATTGGAGCACCAGCCATATGGTCCACCAGCATTGTGTGCTAATGAATCTCAGCTACTGGCCAGCAACAGGCATTTATTGAGGGACTCTTGTCCCAGGCACTGGCCCAGGCCCTGAAAAGACCACACCCTCAAGGAGCCCACACTGAGTGGGGATGGCAGACAAATATGGCATCGGGGCACATGTGAGAGCAGAGCAGCTGATGAGTCAGTGGAGACAGGCAGGGGCCAACTGGAAAGAGTTTTATCACACTAAAGAGCATATGGAGGAGATGAGGACCCAGTGAAGGATTTTAAGAAGCACAACTTAATAGTGGCTTATAAATAGTGCTTTCTCATCCATGGGGAAGATGGGGCAGAGGCATCTCCAGGCAGCAAGCTAGGTAGGAGGTAGTTGGGGTTAGTTCACTGAAGACGGGGTAAGAGCCCCAATGACGATCATCATAGTGAAGATGAAGTGGAAAGGGGACACACACATCATTTCAGATAATGAATGTTGTTAAGAAGTGGTGACCTTTTGAGTGTTGATATTAGGTCAGAAGAAGTCTAAATGGACTTCCAAGTTTCAGATTTGAGTGAGAAGGGCCTGGAACCACAAAAATTCTAGGAGATAATGTCAGAAAAACTCTTCTAGACACTGGCTTATGCAAAGTCTTCATGACCGAGAACCCAAAGGCAAATGCAACAAAAACAAAGATAAATAGATAGAACTAGATTAAATGAAACAGCTTTTCACAGCAAAAGAAATAATCGGCAGAGTTAACAGACAACCCACAGAGTGGGAGAAAATCTTTACAATGTATACATCTGACAAGCAACTAATTTCCAGAATGTACAAAAAACTCAAACAAATCAGCAAGGAAAAAACAATTCCATCAAAAAGTGGGCAAGAACTTGAATAGACAGTTCTCAAAGGAAGATATACAAATGGCCAATAAGCATATGGAAAAATGCTCCACACCACTAATGATCAGGGAAATGCAAATCAAAACCACAATGTGATACCACCTTACTCCTGCAAGAATGGCTATAATCAAAAAATCCTATGTTCTCACTCATAAATGGGAGCTAAGCTATGAGAACGCAAAGACGTATGAATGATACAATGGACTTTGGGGACTTGTGGGAAAGTGTGGGGGCCAGGTGAGGAATAAAAGACTACACATTGGGTACTGTGTACACTGCTTGGGTGACGGATGCACCAAAATCTCAGAAATCATCACTAAAGAACTTGTTCGTATAATCAAACACCACCTGTTACCCAAAAATGTATTGAAATAAAAAAGAAGTTTCAAAAATAAGTAATTAGATATTGGGGTGGGTGGAAAACAGTATTAGATTTTGATTTTTGATATTACTAAGAATTTGATATAACTGTGAGACCTGTAACTTTATAGACAAATGGAAAAAGATAACCAAGTCCTGAAAGTTGCATGTGTGGAGTCACAATTACTGACCCCAAGTCATGGTAGAGATTTCTATTACCTAGGGAATGGCAAAAAGGGAAGATCTGAGAACAATGGTAATATTGGCATTGACATTTTAGTATTTCCCACAATAGGCACATACAAAGCATCAATTGATTCAAATCTATATTTTATACATGTATATTTTTGGGAAATGACACTAACTTCACATAAATTTTTTACTCACATAGAGTGAGGCTATGGGTAAATCATAGCTTTTATATAAAGTGAGGGATACTTGTAAAATATTCTTTCCTGAAGCTTCAATGCCTCTTAAATGTCTCCAATCAAAGGTCACAGTCTGGTTTTAAAACCAGGAGGCATATGCTGTCTTCTATGGGTTTTAGCACAAACTTCAGAGCTGCAGCCAAGGATGAGAGTGGCACTAGGAGGAACAGGACATTTATCCCTCCAGGTGGTCATATATTGTTGTTTTCATTTTGTCTTATCTTCTTGAAATAATCTCTTCTCTCTTTACGAGTTGACACATGGGGTGAAGTTTCCCTCATGTGTTAATATAATCTCTGAAGGAGTAGAGTTCCCTTTCATTCCGTTTTTATTAATTTGTTTCTCATAATTCCAGTGATGTGTTTGGGGTGGAAAAAAATTGAAGAGAGAAAAGAAAAAGAAGTACTAATAAAAAGCAGAATGCCCCCCAGCGGCAAGCTGGTGGCGTCCAGAGGTTGCAGATAATGGATTAGCTTTTACCTATTTCCATAGCAACAGCTTAGCTGCTCTTAAACACTTCTTTAAAAGCTTCTGATAAATGTATCCTGTGACCCTGAAAACTTTTCCATCTCCCTCCTGACTTTTTTCATCTTCCACCCCTCCTTTTCCCTTTTGCCCCACGAAAACATCAATTATTACCCATAACCTTGTAGCATTTGCTTGGTTTTCTGCAGACCTGCTTCCTTTAAGGGCCCAAGATAGATTTGGCAGTGGGAGACCGAGAACACTGCATGCTCTCCTTCCTCCCTTTGGCTCTCCTGTCTCTCTTTCCCCTCCCCTTCTTGCTTCTCTCTCCTTCTCACTCTTTTCTTCTGTGTCCTTTTTCTCTCTCCCCTTGCCTCTTTCTTATTTTTTTTTAGTTTGTTCTTTCTCCCATTTCTCAAACTAAATATACATGCAAGTCATCATTCCATGGATCACTGATTGGAACTGAATTGACGATTCCCAATCAAATAGTTGAAAATATTAACTGAGCACTTGCTGGTGGTCAGCCATGAGCTGTGCTCTGGTTGGGATAGGGGGTCACGTGAATGGAATAACATCAAGAGTCTAAAAGAGTGCCCTTGCCCATATCACCCACATAGAAATCAAGATTCTGGCTGAAAAAATTGAACACTCAACAATTATGCAATCATCAACATGATCAGGGTAAAGAATAGGTTAGGATTGTAAAGACGGGACTTTTGTTCCTGGCAGCCACTACTATGGCATTTAGAATGATCACTTATGGTTAGATCAGCTGTGTTTGCATTTTAATCCATTAAATGAGGAGAATACAATAATTAAAAAGGTAATATGAGAATACAAAACTCAAACAGGATCGTTCATATAGATGAACTTGTGTTCCACAGAGGTCAGCTTGTTGTTCTTGTTATTGGGTTAATATCCACAAGAAGATGAAGACGAAGAAGAAGAAAGAAGAAGAGGAGGAGGAGGAGGGGAAGAGGTGGAGGGGAGGAGGAGAAGGTGAAGGCTAAGAAGAGGAGGAGGAGGAGGAGGAAGAGGAAGAAGGAGAAGGAGAAGAATAAAAAGAAGAAGAAGAGGAGGAGGAGGAGGAGGAAGAAGAAGAAGAGGAGGAGAAAGAAAATCAGGATCCTCACAAAAGTTTTTATGGGCCGGGCGCAGCAGCTCACGCCTGTAATGCCAGCACTTTGGGAGGCCGAGACGGGCGGATCACGAGGTCAGGAGATCGAGACCATCCTGGCTAACACGGTGAAACCCCGTCTCTACTAAAAATACAAAAAATTAGCCGCATGCGGCCGCGGGCGCCTGTAGACACAACTACTCAGGAGGCTGAGGCAGGAGAATGGTGTGAACCAGCGAGGCGGAGCTTGCAGCGAGCCGGGATCACATCATTGCAGTCTTCCCTGGGCGAAAGAGCAAGACTCTGTCTCAAAAAAAAAAAAAAAAAAGAAAGAAAAAAGAAAAAAGAGAAAGTTTTTATGGAGAAGGGGAAAACTGAAGCTGAGTATGAAGCGATGAAGGTCTAAACACGGGAAAGGGAGAAAGAACTCTCCTCTCAGGAAAGCAGAGAGAGGCTGGTACCCGCTCTTCACTGCATCTCCTCTAACTACTCACAAGCCCCACACATCGTAGGGACTAAGTAACACCGCGCGTGGATGTGTGTGGATGTGTGTTTTCCTTTTTGTCTCATTTGTTCCACTAGATAGAAGACACTGTTTTTTCAAAAGACGAATAAGTGGAGATTTTAAAATAAATTAAAGTACACTATCTGTAAATATCTCTAAAAGACCACAATATTGCGTCTTCTGTGGAGGTTTTTCTGACTCCCCTGGTGCCCATCCACCCTGTTAGTTTGCCCATCACCCTGGGTGTACTTATCACCTTCTCGTGCAAATAGTGCAACTCAGTGCGGGTGTTGAACCCTATTCGTCTTCATTACCTCAGTGCCTGGCAAAGTGCCTAGAATACAGGGGGGTGCTCAGTAAGTGTTTTTTGAATACAGACACAATTTAATGAGCGTCATGAATCAGGCAACGTTAACTAAGAAAGCTTTCTTGAAGAGGTGAACTTTGGAATGGATTATTAACAAAGGAAAGGATGGGACTCAAATAGGCATGGGACCCATGTCCCTTCATTGGACAGCCCACCAAAGATGTCATGGTAGCCCGGGCATCCTCGAGCATCCCATTTTCCAGAGCAGGGGGGTTGGGCGCCAGGGACGGCATCCTGTTGCAAGACTTCACCGACAGAGTGAGACTTCTCTCTTTCCAACCGCAGGCTTAATCAAGGAAGAAAGAAAACCAAGTCATAATATCCTAATTCTCAACGGAGTGTACAGAAATACCTCTTTCACTTAAATCTGAGGGATGTGATACCTCTGCCTCCCTCTATGACTGAGGAGAAAGGACCTTGGAATCCACCGCTGCCAATCGGCTCTGGTACAAAATCTAAATTGGTTTCCGGCTCCCACGGACATAATCTGGCACTTTCCCTGAGCACTGTATTTAATAACAACAGTTGCAAAGGCAATAAAAGAGGTAAAAAATGGTTTTGTTATTTTATTATTACTTTGTCTCCATTCTTTTCACAGATACCCAGTCAACTCCAGTAAGAATAAGGTTTTTTTGGTAATATCCTGCTCCATAAAATCAATTTCACACATAAAATCGGAAACTCATTTTCAGCCAGGAACACAGACCTAAGTACACATATATTTTGTGAGAAAGAGTCAGAACTCTCTTCCTCGTGGGTTTCAAGATGGTAAAATTCCAGGTTCAGGGTAGTTTAGAAGACAAAGTGGAGTTTAATATCTGCCTAGGAGAGTCTAGGCCCAGCTAGAGTCACAGTTCTCTTTTCCTGCAGTACTTGGTGCAGGTAAGTGTAACATCAGGAGTAGGTCTGGAGAGGAAGTGGAGGCTGTAACAGCCATCACATAGCAGAGGTTACAGTGTGCACCAGGCCAGCCGAGGGTGGGTGTTCTGGAAGGAGAAAGTGGCAGCCTCTCTGACCGCCTCTTAATGCAGTGGGAAACGTATGCTGTGAACTTGAAGTCTGTTTGCATGAATCGGAAGACCTGTTTCGCTCCCACATTCCTAGGAGGTTTCTGCAAGCTGCCAGAAGCTACTTGGTGAGCTGAGACTGCACACACGCTCCTGTTTGTGTGACCTTGGGGAAGTGTCTTCTCTCCGGACCCCAATTTCCTCATTTGTAGGATGAGGAGGTTGTGTCATGCGGCAAATTCTAATGTCTCTTGTAGCTCTAACATTTTATGATTCCATAATTAGAAGCAAACCTCCTGAATGTTTTGAAGATCTTTGGGTAGGCTTGCCATTCCAGCAGACAAAAATCAAGTAAGATAGACTTCTGTTTCTTATAAATGATCTTGAGTCCATTTTAGAATTAATATATTCTGGTTCCCTTACTATAAAGAACAACGATTTTTGGTTGGGCACAGTGGCTCACACTTGTGATCCCAACACGTTGGGAGGCAAAGGCAGGAGGATTGCTTGAGCCCAGAAGTTTGAGACCAGCCTCGGCAACATAGCAATATCCTGTCTCTACAATTTTTTTTTTCTAAATTATCTGGGTGTGTTCATGCACACCTGTAGACCCAGCTATTTCAGAGGCTGAGGCAGGAGGATTACTTGAGCCCAGGAGGTCAAGACTGCAGTGGACTGTGATCACACCACTTCACTCCAGCCTAGGTGACAGAAGGAGACCCAGTCTCAAAAAAAAAAAAAAAAAATCCAAAATATTTATTAAAACAAGAAATATTTTGATACAATCCTTTGAAGTTCTTTATACTCTCTTTGTAAAGAGATCATCCTTTGTTGATCTCACTTCACAAGTGCTCTGTGACACACAGGTGCAGAGTTCATGTTAAGATCACAAAAGCCATTATTTTTTCAGACCAGTGCTGCATGGGCCCAGACTGATTAATAGTGAGCAAAATGGATGAGGGGGGCATGGTTGCTCACTATCTCATCCTCAGAAGTCTGTGTGCCTTCATTCTTACCCTCCTTTCTTCAGGCTTGAGGGTTTGTCAAGCCATTCCAGAGACTGAAAAATCTCTGAAAATAAATCTAAATTAATTTAGCTTGGCTGATTCCCCTTTGATATGGTTTGGCTATGACCCCACCCAAATCTCATCTTGAATGGCAGCTCCCATAACTCCCACGTCTTGTGGGAGGGACCTGGTGGGAGATAATTGAATTATGGGAGCAGTTTCTCCCATATTGTTCTTGTGGTAGTGAATAAGTCTCACGGGATCTGATTATTTTATAAGGAGAAACCCCTTTCACTTGGTTCTCATTCTCTCTCATCTGCTGCCATATTCTCATTCTCTCTTGTCTGCTGCCATGTAAGACGTGCCTTTTGCCTTCTGCCATGATTGCAAGGCCTCCCCAGCCATGTGGAACTGAGTCCATTAAACCTCTTTTTCTTTATAGATCATGAGTCTGTCTTTATCAACAGCATGAAAACAGACTAATACACCCTTAATCAAAAACATTCGTGTTTCTCTCTGAGAAATCTAACAGACTTAGCAGACATGATTTTCCCTTGTGGTTGCAGCATCCTTCCCCTGCTCTCTCAGAGGGAATCATGCTGGTCTTCATCATGCAGTGGTCCTGCCATTTTCCCATGGATCAGTTGACATTACGGACTCTCTAAGTGTGCCTCCTAAGGACTTTTTAGGGAAGTGTTCTCATCAGAGAAAACGCCCCAAACAGACACTTTCGGAAACTCTAAGTCTCAGATCTAGGTCTGTCTAACCATAGAGTTAATTAAAACAAAACAAAACAAAAACAAAAAACAAAACAAAAACAACAACACAAAACAAAACAAAACAAACAAACTTTACCCCATACTCATGGCTTTTATTTACTTCTTAGTTTCAGTGGATGCTATTTGCAATGAAAGAAAAGCTCTGTGACTTAATAACATAAACACATGGAAAGAGCCTTCATAGGGTCCTCTTTTGTATTAGGCAAAGTCCTAAGCTAAGGCTCAGAACATTGGAAAGCCTAGTGAATTGCAAACCTCAATGGGAGAGTGAAAGCTTTGGCCTGGTAGACTGGAGACAGGACACCACGAGCTGAGACACCCCAACAGGTGGGGTGGTACTTGCAGAGCTGAGAGCGTCCCCACTGTCCTCAGCAAAGCTCACCCAGGCCAATTATTTTTGTGATCAGTCGCAGCTCTTCTGACAAAGGGAGGCTTTACAAAGGTGCTCAGGAGCTAGCTGGCTTCTGAACGTTTTGGCAAAAACTTGTTGGAAATGGTTTCATTTGCTCCTGCCCTGAGACCCATTCTGTCCCTGACAGACTTTGATTTGACACAGTGTGGAAGGGTAAATACCAGGCTTGTGCCAGGGGCTGAGGCCTTTAGGGTGACATGGGAGCCAACTAAAGATTTTGTAGTTTTGGCCTAGAGTCTGCACTCAAATTAAAACCAGATAAACTTTATAAACACAGTTTGATGACTGTAGAACAGCAGACTGACATGGGGTGAAGGAAATCGGAATTTGCCTGATAATTTGTCAGTCAGAGTGGAAGAGGGGAGCAGTTTCATCCTCATGTTTAATAATCTAAATCTCAGGTCTCAGCATGTTCTCCTTTGTTCTAACCTCTGCAGGCCCCAGGAATTTCCAGGTGGGCAGAGTATTTCCCAGAAAGGTCCCTGGCAGGCGGGCTTTCATTGACCAGCTCCCCATCACTCCTGGGGTTCAGCAAAGATGATAAGGGTACACCATTGGGAGAGAAGGGAAGGAGGCTTTGACTCATGGTTTCCAAATTAATATCTTTTCTCTTCTTATTTTGCATTCAAAACCAAACACAGTAGATCCAATTCAGCTTCAGGCACTTTCATCTGTGAAGTCAGATTGGCAGAGTTTGGAAAGGGAGAATATGGGGGAATCCAGGGAAAATGTAGAGGGATGCATTATTCATTCTGCATTATCAGATAATGAGATGTTCCAAATGAGTGAATCTTCTAGATAACTGAATCTTCCTTTCTAAACATTCATACTTCCTCTATATTTTAGAATATATTTATATATTTTGTTAAAAGTGCGTTATAAGCATCTCTGCCTAGAATACCTGATTATAATTAACCATATCTTGCCTACTTACCCTGTTTTAAAGAGAAATTAATTTTATTTCTCTGCCTCCCAGAGATGCTCTCAGCTATGCCCTTCCGTGGCCTGGCAGTTCCAAGCTCTTTCTCCTGGTGTGCATGCACACTCTTCTTTGTGGGGGTCAGTTGTTGGTACACTGGGGCTGATAGCGTGCTCTCCCTTTCTTTTTCTAATCTTTTGAACACACCGACTTAGGAATAAATGGCTGTTTCCAGGGAAAGGCAAATAGCCATGCCTATTAAATCAGCAACGTTATTTCCTACATGATTCTAAGTCCAGATCCATAAGCCATGATTCTCCGTCTGTTAAGTGATGATGCTGCGCTTGGTACCTGGAATGATAAAAAGTGCCCTTGAGTGGTTGTCCCCCATTATGGGAGATGACTGATGCTTCCCATTTATCAGGGCTGTCATTTGGGTAAAGACCATAAGTTGAATTCATTGTGTGAAGCGCATCAACAGAGGAAAGCACAGGGTGGAGAATAAGAACAGTGTTCAATTTGGCCGTGCATGGTGGCTCACACGTGTAATCCCAGCACTTTGGGAGGCCGCGGTGGGTGGATCACGAGGTCAGGAGATCGAGACCATCCGGCTAACACAGTGAAACCCCATCTCTACTAAAAATACAAAAAATTAGCCGGGCGTGGTGGCGGGTGCCTGTAGTCCCAGCTACTCGGAGGCTGAGGCAGGAGAATGGCGTGAACCCGGGAGGCAGAGCTTGCAGTGAGCAGAGATCATGCCACTGCACTCCAGCCTGGGCGACAGAGCAAGACTCCATCTCAAAAAAATAATAATAATAAAATAAAATAAAAAGAATAGTGTTTAATTCAGTTTGACTAGAGAGGGTTCAGGAGGCTTTAGATAGGAAATGATACCTAAAAGGGGTTTAACAGGATGAATAGGAGTTTTCTAAGTGGAAAGAAAGAAGATAAATATGTTCTAGGCACAGGGAATAATAGCTATGTCCATAAGTTTAGGAATGCTAAAGGTTATCCCCATATGTCTCTGAGAAATAAACACATGGGTTGGGTGATGGTATTATTTGTTGCATTCAAAAAACTTCAAACAAAACAAACAAACAACAACAACAAAACTTCTTGTTTCGTGAAAATAAAAGCAAGTGACTGAAGTTGCTACTCAGTACCAACCTACACATAAATATGGGGAACACTGGAGAAGGAAAGAGGGATCAACTCCGTAAAGGAAGAACATTTTCACTTTTCAGTGTCCTGTTTCCTTCTCTGGTGGCAAAGTCTGTCACACGAATGGAAGAGAGGTCTCATGTATTGTCTTACCAGTCTTAACAAGGGTGCACCATGCTGCTCACTTTATTTATTGATTTATTTTAATAAAGTGGTTTTCAAAAGGTACTTCCCGAAACGGCAGCATCAGCATTACTTGGGAACATAGAAATGGAAATAACCTCATTGTTCAGTTCCCACCTATGAGTGAGAACATGAGGTATTTGGTTTTCTGTTCTTGCAATAGTTTGCTGAGAATGATGGTTTCCAGCTGCATCCATGTCCCTACAAAGGACACGAACTCATCCTTTTTTATGGCTGCATAGTATTCCATGGTGTATATGTGCCACATTTTCTTAATCCAGTCTGTCACTGATGGACATTTGGGTTGATTCCAAGTCTTTGCTATTGTGAATAGTGCCGCAATAAACATACGTGTGCATGTGTCTTTATAACAGCATGACTTATAATCCTTTGGGTATATCCCCAGTAATGGGATGGCTGGGTCAAATGGTATTTCTAGTTCTAGATCCTTGAGATCACTTGGACACAGGAAGGGGAACATCACACACCGGGTCCTATTGTGGGGAGGGGGAAGGTGGGAGGGATGGCATTAGGAAATATACCTAATGTAAATGACGAGTTGATGGGTACAGCACACCAACATGGCACATGTATACATATGTAACAGACCTGCATGTTGTGCACATGTACCCTGGAACTTAAAGTATAATAAAAAAGAAAAGAAAAGAAAAGAAAAGAAAAGGAAATAACCAGGCCCCACTAAAAACCTGCTAAAGTTAGAAACTGGGGCAGGGCCTTGTCATCTGTTTTTACAGCTCTTCTGGTGACTGAGATACTCACATTTGCGAACCAGTGCTCTGACAACATAGAGAACGGGACCCAGACTCAGATGGAAACCCTGACAAATCAAAATCGGCATTGAGGAGAGCACAGACAAAGATATTTGTTGCCACTCTGTAACTGCCCAATGGGTTCACCTTGCCCACTGCCTAGACAGAGCCAATTTATCAAGACAGGGGAATTGCAATAGAGAAAGAGTAATTCACACAGAGCTGGCTGTGCAGGAAACCAGAGTTTTATTATTACTCAAATCGGTCTCCTCAGGCATTTGGGGATGAGAGTTTTTAAGGATGATTTGGTGGGTGGGAGAAGGCCAGTGAGTTGAGAGTGCTGGTAAGTTGGGTCAAAGATGAAATCACAGGGAATTAAAACTGTCTTTTTGCGCTGAGTCATTCCTGGGTGGAGGGGCCACAAGATCAGATGAGCCAGCTAATCAATCTGTGTGGTGCCAGCTGATCCATCAAATGCAGGGTCTGCAAAATATCTAAAGCACTGATCTTAAGAGCAATTTAGGGAGGGTCAGAATCTTGTAGCCTCCAGCTGTAAGACTCATAAACCGTAATTTCTAATCTTGTGGCTAATTTGTTAGTACTACAAAGGCAGTCTTGTCCCCAGGCAAGAAGGGGATTTGCCCTGGGAAAGGCCTGTTATCATCTTTGTTTTCAACTATAAATTATAAACTAAGCCCCTCCCCAAGTTAGTTCAGCCTATGCCCAGGCATGGATGAGGACAGCTTGGAGGTTAGAAGCCAGATGGAGTTGCTTAGGTTAGATCTCTTTCACTGTCTCAGTTACAATTTTCCAATGGTGGTTTCAACTCCACCTTATTTCCTAATTCTAGCGTACATGGTCTGGCTGACCAACCACAGCAGGGCACAGACAGCTTCTTAGGGAGACCTCATGTTGCTGAGGTGGCCTTGGTTCTGAAAGTTCAAGACAGGAGAATTGCAATAGAGAAAGAGTAACTCACACAGAACTTTATTTTGTGTTTCACTGAGAAAGGGCCTATCTCTCTGGAAGGCTCAGGGTAAGGCGCTTCCAGGAAACAGACACGGAAATTCGGTGGTGCTTTACTGATTTGTAAATGAGCCAGATTCACTGCATGATAGCCCAGGAGTTCCTCCATTGGTCTATCTCCTTCCCATCCAAAGTCTAAATCGAAAAATAAATTTTAACTAGAAAGTAGCAGAATTCAGGCAAAGGGGACATCATGGTCCTGTTCAAATGTTTCCTAGCATCCACATATTATGGCATAATCCACCCAGTTCACAAATATTCTTTTATTCATAGAAACCAGGCAGATGGAGTGTAGAGCTGGGGACTTGGGTTCCTCTGGCAGTAGTGGGTCAAAACCATTCCTTCCTCTTCTCAGACACATGCTCTGTGCTTCCAGATAGATTCCCTACTAACAGACGGAGGCAGGCTTTATCAGAGATGCCCTCTCAGGCCATTCTTGTGTTGCTATAAAGAAATGCCCGAGACTTGGTAATTTATAGAGAAAAGAAGTTTAGTTGGTTGATGGTTCTGCAGGCTGTACAGGGAGTATGGCACTGACATTGCTTGCTTTTTGGGGAGATCTCAGAGAGCTTTTACTCATGGTGGAAGGCAAAGCCAGAGCACTTCACATGGCCAGAGGAGGAGCAAGAGAGAGACAGAGGGGTCACTCACTTTTGAACAGTGAGATCTCATGAGAACTCACTCACTATCATGAGGACAGCACCGAGGGGATGGTGCTAAACCATTCATGAGAAATCCACCCCCATGATCCAGTCACCGCCCACCAGGACCCACCTCCAACACTGGGGATTACAATTCAACATGAGATTTGGGCAGGGACAAATATATACACTATTATCACCCCCTTAATGTCACAGATTACATTAGTTTCGGATCTTAATTGTCCCTGGGATCCATTTGTATGTATAAGGTAAGTTTGTGTTTATATGATCTCAGCAGTCATGTTACTGGAAAGAGCTCCTGATCCAAACCCCAAAGGAGGGTTCTCGGACTTCATGCCAGAAAGAATTCAGGACAAGTACACAGAGTAACATGAAAGTGAAACAGCTATGTTGTCTGGGGTATATACCCTGGGGTTCATTATTGAGCACCAGGAAAATTTAGGACACAGACATGCAGGAGGCATTTAGGAGAAAGGGGTCTCAGGTGGCAAAGGCGCCAAATTTTATAGTCAGGTTTGAGGAGGTGGGGTCTGGTTTACATAGGGCTCACAGACTGGTTCCATCACGTATGATGCTTACATAGCACATGGGGAAGGCTGGCCACCACACCCTAACCTTATTATGCAAATAGTTTTTCTAGTTAATTGGCACCATCTTGTCTGCTGCTTACAGTACAGGCCGCTGACCAAAGAGAAGGGAAGATGGAGCCGCCATCTTGAACGTGTGTAGTCTACTTCCCGCCCCATTCACTCCTACAAGCTCCCAGCTTGCTTGTCTGTGTCTGAAGCTCGACTTTACAGGCTACTCTTTGTTAGAAAATGATTTGGGGCTGCTTTTCATGAAAAAGAAAAGCCTTCCCAAGGACTCCCATACCCTCGCTATCTGCCTAAGTAATTGCTTCTTAACTCCTGTATCGAAAGTAAGTGTATTACGAATGTAAAGGAATAAAAGAGTGGCCACTCCCTTGGCAGAGCAGCAGCATGGGATGCTCGACTGAATATACTTATGGTTATTTCTTGATTATACGCTAAACAAGGGGTGGATTATTCATGAGTTTTCTTAAAAAGTGGTGAGGATTTCCTGGAACTGAGGGTTTCTCCCCCTTTTAGACCACATAGGGTAACTTCCTGACATTGCCATAGCATTTGTAAGTTACCGTGGCGCTGGCCAGAGTGTCTTTTAGCATGCTAATGCATTATAATTAGTGTATAATGAGCAGTGAGGATGACCAGAGGTCACTTTCATCACCATCTTGGTTTTGGTGCGTTTTGGCCTGCTTCTTTACCACATCCTGTTTTATCGCTGGGATCTTTATGAACTGCGTCTTAGGACCTCTTATCTCATCCTGTGACTAAGAATGCCTCACCTCCTGGGAATGCAGCCCAGCAGGTCTCCACCACATTTTACCCAGCCCACCTTCAAGATGGAGTCACTCTGGTTCCAATCCTCTGACAATCCTGGGTGGCATTTATTGGTCAAGTTCATGGGAATAAGGATAATATTGTCGCTTTGTATACAATTTACATATATTGTATAATATGTCTGTGTTCCAGTTACTTTAGCCATTACATGAAGGAGAGGGTTGAAGATAGAGAGAGGAAAAGGAAAGAAAAGGAGAAAGTGACGTGGTTACAGATATGTCAAGGAGGCACCGATCTGTCACCATGAGAGATGCTTATAAGCTTTAGCTTGAATTTAACTTGAGTCCAGCCTTCAAGTAGTTCACTTGTTTTTTGGGAGTTAGGTGTCTCTCCCAAACCAAGAGATCCTCTGCTGTCTCTTCACTCTTTAACATTTTAAGGGAATGGGGTAGAGGAGAGTTTATTCCTCACTGGCTCTGCTCTGTTGTCATTGTGCTAATAATATTGTTATTTTATATGAGAGTATTAACATTTACTTGTTGTCTTATCTTTTAAATGCCACTTAATTGAGAGGGAAATGAGCAGATGAATGAAAGTGAGCTGTGGTGGAAAAGAGTAACACCCCTGCCCTAGCCCATCCTCCCAGGGCCAGGAGGGTCCCCATTATCTCCATTCTCTTTTGTGCTGGGGCAGATATAGGGGGGGCAGGTGCCAGGGAGAACGGGAATTCTGTACACATTTCTAAGCTAGGGCAAACTCTTCAAAATGTCCACTTTCCTTTCCGCCCTACTTCCATTACAGCCTACTTTCTTCTTCTAGTCTTTTTAGTCCCATTATCCTTTTACTCTCTGCACCCAGCCCACCAAGCTCCTATGCCTTCCCCAGGAAAGCTTGCTGGCTCATAAGTCTTGATCAGTGTTGGAGAGGGAAGGATGAGATAACCGTTCTGAGTCTCCACAGACACACACAGCCCGTTTATAATCTCAACTCTCTTTGCTTTGAATCCTCCCAAATGCTGTTTCTGCTTCAGGCACTCTCCGTAGTACAGTGTCTAACTATAAAGAGTTTTCATCACCTTGAGAAGGACCTCAGCAGGTACCAGGTCTAAGCTCTCATTTTTACACCCTTAGGAGAAGTGAAATCCATTGGGAATTAATCTTGCATTGTCGGAGAGCTCTTTTGGGTCTCCCTCCTTCACTTTCCACCAATGCACGCTGCTTGACACTGTCACCAGTAATGCATGTGCTCAAGGCTAAACATGGTGTCACATTCAGAGAGATGGCAAGTGGCAGACAACATTCTTGATGGAGACTTTTTTTCCCCTCCACCCCCTTGATGGAGATTTTAACTTACCCACTTCAAAAATGTTAGGAGATACCTAATTTAAGGATTAAAAGAAAAAATAATCTTCCAATAAAGTGGGTCGTAGGCTAGCACAATGACCTTCTTCAAAGATAATAAATCTGATGTGGGCCTTGCCAGTATACTTAGAGTGAGATTTGTACATTCTCTAGAAGTAGCACTTTACTGTCTATTGGATTTGGAACCCGACTGTTCGCTTTCCCGGACTCCCTGCCTCTGCCCTTTCTAAGAATCTAGTCATAACCTTCTTCTTCTCCTACTTTAACTTGCCTAAAGCTCCACCAAGGGTTTTCAGCATGGGACTGCTCTTCCCTTTCTCCAAGATGCCTGCAGGCCATTTACTCTTGACTCACCCGCCCTCTTTGTCTTGGGGATAGACAAATGAATAGTTAGAGAAACAGTGAATGCCTATGCTTCAAGGTCAGCTTTCCCACCCCACTTTTCTGCCTTTACTTATGGCATCTCCCCCAGTAAAAATTGTAGAATTTCCCAGCACTTTCCGAAGAGGG
Source organism: Papio anubis (assembly GCF_008728515.1). Taxonomy (NCBI): domain Eukaryota; kingdom Metazoa; phylum Chordata; class Mammalia; order Primates; family Cercopithecidae; genus Papio; species Papio anubis. Next base: position 2,276,651 of record NC_044987.1, read on the forward strand.
AAGAAGGTATTTCATCAATTTTAATTCAAATAAAGTGAGTGCCCTGCTGCCTGCCCCACTGAGTATGTGCCAAGCATGGTTTTTGCCCTTGTCATCTTGCTATGTCCCAAGAGCCTTTGACATTTTCTCTGGTGACATATTTTTAAAGTGGCCTTTACTTTTGCACCCAAGTTTATGAGAAGTGCCAGTCCACAGATGTGTTTGCAGAGACTAATTATTAGGCTGATTCTTTTGAAATGACTGTTCTCTGTCTACAGCAGCGGAAGGTAGGACCACACAGGCTTTCCTTTCCCTAATGTGTCCCATCTGTGAGGGAGCAGAGAGCACCTGGGGAAATATGCGATGTCAGTGTGTGAGAACAGTCATATTTGAACACTGTCCACCAGCCACCCGGCGCTGGTACTGTGCTTACTGCTTTATATGTACTGACTCATTTAATCCTCACAACAATCCTACTTTGTAGGTACTAATTATATGCCTATGTTATAGATGGAAAAAAAATAACATACAAATAGCTTAAGAAGCTCTCCAAGGTCACACAGCTGGTAAATAAATGGTAGAGCCAGGAAACAGACCTGCCCCTCTCTCTCCAGAGGCCAAACTCTGAACAATACAGTAAATGAACCTTAACTGACATATGTGGAAAGGTGATTTACTGAAAAGGATGTTGGATCGTGCATTCTCACTCATAAGTGGGAGCTAAGCTATGAGGACACAAAGGCATAAGAATGATACAATGGACTTGGACACGCAGGGGGAAAAAGGACTGGAAAAGGGTGAAGGATAAAAGACGACACATTGGGTGCAGTGTCTACTACTTGGGTGATGGGTACACCAGAATCTCAGAAGTCACTAAAGAACTTATTCATGCAACTAAACACCACCTGTTCCCCCCGAAACCTATGGAAATTAAAAAATAAAAATAAATAAATAAATAAGCCCTTTTAAAAAGGATGTTGGGAAGCCTGGCAAGCCCAGCAACTTCTCACTGGGAAGTCCCTGGGCAAAAGACATAAACAGAGTTCACAGAAGACAGTAGAAATCACCCTCACAACGATGACATGATGTAATCAAAACCATGCAGAAATACCATTTCTCACTTATTGAATTGGAAAACATTTAAAAGTTTAGTTATATAAGCTTCTGACAAGACTTCTGGGGAAACAGGTTATCTCATAGGTTTTTAGTGGACGGGAACAATGGTAAGACCCTCATGAAAAGAAATCTATCAGCAGTCATCAAAATACAGATAGACGCATTTACATTTTAAGCCAGTACTTATTCTATGTTTCTATACCAAATACACAGTTTACAAATCTTGTGGGAAATTGTAATAGCAAAATGTTGAAAATTGAAATCGACTCACATTCTGTGGATGGGGTACTAGTTAGATAAACTATGATACATTTATGCCAAGGAATACTACACAGCTCTGAAAAATGTATAAGGTATATTTCTATAAATATGGGAACAACAGTATATATGCTCTGCTACCTTTGTCTTAGGAAGGATGATGATAATATATTTTCTTATTTGCTTGTTTTACATAAGTACACATTGGATGGATAAACAAAATACAAAGTTGTACAAATCTGTAGAAATAAAGGGATGGAAATGATAAAGGTAGGAGTAAAATATTTCTGTATATACTTTTAAAAGTAGATTGGTGTTTGAATCATGTTAATGTATCAACTTTTGAAAAGTTATTAAATAATTTGAAAACAAGATATTATGTAGCTTGCAGAATTGTGGGGAAGGCTGAGTAACTGGTTGTAGCAAGTCTCTTATTTACAGGGAAAAAGAAAAATATTTCTCTATGCAAAAATAAATATTCTCCATCAAACCTGTCACCATATGCCCCAGATACTCTGATACCAGGCTATGAAAGTAAACTTAGTTATTGTTCCTTCCTCATAATAATAAATGAAGAAAAAATATTCTTTCCAAATCTCCCCACTTCACAGCTTCATAATCAAGTTCAAGTATAGTGACATTACCGCTATATACCTGCTTGATGTATCCTGGAGCTACAAGACTAGTACATAGTGGGTATTTGGCTCCTGTGAAATTATAAAAATCAATTGTTCCTCTCCCCCAATCATATGTATGTGACAATTACCTGCAAAGAGAGGTACATAAAAATAGACAATGTTTAATGAAACCAAAGTATTATTTGAAGATGAATCAAATAAAGATGATTTAAAAGCTGCAAGACTCTGGAATGTATGATGAGTATGCCATGGGCTCGTTGGGATTCTGATTTGGAGAATCCCTATAAAACTGGAATGGGGCAGTCCTTTCCTTCTCAAGGCCATGCTCCTATCAGCTTCCCTGAGTATAGCGAGAAATGTTAGTGTGTGGCTCCTTCATCACCTTCCTGGAGCTGACATGGTGTGTGCAATGCAGAGGATACTGATTTATACAAGTGGGAAGTGATGACCCAGCTTGTCCTCCTTTACTGACCCTGGAGGCCCAGGGAAGGCCAGCGAAGAGGTTTTTCAGCACAAGTGGCCTTCTTTTGTAGCTGAAAGCACTGAACTTGAGGCCACTATTATAAATATCAATGGCTTTTTACCTGGCATGCCGGTGAACCTTACTAACCTGAAATATTTTCTGGGCTGGTGACACTGGAGCCTCTAATGACTTTTTAGTCGGCTGCCTCTGTATTTAATGTGTTTTCAACATTTTTGGCTGAACTGCTTTCCAAAAAGATTTGCCCAATAATTTCAGCCTAAGCTGTCTAAAATATTATAGAACACTTGTTGCTGGGAATAATATTTTCCGTGATAAAATCCCTGCAGCATTGTGACATGTTAAATATTTTTAAGATAATTTTGTATATGTCTCACCTTTCAAGGGAATGGGAACCTCAGTTCCTGGTGGACAGGTGGTGAGTAAGGAGATCTGACCCCTCCTCAGTAAATGGTGTGAATTATTCCATTGGAAGCATGCAGTCACGTTATGGTCTGGAGTACTGGGAAGCCATTTTTTTTTTAACGTGCTTTAATTGCTTTTTGCTGGGGCCAGGGATATTTATGGGTTAGGAGATTGCCAAGTTATTTATTAGATGGAGTATCTAGGGATAGACTAATATAAATCACTTAGGCCAGTATTGAATATACCAGACACTCAGTAATTTAAAAAGCTTTAATAAAAATGCTAAAATATGAGACTTGTCTTTGGCTGTAATGAGACTCAGTTATCATGTTTTTATCAGCAATATTCAGTCACAGACCCCCCTGCCTTTTTCAAGAGTAAGAAAATGTGGATATAATCCTCATTTCTGTACTCTCCAGGTTTGTTGGAATTGAGGAAGGTTTTAAAAATTTGAAAAAAGGCTTATATAATAATTATTTGGGAAGCTAATTGCTGACTGAATTCCTCATTCTTAGAAATCCAAGAATTATAAGTAATGTTTTTTGTGGATCCAGCATGATAGTGAGTGGGGAAAACAACGTGGGGGTATATATGGCTAAACTTGGCTTATGTGTTGTACTTTCTATAAAAGAACCATTACTGTGTATGCTACACTTAAGCCCTGGTCTACAGAGAACAGAGTCAAAACTCACTGTGGGCCGGGCACGGTGGCTCACGCCTGTAATCCCAGCACTCTGGGAGGCCGAGGTGGGCAGATCATGAGGTCAGGAGATCGAGACCATCCTGGCTAACACGGTGAAACCCCATCTCTACTAAAAATACAAAAAAATTAGCCAGGCGTGGTGGCGGGCACCTGTAGTCCCAGCTACTGGGGAGGCTGAGGCAGGAGAATGGCGTGAACCCAGGAGGTGGAGCTTGCAGTGAGCCGAGATGGCACTGCTGCACTCCAGCCTGGGCGACAGAGCGAGACTCCGTCTCAAAAAAAAAAAAAAAAAAAAAAAAAAAAAAAAAAAACTCATTATGTTTAGAACCAATGGAAACCCTGAGAACTCAAAATGTAGTTGTTAATTTGTTTTACTGGAAATACTAAATTAATGGTCTATTCTATACGATTTTTTGTTTTTGTTTTTATTTAAATATTTTTCTTTTTTAGAGACACTTGGAGACACTGTACTCCCAGGCTGGAGTACAGTGGCACAATCACACCTAACCATAGTCTCGACCTCTTGGGCTCAAGCAGTCCTCCCGCCTCAGCCTCCCGAGTAGTCAGGACTATAAGTGCACGCCACCATGCCTGGCTCTGTGTGTGTGTGTGTGCGTTTTAAAGAGACAGGGACTTGCTATATTGCCCAGGGTGGTCTAAAACTCCTGGTCTCAAGCAAACCTTCCACCGTAGCCTCTGAAAGTGTTGGGATTACAGGTGCGAGCCACTGCTCCTGGCTTGATACCATTTCATAGTTTAAAAATTATATTTACTTTTATCATGTCATTTATTCACAGCTAGAACCTTTTGAAGATAGCTCTATCATCCGCATGCCACCAAATACTGCTTATTTTAATAAAATTACCCAATGGAAGAATAATCCCTGAGCTCAGACCCTTTCCCTTCTCTTCCTACAGTAGACAAGATGATGGACAAGTGCCCATTTCTTAAACATTTTCCAAATCCCATCTTCCTCCCAAGATAAAGAGTTTCTGTATCTGTTCCCAGATAATTTTCTTCTTCAATTCTGTCGTAGACTTGAACACACAATGACCACAACTTGGGTGCAGGGGTGAGGCACAGTGATCTAATCTTGGCAGCACAAAGCAGGTGGGAGAAGAGAAGAGGGGTGGGTGTTCAGTCACAGGCAGGAAATTTACTGGGAAGTGTACCTAGGCTGATTCCAGATAGATGGCCTGAGGGTGAGGCTGCATCCCAAGGGGCAGCCAACTCTGTTGAGATACCCCCTGGCCCCCAACATTGCTACTCAGGTGAGCAAAACACAACAGAGACCTGCAGCCCATTCATCCTTGGAAAGCTCGGGGTGTGGGCAGGAGTCTGTCAATACTCCCATGTCGCCAGGTGCCAGGCTGCAATATGGAGCAAGCCAGCGAGGCTCAGAGAGGCTGGGTCAATCTGTCCTGCTGATGTGGCTTCCAGAAGCTGTGCTCCAGACCCGGATGGAGACTGGGTCCTGTGCAGGGTTCTAGAATAAACTTAGAAGTAGGGTCATGGAAGAAACCACATTTCCCCTCAAAAGTTTAGGATGGGGAACAAAGATGGACACACAAAAGTCGTTTCAGAAAGCAATGGCAGACAGATCTGCTGGACAGTGACAAAATCAGGAAGGCTAGGAGTTGATGGAGACCAGGAGGGGCATGAAATCCTAGGAGTGGACACATCTGGCCTAATTCTCAGCCCAGGCATCATTCCACATCTACCTTCCCCAGCTGGGAGTGGCTTAAAATGTGATAGGACTGAGGCGGAAGACTGGAGGCATCAAGGACCGTCAGTGAGAAACTGAGGAATTCAGGCTGCTTGATCTGGGCCAGGAATGTCCCTGTTCACACTCCTCACTGATCATCTGTAACCAAGGATCACTAAATGACAGGTCCAGGAATTAAAGCAGAGAGTGAGAAGATGCTGGACCTCCCCTGCTTTGCCTCATTTGGTTTTCTCCCTACTCAGTGCAGCAGGTGCTTTTCGCATGACCTACTTTTCAGATCATCAAAGTGAGGGCCACTTCTGTTCCAAACCTTGCAAGACTTCCGTTTTACCCATCTCACTGTGTCCAAACCAAAAGCCCTGCCAGCAAGAGTAGAGAGACCCTGGCCTTTGAAGCCAGGCACATTGGATCACCTCAAGCTGTGGCCTGGCTGTAGCTGAGACCTTGGGTTCTGCAGTCAGTCAACAGGAGACACGTCTTAGCCTCTCCTCTTCCAGGCTGTGTGACATTTAGCAAGTTATTTAATCCCTCTCTGCTTCTATTGCCTAATCCTTAAAATGTAAAGTAGTAGTAAAACTGCCATGTAGGGTTTTCATAAGATGAAGTAAGTGATGTGCGGCAAACTTTGCACAGTGCCACTTGACACTTATTAAGTTCTCAATAAATGAGAGTTGCTGGCAAAAAAAATCTGGATATAGAACAAAGAGCCCATAACATTGTCATTTACTATGTGCCAGGCACTGTGACAAAACCCTTTTATATTCATTTACCATTTATTCCTCACAGTGACCCTATAAGTTACCTATGATCACGATGCTGTCCTGCAGTTTGAGAAACTGGGATTAGAGAAGTCACACAACTTGCTCAAGGTCACACTGTGAATAAGAAGGAGGGAGCTCGGGTTGTAGTAACAAGAGACTGCCATGACCGTGTTAAAGAAGAGGGTAGAGAAGGAGAGAGGTCTGAAACTCGCTCCAGGGAGGCTGGAAATACTCAGGGGCCTTCCTGCAAGAGAGAGACTTGGGTTGACAGAGGTCATGGGCTTGGTCACCACCTCACAGCAAATGCTTGACAGAACTGGGACTGGAACCAAAGTACTTCCTCATGGGCAAAATGGGAAGTTAGAGCGAGGGGCATTCCTAACATATATTTTGACTTGAAAAATCTATGATGTAAATTAAACCCTGTGATCCTGAGTGTGTGTGTGGCCAGAAGAACTCTCCAGGGAGCCTACAAGTCGGGGCGGGGGGGAAGGGAACAAAAGGAGCCTCCCAGAGGGAGGGCACCTCCATGCCCCAGAAAGAAGAGAACTCAACAAGAAAGACTCTTTTGCCGTATTCAGTTCCTCTGATCATGGTCACTTGTCTGAATTGTGCAAATTAAAAATAGGAAGTGTGTGTCTGAGTCTATAAATAACTTCTGTAAGAGACACTGTGGAGACAACCGTCACAGATGAACTTAGCAGAGCCTGAGAGCTTTGTGATGTCACCCAGTCCCTGGCATGTATTCATGTATGTGTTATTCAGAACCATTTGTTCTCATTCCCTATCATTTCTCTCATCAAAATAGAGCCAAGAGGAGAAAAGCAATCAGAATGGAGTGGGTCTATTCTGCAGCACAAAGTAAAACCATATCACACCAGGACATGGCGGGAGTCTGACTCACACTCAGAGTATATAAGACCAAATAACGTGGATCTGGCCCTGCCTCGAAGAATAGGATGTGACTTCATGCAATTAACCTAGTTCCAATTTGCTGGCTGCCCCCCTGGATCCTGAGAGGTTGTATTTTTCTGAAAATCTCCTGGCATTAGCAGTTACATTTAGCACACATTGATTGAGCACCTACCAGATACCAGGCATTGTGCTGAGAGGCACCTGGAATACTGAGATGAACAAATGACAGTTCTTAATTATAAGGATCCCCAGTCGAGTGAGTGAGAGAGACATAGAAAACAATAGAGCAGTGTGAAAAGTGCTGTGACACTAACCACATATCCTGCCATTCACCAGGCTCTGTTTATTTTACTCCCAAATGTCACTCAAATCTCTCCCTTTTGGCTCATCTCTCCTACTACTGCACTTGTCTAACCTTCTACCATTTCACTTTTGGACAACTCCCTAGCCAGTTTCATTTTCACTTGCTCAACTTCAGTCTATTCTCCACACTGCAGCCAGGAGTGACCAATTTGTGGAAATTCCTTGTCATGCTCTGTAATTACTTTGGTTACATTTCATTACACACACATTGTTTTACTTGCTAATTACTACTACTTCAATATTTTCACATTGGTATTATTTCATTTAAAGACATTACTATTTTACTATTAATAATGAGACATGACATTTATTTTTACTTTACTTTTATTTACTCTTTTAATTAATGACACATGATTTCATTAATTTTTCATTTTCATTACTTATTACGACATGACATTACATGCATTACTTTTTCTTGACACACATTACTTATATATATTTATTACTTATGATTACTGATATTACGATATTACTATTATTATATTTATTATTACTTTATTTCATTACTTACATTACGACAATTATGACATTATTACGAGGAATTTTCATTATTACGAGACATTATTAATGACGATGACATTTATTTTTTTACTTTACTCTTTGACATTTTAATATTTTATTACTTTATGATTTATATTATTTTTTATTATTATTACGACATTAATTTATTACTTATATGACATTACGATAACGAGATATTATTAATATTACGATACGACTATTTATTTATTTTACGATTTTATTACCTTTATTACTTTACCATACGACGATACTTTACATTAATTTACATGACACATTACTTAACGACATTACTTCACGACCACATTATTTATTTTACGACGGGATACTTTAATTACTTTATTTCATTTACCATTATATTTATGACATTACTTTATTATTATTACTTTACATTACGATTAATTTACTATTACATGACATTACTTTATTATTGTTTATTTTCATTTATTAATGACATTATATTTATTACGACATTACGACATTAATTTTATTACATGATTAAATGAATTATTATTATTACTTATTTCATCACCATAATTACCATCACTATCTTCACCACCCTTATCACCCTCAACATCACCATCACCGTCACCATCTATTACCATCATCATTACCATCATCACCTTCATCATCATCACCATTATCATCACCATCACCATCATTATTACCATCATCATCACCATAACCATTATCATCATCACCATTATCATCATCACCATAATCACCATCACTATCTTCACCATCTTTATCATCATAATCACCGTTATTATCACTATCACTATCATCATCTATCACCATCACTATCTTCATCACCACCTTTATCATCAGTACCATGATTTTCATCATAATAATCATCATCAGCAGCAGCAGCAGCAGCATCACGTCTTTAAACATTTTAATGTATCACTCAACTGCTGTTACAAAAAGATTGAAAATCTTAGTGTTTATTCAAAGAATCTGTAAGTTCCAGGGTCTACCTGCTCTTTCAGCCTCAGTTTCTGAGATTCGCTATGTTCACTTCATCCACACTCACTGAAGCTCATCATGCTCTCTGTTTTGTGGATCCTTTGCACAGGCTGATCCATCTGCCCAGCTCTGCCCACAACAAACCCTTCACCAAACTCACCAACCAGTAAAAAGTCCCTAGTATGGGCTATCATGGAGCTTTGAACCACTTCATAGCATAGCCAGAGTGAAATCACACTTAGATTCTCATGATGACTTGCCAGCGTCAGTGTTCTCCTGTATACACTAAGCTCCATAATTTACACGAGAAAAGGACCTTGTCTGTTTGTCATTCTACTTCCAATGTAATGCCTAGTTCATCGTGGGAACTCAAAAAATGTTTTCAGTGAATATATTAGATCATTACACATAGGTTGTCATGGAACACAGACATACATTTATCTGTAGAATGTGGGAACTGATGGAGAGAAGGTATTCTATCTCAATACCGGTTTTCAAGTATGAGTAAGAGTTGAGCATATGGATGGATGGGGAAGATGGCTCATGGGCAGAAGGAACAACACATGCAAAAGTGTGGATACATGAATTAACATGAGGTATTTGGAGCATTGCCAAATGGGCTGATGTGACTAGGACTGTGTGAGTTGTCTTGGAAAGAGAAGAGGAAACAGTGGGCAAGTTATGAGAATACTGCATAATGTCTGCTTAACGGGGAGTTAAGCAGACATTATGCAGTATTATTCAAAGAACTATCAATAAATGAAAAGAATATTTTCTGAGAACTTGTGTGTGTTCAATTGTCGTCTCTCCTTGTAGTACAAGACCTCATAAGAGATGATTGGCCATGACTGATGTTTTTATAAAACTTTTATGAAGATACAATTCACATACTATAAAATTAGTCCTTTATTAAGAGAACAGTTCAGAGCTTTTAGAATATGCATAGGTTGTACACTAGTCACCACTATCTAATTCTAGAATATCTTTATAATTCCAATAGGAAGCTCCACCTCCATCAACAGTCACTTCTCATTTATCTCTCTCCCTAGCTCCTGGCAACCACCAATGCATTTTTTATCTTTATGGATTTTACTATTCTGGATATTCTACGTGAATGGAATCAGACAGTATGTGGTCTTTTGTGTTCGGCTTCTTTCACTTAATATTTACATGGTTCATTCACATTGGGTCACATATCAGTACTTTGTTTCTTTGTATAGTTATATAATATTCCATTGTATAGGTGTATCACAGTTTGTTTATCCATTCATCTCTTGATAGATATTTGACTTGTTTTAAAATTTTGTGTGTTAGGACCAATGCATGAGCCGTTGTGTGGATATATGCCTTCGTTTCTCATAGGTACATAGCTAGAGTAGAATTGCTGACCCATATGATAGCTTACATTTAGCCTTTTGAAGAACTTACAGACTGTCCTCCAAGGTGGCTGCACTGTTTTACATTCCCACCAACTGTATTAGTCTACTAATTCTCCACATCCTTGTCAAAGCTTATTATTGTCCCTCTTTTTGATTAAAGTCATCATAGTGGATGTGAAGTGATATTTCATTGTGGTTTTGATATGCATTTTTTTCTGGTAAATAATGGTGCTAAACATCTTCTCATGCATACTGGCCATTAGTATATCTTCTTTGGAGAATTATTTATGCAATTCCTTTGTTCATTTTTTAATTGGATTATTTGACATTTTATTGCTTTTACTTATTTTGACAGTAGTCCCTTATTAGATATGTGATTTTCAAATACTTTCTCTTATTTTGTGGATTTTCTTTTCACTTGCTTTTTGGTGTCTTTTTGAAGCACAAACACTTTTAATTTGAATGAAGTCCAGTTTATCTATGTTTTCTGCTGTTGCTTGTGCTTCTTGTGGTATATCTTAAGAATTCATCACCTAATCAAAGGCTACGTAGTTTTTCTTGTGTTTTCTTCTAAGTTTTAGCCCTCACATTTAGGTCTTTGATCTATTAATGTTTTGAGTTGATTTTTATATATGGTATGAAGTAGGGGTCTGACTTCACTCTCTTGCAAGGGGATAGCCACTGGTCTCAGTACCATTCATTGAAAACACTATTCATTCCTCATTGAATTGACTTGGCACCTTGTTGGAAATGAACTGACCTTAAAATGTGGATACATTTTTGGATTCTCCATTCTATTCCATTAATATATATGCCTATCCTTATGCTGACTTTTAATAGTGCATATTTCCTAAGAATGTGTCGGGAATTAAAGGAAGCAATGTGTATAACAGCACTTGATGCTAGGCTTCAAGAAATAAACATAAACGATTTTGTTGTTGCTGCTGGTGGTGGTATTACTGTGTTCCCAGGAGGAACTCACTGATAGACCCAACTTGTTCCTGAAAGATCATCAGCTCCCAGGGTTTTAGACCAGAACAGACCTGGGGATTTGCAATCCAATGCCTCCATTCTAAAGCTAACCAAAACAAATTAACAACAATGCACACACACAAACACACAAGCACACAAGTGCACATACAGCTCTAGCCAGGTACATTAAATGATTAGCAAAAGGTCACAGAGCTACAGAAGGAAAATGTTCAGAAAATGCTCCTCCTTACACTTCATGCAGTGCTTTTTGCAAAATATTATACTATTTGAGTATACAGAATATCACACAACCTAGCCTAGGTAAATGCCATAATTCCCAATTTGCCTCTGGTTTAAGAAGTAAACATTTCTATTAAAATGCAAAAAGGTAACCCCATAAGGATAAAACATTGGATCTTTAAAAGTCTTTTTCTGTATTATTTTTATAAATTAGCCTTGAGTGTTTAAAATGGTAATGAAAAGTATTTCACATTTATATTAGCTTTTACATGGTCTCTTAATATTTTGTTATTCCCTGATAATAATAACAACAATAAAGTAAAAACAATAATAATAGCTATTTAAGCCATTTTGAAATAATTATCACTAATCTAATCTCCATATCTCTGTGATGCAAATATTTTTATGCCCATTTCACAGTAGAGGAAGCTGAAACTTAATGGCTTAGGTAATTTTTTTCAAAAATCACATAGAAAATACTCGGAAAAAAATTGTATTCAAACCTTAGCCCCTATGACTCCAAATCCCAAGATTTCTTTTTCTAACTCTGACATACAGCCTTAAATAAAACAATTAAGACTAGACAACCAATTGACAGAGACAGGGCAGAGTTGAGTGCAGGGAAGGCTGCCTTTGCAGTTACCTTGTGGAACCATCTCTAATGGGGAGCAGGTCCTGGAGGGACAGGATGCGGAGGGATGTAATGGAAGCTGGGCAGCTCTGGGTGACTGGGAGGGGACCAGACAGAACGGATGCCCCTTGCAGGGGTGTAGCAATGACTTGTAATGTTGGCTGCATGCCAAATCCACCTTGAGGACTTTCTGACACTATTACGCCCTGTTCTGATTCAGAGCTAATAATCTGCAATTTGAAAAAATTCCCAGAGAGTTCTTGACAATGTGGGAATTCTTGACAATGTGGACAGAATGAGGAAGCAGCCCTCAATACGCACCTGCTTTTGGCCAAGGATTGAGCTCAGAGTTTTACCCATACCTTCACCCTAACCATAAGCAGGTGTCATGAGCACTCCTCCTGGGAGAGGAAGCTGGCAAGATTCAGAGCTCACCTGCACTCAGGCATCCAGCTGAAGTGAGGCCAGGACCAGAGTCCAGAGCTGTGTGACCCCAAGGCCAGTGCTGTCCTGGTGACCTGAACCCCTCTCAGTGGGTCTGGCCCTGAGGGTGAAGACTGTGTCCCAGCATCCTGCCTTGTGGACACACTTCAGTTCCTTTATCTTGTCCTGTCTACCTCAAAGCTGTTGTCAAGACCAAATTAGATAATAAAGCCCCAAATACCCATCACATGCGAGGTATCATTACTTATTGCATTGCTAAGGATGTGGGCAAAGCTGAGGTAGGGAGCAGCAGCAGACACCTGTGCATCTGGTCCCAGGCCCACTTTGCTTCTGCCTCTCAGCTGAGATGAGGTCTGGGACCTGGCTGAGCAGGACATGGTGCTGAGGTCTTGTACCCTGTTCCTTCTAGAAACAGACACCCCTTAAAAGAAAATATTTTAAAAGCCAAGCAATTTCTTCATACACATGTGAGATTTGCCATATGCATTTGCTTAGGCCCAATAGCTCAGTTTAAGAGGAGGAAATTGATGGTTAGTCATTGAATATGCACATTTTACTCTGATAGCTAGAGTGTTTATGCACATATATACTCTACATATACTCTATGTACATATGAAATATATAGTAATGTTATACTATATTAAATATAGTATACAATATACTATATTATATTATTGTATATAACATATCATATAATGTATTTAAATATATATATATGTGTGTGTATCTCCAAGGTAAGCTTCATTTAGTTATAAGTCCCAACTTAAAGTTGGAAACTAAGATTTAGAAAATGAGCAATTAGGCACAGATAAAGCCATTTCTCTGATTCTAAATGGCGTGAACAATATCAATAATGAGTATATACAAAGGCTAATAGCAGCTAACATTTACCAGATACTTCCTTATTTCCATGCACTGTGCTCCTGTGTTGAATACATTTATATTTAGTTCTTGCAACAACCTGAAGACACAAGGTTTTCATCTCCATTGTACAGATGAGGAGCCATGGGCTTAGGCTCAGTAAATAAAAGTTGTCCAATGCCAAGCAGGTCTATTGGACTTCAGAACCAGAGGCATGTTCCCTGGCCTCTCACTGCCATTTCCACCACATTATATCAACTTTATGCAGGGTGGGGCTGATATGTGCAAAATCACACATTTCAATCCCAACTAACTTTACGGAAAGACGTGTTTCATCTTTGGGAAAGCCTTTTCCAGCTCAAGTCTTCTGTCTCCCAAGTACACAATCATTTGAATGAAACAGTATACAGAGTAGTCATTTATTTATTTAGCAAGTTTTTATTAAGCATCTATTAAATATTGTGTGGCAGGCATAGTTCTATTTACTGGGAGTGTAGTGGTTTGTAAAGTAGATAGTTTAGTGGGCCAGAGAGATGTTAAACAAATAGTCATATACGTGGATATAAAAGCCCAAAACTATGTATGTATTATACAAGAAAATGTAAAGGTTGAGGAGAGATTGTAACAAGAGGACCTGAATTAGATATTGGGGGCAGGGGACTGGGATCCTTAGCAAAGACTTCTCTAAGGAAGTAACATTAAAACTGAGCCCAGAAAAAAAATTACACACGTGAAGAATAGGATGATGAGGATTTCAGGGAGAGGATAGAGCGAGTGTCAGTCTCTAGGATGGGAGACACTTGACACATTATCGGATACTGAATTTAGAAACCCGTGCACTCATACATTATGTTTACAGGGATAAAGAAGATGTTACTGCATGTCCGTCATTGTGTGTATAATAGGAATACGAGGGTACCTATCACAGATCCTGTCCATGGGATAGCTCAGTTGCAAAGATAAATGGTGTGATAAAGGCGTAGACAAGAATGTCTTGGGGAGAGAAAGGGTGACTCAGACATCACAAGTAAGCTCTGAATGTGAGTTGAGAACTGGAGAGTGGGTGGATCAGATGGCACAGGTGTGGGAATGGGTTTTCCAAGCAGAGGGAATTGTGTGTCTAAAGGTACAAAGTTGAGAGGATGATGGAGCTCTGGAGAGAGGCTTTAGAGAAGGACCTAGAAGTTATGTTTTGGACAGACTGCAAAACAAATGGTTTTGTAAATCCTGTTAAGAAGTTTTAGGCCTTCCATCTTTATCAAGGGGCACATGTGGGACGTTTTAGGCAGAAGCAAGATATTTAAAAGATAACTGTGGAATTTCTATCTCTGTCTATCTGTCATCTATCTGTTTATCTATGTATCTATGTATCTATCTATCTATCTATCTATCTATCTATCTATCTACCTACCTACCTACCTACCTATCTATCTATCATCTATCTCTTTCTGTGTACCCACATACTTACCCAACTTCTGTCAATATATCATCTGTCTCTCTATATTTCTATCTATATTGATCTTTCTTCTTCCTAGCTATTACCCGTCTATCATCTATCCAAAATGACCACATTTTGAAGTTACCGTAGTTGTGCATTTAACCCTCTGCACAATCTATGCAAAGGCCCTATTGTAAAACACCACCGTCAGTGAAAAGATAAGCAGATACCTACGGCACCAGCAGGGGAAGCTCAATAGTGTCTGCACAGATGACACACTGTGCTATTTATTATCCTTTAGTTAAACTCTGTGGGTCCTACCATTTCCTTTGAGTAATTTGGGCATGTCAGGTAAGGTTATTATTCATTTCTTTATGTTTATATGTATATTTACAAGCAATAGCAATATGTATAGATGCATTTGCTACAGATACTCGTCTAAAAATTAAACAAAGATCACCTGCCAAAATATGGAGAAGCATTTAAAAGCTATCCCCAAGTGTTCCTTTCTTCACAAAGTCATCATGGAAACAAGGGTAGAGTTGTAGTGATATTGCGGAATTCAACTCAGATTTAAATTTACATTAAAAGTATTGAATACCTTCCTTGGCAAGCAGCATGCATGGCCCTGGGGAAACAAGGACAGTGAAAATAGGCCTCGCGTGTTGTGGCCTGCAGTGTGCAGGGGGCGCTGACTTGAATGGGATGGTTTTGTTCATCATGGCAGGTGCTGTGAGGGAAGATGCTCTGGGAAGACATTTGAAGCAGAGTACACAAACACGTGAAGGTTTGTGGATGGAAATTTTGTTTGGGGAATTGGTCAACAATAAACAAAGAGGAATCATAATACAGTGAGAGGAACTCTTGTTGACTGACCCTATAATTTTGATCAATTTATCTCCTCATGCCTCAGTTTCTTCAATATTAATGGTGAGAATATTTATTTGATTTATCTCACCATTTGTAAGGAGCTTGTTTATCTCAATAAACAAGGAATTTGAAAACAACAAAGTTGCTTATTAATGTTAGTTTCTAAGGATATTTAATTAAGAAGAGAAAGAACTTCCCTTTCTGCCAGTTCATCCTCTGCACTTCCTTTTCTGTTAGCGATCCACAGCCTGACACTGTACTTATCTTTCCTCCTTGGAGAAAATGACAGAGAACATGAAGGAGCTACAGAGGATGGCACACAACACTACCTGGGCTTAGTAGGAATGTCTCGGTTAGCCTTTGTGATCCTACTTCAGGAAGCTCTTTCCTCATGGGTAACATAGACTGAGCACCTGAGCAATGAGGATGACATGCTAAGCATCCATGGAGTTTTACATATCTCTTAATCCAGCATCCTTCACACTATCGGATGAGGTACGATGTCTGCGGAAAGAACAGTTCTGAGTTGGTGGCTGTGCTGAGTTCTATCCTGAGGCATCATAGCTGCCTCCATTCAATGAATGTGCTTTCCCCAGCTGTGTGTAACTTACTATTAGGGAGCCTTTAGGGTCTGAAAAAAAAATTAAGACAAAAAACTTCAGATGGCCTAACAGTTCCAGCTGAAGCAGACATTATTTTGAGAATATTTTGGAAGTTGCACTCGAGTTGTTGCTTTACAGAAGTGAAAAAAGTATTGACATTTCGAAGCCCAGAACTATTTTTTAACAAGCTAGAAAATATAGGAAAAAGAAAAAAAACAGGTAGAACATTTTTCTCAAGAGAATGCAGTGTAGCTAAAATGTACGCTATTTTTCCCCAGCATGTATTTGGGTAAAATATGTGCACTGAAATTTCAGGCCAAATCCTAATGCAGAAATAATCCCAAATATGGCAGATTTATAAGATAGGCAATTTTTATTTATTTGCTAATGTAGATTAAGAGCTCAAATGTTCTACTTGTTACTCATGGCTTCTCCTTGAAAAGACTTACCTGTAAGGTCTCAGCAGCATAAAACTCCAAGCTGCAAAATTGTCTGAATTCAGCATTTGCCATAATTCTCCTTTGCCATCAGCTCAGCTCAGGTTTGTTTGGAATTGACCTGCCCTGTACCTGTTTGGTAATTAATAATTCACAATTAAATTGGCAGTACAAATACATCAGCATGTCTGCAGGCTTGGAGCCTCCGCTCTGTGTTATCTTCCTTTTATTTGAGGATCTGAAAGAAAATTGGAAAGAAAGATTTGAGTATCTAAAATCTTCCATTCAAAGCTTTACCTCCCTTAGTTTTGGGATTTCTTTTCAATCTGTTTTGGATCTTTCTTTCAAAGAGAAATTAAGCATGTACCGTTGTCAGACTCTGTGATTTACACTGAGGAGTAGAGATGTGTGTGATTCCACACTTGCCCTCCAGCTCCTCATTCTCTAGGTGCAGAGACAGTCAGAAGACAATAAGCTGCCATACATAGAGCACGTTCAGAGCCCTCCCTGGGACAGGTCTAAACAAAACGCAGCAGAAGAGATGACTGTTTCTGCTTTCAGGATGTAGGGAGAGGTTAGGGCAAATGGCAGGGGAGAGAGGATGTTAGGGTACCCTTTGAAAGATGAGTCATATCTGTTGGTAGGGAATCAAAAAAAGACAGTCAAGGAAAAGAAAAGTTATGGGAGTGCTGATGCTTTTAAAACATTCAGGAGAAGATAAGGGGCCAGTGTGTGCCATGCGCTTTGTTAGAGGAAACGGGGCCTGAGATGAGGTTTGTTGGTGGGTTTGGGGGTTCGACTCCAGAGAGCTCAGGTCATGCAGAAGGCTTTGTTTGTTAAACGTGGTAGGCCATTCTGGGGTAAATGAGTAAGGAGGAGAGAAGTTTGATTCCATGATTACTTGGAAAGATTGCTCTGGCTATGTGTAGGGAATAGATTGGTGGGACCCCAAAATGGAAAGAGGCCGGGTGGAAGGTTCCTGGTGGGAGGCTACTGCAATTATCTGTGAAAATTGGTGAGAAACAACCAAGACAGTGGTGGTGATAAATAAGAGGTGAGAAGGAATCTGGGCGTTTTCCAATACTGACCTTTGAGTTGAAGAGAATCAAGGCCTGGAGGTGAGAGAGTAAGACCAGGTGTCATTTTAGGCTAAAATTTGTAGTGCTGTGGGTACATGGGCATGGTCCTGGCTCATGAGAGGAAAACTGTTGTTTGTGAAATATGTTTTTCCTGACATCATCATGATCGTCGTTATCGTCATCTTAGGAGCTAACATTTATTGAGTGCTTACTTTATATCAGTCTCTCTGCTAAGCCGTTATTTCACCTAAACTCACTGTGTTGTGAGTTTAGCTACTACTATCATCCACATTTCACGAGTGAGAAAAATAAAGCTCAAAGGGACAAAGGCAGGTCACCTTGCTAACGGTCATGTAGCAGGTGAGGAATTAAGCTGATTGAAACATTGGTCTATCTGAATCCAGAACCCTGCTCCTAACCACTAGGATATGATGCCACTTAAAAAATACAATTTGGAGTACAATCTCATGGTTGCAGTAGTAGTAAGGACACACATGCATTGCTGGTTGGATCCAGGATTTTCTAACTCTATCAAGAGAGTCAGAGAATTTCACTGAGTTTTAAAGGATGTGTTTTAAGGGATGGTGAGGGGTTGTCAGGTTAAAATAAGTGAGAAACAAAATAATTCCAGGATGGAACAACCTGTTCAAGGTCAAAGATTTTAAAAGGGTCTGCAATGCTCAGAAAATAGTAACTAACTCAGCGTTATCAGCATTTTGAGTGCAATATTGGGGAAGACTTGAGGCTGAGGACAGTGGTCCCTCATGGTTATCAGCTTACGCCACTGATTCCACTAAAAACAATAAACATGGGGATAAACAGGAGCTCTTGGAAGGCTTTGTGAATATTTTTGATTTCGCCTTTTAATCAACAGTCACACCCTCTCTCAGGTCCTCTGCTTCCCACCAGTGTTCCCACATCTGCCTCCTGCTATCACCAAGGTATAATATAGAGCTCCTTCTACCATAAGTACAAGGCAAATGTTTATGGCCCTATCTTTGGCGAATCAAGCAACTTGAAATTTATTATTGTGAACAATATTTATCATAAAAACATGCTATACAAAATTTGTAGGCTAACACCTCCTTTTAAGTGCAAAGAATTATTCTCAGGTATTTCTTCTATCCTGTTTCCTTACAGTTCCTCCTCAGATCATGAATATCTCCTCAGACGTCACTGTGAATGAGGGAAGCAGTGTGACCCTGCTGTGTCTTGCTATTGGCAGACCAGAGCCAACTGTGACGTGGAGACACCTGTCAGTCAAGGGTAAGATGCTGACCTGGAGGACGTTTTCAGCAGTAGTATGTTAAAGTCTTGGCTCTTATGCACAACAGAGCTTCAGGAATCAGAAAACATTTTGTAGTCCAGTCATATAAAATCAAGCAGGCAATATGCACCAATTGCTGGCTTTTTCATTTCCAAAGAAGGATTCATAGAGGAAATTTGCTAAATTATGGTCTCAGTCATTTTTATGGCCTTAGGTGGCTTCTGTTTTCCAAACTATGAAGAACAAAGGACATAAGAATAACTTCCAATGAAGATGTGAATTTCTGAAAGTAGAGGTGGGTCAGTTGGTGGTTTGTTCTTCCTGGAAATAGAGCACAAGGGTATGAGTGTGGCCATGGAGAAGTTTGGCGTTATTGTGTGTCCAGGAGAAAAAGGATCTCCTTGCTTCAGCACTTTTAGGACATTTATCCAGAGCCACACATGTCTGACCTGTCCATAAACAGTTCACCTTGAGTGGAAGAAGGATGATGGAAATGGTTAAGTGCACTTGGGCATGACTGTGCTGAGCAGTCAATAATTGGTATGAAAACATCGGTTAAAACCATTTCCAACTTAATAGCAAGGGAACCAGAAGGACAGTGGGGCTTGTCCTTTTGGAAATAAAACTTGCCCCAAGCCAAACTTGAAGAGATGGGCACAGAGCCACTTGAAATATTTACACTGCTACTAAAAGCTGTGATTAATTCTAGGAATTATACAAGAAACAAGAGCTTCCTCAGGCATTAAAAATTCAAACATGAAACCAAGTAAATAGGAAAAATGTGTGGAGTATGCCTACGTAACATTCAAAAGTAATATGGATCTACAAGAAAGTGTAAGAGTAAATCTTAGTAATATTGAGAAAGACGAAGATTTGCCAGGACAAGAAAAGCCCTAACCATGACAGAACAAAAGTAATAAATTCATGTTAATACCGAAATACCCAAAATTGTGTGATTTAAATAACAGAAATGTATTTCCTCACATTTCTGGAGGCCAGATGTCTGAGGTCAAGGCGTCAGCAGGGTTGGTTCCTTTCAAGAGCTTGAGGGAGAATTCGTTCCACGTCCTTCCCTGGATGCTGATGGTTTGCTGGTAGTCACTGGCATTGCTTGACTTGTAAATCTATTACCCTGATCTCTGCCTTCATCTTCCTATGGCCTTCTTCCTAGATGCATCTGTGTCCAAGTTGTTCCTTTTAATAAGGATATAAGCCATCATATATCAGGGTCCACACCAGTAACTTCATTTTAACTTGATTACCTCTATAAAGACCCTATTTCTAAATAAGGTCACATTCTGAGGTATCAGGGGTTAGGAATTCAAGGTATCATTTTTATAGGGTTGTAACTTAACTCATCACAGCCTTCATCAAAATTAAAAACCTTCAGTGGAGTCACAGACTGGATAAAAACATTTACTGTGCATATATTTGACAAAAAATTTACATCTACTGTATATGAAGAATTCTTCCAACACAATTCTGACACTCTACCTCAAAGTGAACAAAAAATTTGGTCAATTCCAAAAGAAGATATAGTATGTGAATGGCAAATAAGTACACAAAAATATGACTAACATCTTAATCGTATAAATAAAAATTAAACCAAAAATGAGATACCATTGTATAATCCCTAGGAAGACTAAAATTAAAAAGGCTGATAATATTGAGTGTTGGTGAGGATGTGGATCAGCTGAAGCTTTATATATTAACTCTGCAACTGTAAAAACATATAAGCACAATGGGGAACAATTTCACATTTTTTTATAAAGTTAAACATACACTTAGCATACGCACCAGCAATTCCACTCCTAGGCATTTATTCAAGATAAATGAAAGCATATGCTCACAAATGTATATTGTACACAAATGTTTTTTAGCAGTTTCATTAATAATAGCTGTAAACTATGAATAACCCAAATAACCATTGACAGACGAATAGATTAATTGTGGAATATTCTAACAACAGATTGCTACTCAGCAATTAAAAGGAACAAACAAGTGATGCACATAACAAAATGGATGTATCTCAAAAATGGCGTGCTGAGGAAGATAAGCTAAAAATTAAAAAACACATGCTGTATGAATTTGTTTGCATGAAATCCTATAATAGTCAAAACTAATCTGGAATGGCAGAAGTCAAGTCAGTGGTTACTTAGGGTAGGGATTTGGGGAGAAGTGACTGCAAAGGGCCACAAGAAATTTTGGGGGATGTTGGAAAAGTTCTGTATCTTGAAGGTTATGTTGGTGTCAAAATTAGTCAAAACTAATAAAACTGTAAAAAATAAGTGTATTGTATTGTTGGTAATTAGATTTCAATTAAATTTGAAATATAAATATACAGAAATGTAGACAATAATGATCTTTTTTTCCTAATTTGAAACATTAATTATGTCATTGCATTTATCAAATAAGAGACTGGATCTTCTGCTAGGAGTATCATTCAAGCTTTTGCTGCTTTTCTCTTTGTGGACTGAGAACACATATTTTTGCTCCTGCCTTGTTATAGGGAAAGATAATGCTAATAAATTAGCCTAATATTCTTGGTATAAAGACCTCAGCTGTTAAAACCTAGAATGTCTCTATATCATAAAGTAAAATTAATGAGAGTATTAAAGTATATGTAAGGGATATCGCAAAACTCAAACTTAATATAAACACAGCAATAATGTTCCCAAAGACATGGGTTCCATGATAATTTTGCCTAAAGTTTGAGATAATTTTGGATTTATATTATATACAAAACTGTGTCTAACCATCAGAGCGACTTTTATATATTTGGTCAAATCAAATGTCTTTATAAATGCTTGAAATCCCAGAATGTAGTTATTTGATCCTAAACACACAGTTCTGTAAGCTTGGAAATCATTTAAAAGGCGTTTTGACTTTATGTAAATGTTCTAAAGCAATTCTTTATAATAGTACACTGGTAAGATTTCCCTTTTAAAATAAGGGGGATTCATTCGTATTCCCGATCTCTTATGGAATGTAATAGCTGCCATTTAGCCTCACTGGAAAATCCTAAATTTAAGTGATCCCTCTCTTCTTTAAATCTCACAGGCTGTGCTCTACTTTGGAGTTGCCTTTGTTTTCTCATAGGCTTGGCCTTAACTTTGCTGTCTTTCACTTTCACTATTGTCTTTCCCCTTCCCTCTCTCAATGATATTTAAGCATTTGAACTCCAAAAAATGGTTTCCCAGTTTGAAAAGCACAGGGGCTATGCTAATCTTCTCTGTAGCATTTCAATTTTATACCTAATGTAGGTGACGGGTTGATGGGTGCAACACACCACCATAGCATGTGTATACCTATGTAACAAAACCACACGTTCTGCACATGTTCCCCAGAACTTACAGTATAATAAAAAAAAAGAAAAGCTCTGGAATATGAAGTATTTGTAAGTTTAAAATTTGCATCTGCAGGGTGGCTACCAATATTTATTTTTAGAAGGATGCTCCTTCTGACTTGCAATTAGGGAGTTGTTTTAAAAGATTAGACGTACATTCAATAAAACTTGAACATCAAACAGCATTTTTTAGAAAAATTTGTTGATTGATTCAGCATGGAAGAATAAGAAATAAAGGTTGCAATGATATTTTCTTTGAAATTCCAGTAGGATTACGGTGGAGGAGTTAGCTAATGCAATATTTGAAATATATGATTTAAATTTGGGGATCTATAAACAGGGACGAGTAAATCAGCCTTCGTTTAAGAAAAATATTTTAATAAGCAGATTATTAAAAATTAAAAATAGTAACAATCACACTTACAGTTTAAGATGGCAATATGAGTACATGCTGTTGACCCCTTACAATTGTAGAAAAGAGGTAAAAATAAATGAATAAATAAATCCATTATCGCATGAGAAAAATAATAATAAGCTTTGATGGATCTGAAACTATGAGGAATCTCTGAAATATAAAAAGTAGACAGATATAATGAAGGAAAAAATACAGCTCAAAATACAGAAATGCAATCTCTACCTAAGATGATAATGGTTGAAGAGTGAAGGTTTCAGGTAGTGAAACTGCACTGGTAAGTGATTAAAGTGATTGGAGTGGGAGGAGGCAAGGGAGTGAGAGGAGCCTGGGTAGCCTTTGCCCATGTTGGTGGTGTAAATACTCCCATCATTGACGTTTCTGGGGAGCCCCTTTGAAGTAATTTTTCTTTTCAGGTATATTTGTTTCACAAAAACAAATAAACCAAAGACATATCCTTCTTACCAAAGTAGGGTAAAAGTTTTGAAACATCCCCAAGTTTCCAAAGGTGGATCTGAAGACTTCCCAGCTTTTCTGCTCTCTAGACTGAGTAAGCTGCGGGAGCCCTGTCGACCTCTCGTCTCCTTGGCAGTACTGAAAGTGTACCAGATTTCCAGAACCCGGGCATTTTCGAGGACACGTGCCTCACTTTTGAGGAAAGCTGGATGTTACCAGGATCATGAATAAATGTTGTGAACATAACGAAAAGCACTATGCAACCGTCCCTCTGGGGGTTTGCTGTTTCTGTGCAAACTGCTGAGCTTTTGACTGTGTATTCATTCTTAATCTTTATATATAAAAATCTATACTTAATTTTTTCAATAGCAGGCAATGGCTTACTAAAAATATTTATATAGATCTGCTAGAGGGTATGGCACTTGTGTAGCAGCCTTTACGTATATGGAAATCTGTACTTAGTCACCCATGGCCCAGGAAGTAGAATAATGATGGAATTATTATTCTATATAACACAGGCTGCTGCCTCAAAAAATTTTCCAAAGGAAAAAGTCAGGACCCCAAACAAGCAAGCAAAGTGGATTGGAATACATTGTGAATCAGCTGGGCTTCAAGAATTATTTCCTTTCCCATTCCTGAAGGACAAGAGAAGGGAAGCTGGGCCACCATCACTGGCAGGCTCTTCTAGGCACATGAGTAATGTGAAAAAGTTGCAGGGATGGGCGTGGCAGAAGACCCTAGAGCCTGTTGTGTTCTAAGGAGGGTAGTCATCCCCTCTTGCAATGCCATAGGAATCCACTGCAATGCCTCGCACACCTGGCTCTGCTGCCATGACATATTTGGAAAGGCCAGATGTTTGGGAAAAAATAACAAAGTCTTCCTTCCTGTCTCTCCTCCCCTGAGATTTTAAGATGACAACACTTCACCCATGAGTGAGCTGCTCATACAGTCTACTCAGATACAGTAATATCTCAGGGAGCAAGTTATTTCATAGAAGTGAACTTTCCAGGTAACCAAAGCTGACTCTTTTATGCATTTACTCAAGTTATTTCCACTGAAAGCATTTAAAGCATGAATTATGTTCTATTCTGTTTATTTTTGTCTAGTGAATGCCATTTATGTTCTATTCTGTTTATTTTTGTCTAGTGAATGCCATTTAGCCTCATCTTTACATTGTAACATCAAGATTATACATATAGATTGTTTGTATCTTGGCATTTGGGGACTGCGATGACTAGGAATATGACCCTTAAATACCATCAATACTGTTTAAAATCTTGTGTCTTTTAAAAATAGTTCTTGTAGTGTTTCTTTCTTCCTTTCAATCAGACTTGTCAGTTCTTCCTAAAGTCAGTGCACCTGTCTTTTAGCAGCCACGTTTCTTCTGATGATCTGCTTCTAATTTGTCTTGAGCAAGAATCTATACAACTAAGTTGATTAGTCCTAAATAAGATGTAGTGGTGGGAAAGGGCCTTCTTTGAGTGAAAGGCATTAGCTTTTAGGAATGTGATCAATGGCACTGATGACTTCTGTCTGGGAGAAATAATGTTTGGCTGTGTTCTAGATATCTGAGGTTGCTAAATGAGAGAATTCCATGGAAGTAAAGAGCTAATGCTAGCAAAATCACCACCCGTGGTTATCACCTGGTTGGGCAGTTTTGTCTTCTAGTCACTCTGGTAGATGTTCAGGTTAGAAATATACCAATCAGCCGGGCTCTGTGGCTCATGCCTTTAATCACAGCACTTTGGGAGGCTGAGGTGGACAGATCACCTGAGGTCAGGAGTTCAAGACCACCTTGGCAAACAGGGTGAAACCCCGTCTCTACAAAAAAATATAAAAAATTAGCCAGGCGTGGTGACTCATGCCTGTAGTTCCAACTACTCAGAAGGCTGAGGCAGGAGAATCTCTTGAACCCAGGAGGCGGAAATTGCAGTCAGCTGAGATCGGGCCATTGCACTGCAACCTGGGTGACAAGAGCAAAACTCTGTCTAAAAAAAAAAAAAGTACTGATTCACGACTGTTTCTGCTACAGCGTTCATTTTTCATGCTAGAAATTCCTAAAGAGAAAGTCTTAGAAGAAATCACCAAGTTCTTAGCACTCCAAATAAAAGATGCATTGACCCACACTTGAGTATAGGTATTGGATAGGCTGTTGGATGGTGGTGTTAGTCCATTGGATAGGCTGTTGGATGGTGGTGGTAGCCCATTGGATAGGCTGTTGGATGGTGGTGGTAGCCCTGGGCTGAGTTGTTAACACACGGAGTGACTTAACAAATGTTGATTTATCTCACTGATCCTCAAAACCCTTTACTGCAAAATGGGAACGACTTTATCAGTTTATTTTGGGTATCAAAAGAGAAAATGAATGGAAAGCAGGTAATAGTGTTGAACACTAACTCAACAGTTATTTCTAAACTGTAGTTGTGCCATATTTGCATTTGAATGCATTCTTTGAATCCATGTAGCATACAGATTAGCCTGGGTGCTGGTTATGATGGTATTATGATGAGTGCATACTGTATGCCTAGCCCCGTTTTGTGCGTTTTTTGTGTTTTAACTCATTGAATGTGCGAGCAGCCTTGAGAGAAAAGTGATATTTTTTACTATTTTATTACCTCTTGTCTTTGTCTCTTATTCCTTCACAGTTCTGAGGTCTTTGATTCATTTCTTTGGCCTGAGTGTAGATTGGGAATGATACAGCAGTTTTATTTGTGATAGGCAAAAAGCCAAATGTCCTTCATTGGGTATATGGTTAAACTGTGGTATAATCGCACCATGAAATACTACACAGCAAAATAAAGGAATGAACTATTGTTCCATTTGACAACTTGGATGGACCTGAAAGACATTGTGATGAATAAAAAGAGTTGGTCTCAAACGTTTGCATATTGTATGATTCCACTTTTATAACATTCTTGAGTTGTCAAAATTGTAAATATGCACAAGAGGCCAGCAGTTGCCAGTGGTGAGAGTAGCAAAAGGAAAGTGAAGCAGAAGGGAGTTGCCTTAGGTTGATGGAGCTATACTGTATCTTGATTGTTATGGTACCTATATGACTCAGTATGTGTGACTGAATGTTGTCGAACTATACACAAAGACATAAAAATAAGTACATGCAAAAACTAGTGAAATGCAAGTAAACTCCACAGTGCAATTATTCATAACTTTATTTATTTTTAATTTTAATTTTAATTTTACTCTAAGTTCTTGAATACATGTGCAGGATATGCAGGTTTGTTACACAGGTATACAAGTGCCACGGTGGTTTGCTGCAGCTGTCAACCCATCATCTAGGTTTTAAGCCCAGCATGCATTAGGTATTTGCCCTAATGCTCTCCCTCCCCTTCCCTGCCACACTCCGACAGGCCCCAGTGTGTGTTGTTCTCCTCCCTGTGTCCAGAGAACATGCAGTGTTTGGTTTTCTGTTCCTGTGTCAGTTTGCTGAGAATGATGGCTTCCAGCTTCATCCATGTCCCGGCAAAGGACATGATCTCATTCTTTCTTATGGCTGCATGGTATTCCATGGTGTACTAAAACACCAAAAGCAATTGCAACAAAAGCCAAAATTGACAAATGAGATCTAATTAAACTTAAGAGCTTCTACACAGCAAAATAAACCAGCATCAGGGTGAACAGGCAACCTACAGAATAGGAGAAAATATTTGCAATCTACCCATCTGACAACGATCAAATATCCAGAATCTACAAGGAACTTAAACAAATTTACAAGATAAAAAACAAACAGTCCTATCAAAAAGTGGGCAAAGGATATGAACAGACACTTCTGAAAAGAAGACATTTATGTGGCCAACAAACATGAAAAAAAGCTCATCATGACAGATCATTAGAGAAATGCAAATCAAAACCACAATGAGATACCATCTCATGCCAGTCAGAATGGCAATTATTAAAAATTCAGGAAACAATGAATGGTTGTGGAGAAATAGGAATGCTTTTACACTGTTGGTGGGAGTGTACATTAGTTCAACCATTGTTGAAGACTATGGCGATTCCTCAAGGATCTAGAACCAGGAATACCATTTGACCCAGCAATCTCATTACTGGATAATGGTATTTGTTATATACCCAAAGGATTATAAATCATTCTACTATAAAGACACATCCACATGTATGTTTATTGCAGCACTATTTACAATAGCAAAGACTTGGAACCAACCCAAATGCCCATCAATGATAGACTGGATAAAGAAAATGTGTCACATACAACTTTATAAATAAAACTGTATATATAATACTGTATGCATACACACACACACATATATATTTAGTTACATAAGATGCCACCATTGGGGGAGCTGGGTGATAGTGCTGGGTACCTATCTCTACCATTTTGTAACTTCCTGTGAATAGACAATTATTTCAAATGAAACAATAAAAAATAGAAATACAAGGAAAATGAGTCTCTAGTATTCCACTAACAACCTATTCCTATATACGCTTATATAAGAATTTGTTGTTTCTAAAATATTTTCACATGAATCATCTCAAGTGAGTTTATAGCAGTTCCCTAAAATAGGTCAGAGAAAGAATAGTTTGCCTATTTCACAGGGAGGGAAACAGATGGAAAGGTTAAGTAATGACAAATGAGTCACAGCTAACTAAAATGGTAGCTTTATGAAAAGAACCTAGTTCCTGATTTTCAAGTCTGGAGCTCTTTATATTATACAAGGATGGCTTCCATAGCTTGAGGTTGGAACAGGTATAATGTAAAATGATACTTTGAATCAAATTCTGCTTGTTACCTGGGGCACCCAAGGGTGCTCACTAGCTTTGAGCATCACCCATACTCTTGCCTTGCCTTTCCTATGTCCACACCTACCTTCCTATGTCTAGTTGCTTTCTAGCTTCCACCCAGTATTGTTCTAACAAAAGCAGAGCCTCCAAATCAAAACCACATTCATGCCATTGTCTGCTGTAGGTCCCTGTTGTTCGTCTGCTTCACTAAAATAAACCTGCTGAGACCTACCAACCTCATTTCTCTTCTAAGCCATCCCAGGTAACAGTTCCAGCCACTAATAGGAATTGCCTATTAGTTGACCTGCTGCATCATCCAGTCGTGCTACTACTTCTTTGTCTCTCTCCAAGGCAGATAGGAGCCTTGTTTCTAATCTGAAGTCATGTTTAGAGCCTAATTAATCCCTAGAGTGTGAGAAAGAGGTGTCTGAGATGAGAAATCAAGGTTATACATATCTTGCTCAGTGGAACAGTTATGGGCAAACAAGCTGTTCCTCTCACATTTTTGCAAAGCAAATTTATGTTCACTAACTTTGGTTCTTGTTGTAAATGAGAAGTGTGTGAAGGTCTAGCAATGCGCTTTTCACCATATGGGTACCCATATGTTTTCCCCCTTTGCTTGCGTACATTTTTGCTTTGGCATGCACATATGCCTGTATTTTTGCAACTTAACAATATTAAAACTAATCCCATTTATGCTCCTTTTGGGTGAGTTGATTGAGTCATAAATTCCTGAGAATCTCTTCCTTGGGAGGCTGAAGTTCTTTTGTGCAAGCAGGAGGAGGGCAGAGCAAGCTATCCTAGCAGAGGGATGCCTTCAGCAAGCATCACTGTGAAGCTGATGGCCCTGACCCAGACTCCAGAGTGCTAACCTAACCCTGGAAGACTCAGAAATATAGATTCATAATACTTCACAATGACCTCCACCTTCCCTCCCCAAGGTGGAAAACCCTCACTAAGAAATAAGTAGTAGTTCCCTAGGGTTTTCTTTCTAAAGTCCCAGATGAAATAACACATCTTACAACAAACAATTATGATGTCTTTAAGCTGTGGTTCTTGATAGGTGACCATACTTTCTACTTAATACTCCTCACACTGAATTGAGAAACTATGCATGTCAGAAATGGGACAGCTGGAAATTAGGCTTGTATGGAAATGATGCTTAGCTCCTTCACTGGGCATTTTAGAGAATAAATATGAGAATGGATATTACTTATATCATATTAAGTGAAAAACCCAACTAACTCAAATGTAAAATTGGAACTGGAAATGCTACCTACCATCTGTTGTAAAGCCGTGTTGAGGGCACACCCAAGATGGCCCAATAGGAACAGCTCCAGCCTCCAGCTCCCAGCATGAGCAACACAGAAGATGGGCGATTTCTGCATTTTCAACTGAGGTACCGGGTTCATCTCACTGGGGCATGTTGGACAGTTGGCGCTGGTCCATGGATGCAGCCTGACCAGTGAGAGCTGAAGCAGGGTGAGGCATCACCTCACCTGGGAAGCACAAGGGAGAAGGGAATTCCTTTTCCTAGCCAAAGGAAATTGAGACACACAACACCTGGAAAATCGGGTAACTCCCACCCTAATACTGCGCTTTACCAAGGGTCTTAGCAAATGACACACCAGGAGATTATATCCCACACCTGGCCCAGAGGGTCCCACACCCACAGAACCTCCCTCATTGCTAGCACAGCAGTCTGAGAACTAACAGCAAGGAGGCAATGAGGCTGGGGGAGGGGTGCCCGCCATTGCTGAAGCTTAAGTAGGTAAACAAAGCCACCGGGAAGCTCGAAATGGGTGGAGCCCAACACAGCTCAAGGAGGCCTGCCTGCCTCTGTAGACTCCTCCTCTGGGGACAGGACATAGCTAAACAAAAAGCAGCAGAAACCTCGGCAGAGGTAAATGCCCCTGTCTGACAGCTTTGAAGAGAGCAGTGGATCTCCCAGCATGGAGGCTGAGATCTCAGAATGGACAGACTGCCTGCTCAAGTGGGTCCCTGACCCCTGAGTAGCCTAACTGGGAGACATCCCCCACTAGGTGCAGACTGACACCTCACACCTCACATGGCGAGGTACACCCCTGAGACGAAGCTTCCAGAGCAAGAATCAGACAGCAACACTCGCTGTTCAGCAATATTCTATCTTCTGCAGCCTCTGCTGCTGATACCCAGGCAAACAGGGTCTGGAGTAGACTTCAGGCAAACTCCAAGAGACCTACGGCTGAGGGTCCTGACTGTTAGAAGGAAAACTAACAAACAGAAAGGACACCCACACCAAAACCCCATCAGTACATCACCATCATCAAAGACTAAAGGCAGATAAAACCACAAAGATGGGAAAACAGCAGTGCAGAAAAGCTGGAAATTCAAAAAATCAGAGCACATCTCTCCCTCCAAAGGAAAGCAGCTCATCGTCAGCAATGGAAGAAAGCTGGATGGAGAATGACTTTGACGAGTCGAGAGAAGAAGGCTTCAGTCGCTCAAACTTCTCAGAGCTAAAGGAGGAACTATGTAACCAGCGCAAAGAAACTAAAAACCTTGAAAAAAGTTTTGACAAATGGTTAACTAGAATAACCAAGGTAGAGAAGTCCTTAAAAGAACTGATAGAGATGAAAACCATAACACGAGAACTATGTGACAAATGCACAAGCTTCAGTAACCGACTCGATCAACTGGAAGAAAGAGTATCAGCAATTGAAGATCAAATGAATGAAATGAAGTGAGAAGAGAAGTGTAGAGAAAAAAGAGTAAAAAGAAATGAACAAAGCCTCCAAGAAATATGGAATTATGTGAAAAACCAAATCTACATCTCATTGGTGTGCCTGAAAGTGAGGGGGAAAATGGAACCAAGTTGGAAAACACTCTGCAGGATATCATCCAGGAGAACTTGCCCAACTTAGTAAGGCAGGCCAACATTCAAATTCGGGAAATACAGAGAACACCACAAAGATACTCCTCGAGAAGAGCAACTCCAAGACACATAATTGTCAGATTCACCAAAGTTGAAATGAAGGAAAAAATGTTAAGGGCAGCCAGAGAGAAAAGTCAGGTTACACATAAAGGGAAGCCCATCAGACTAACAGCAGATCTCTTGGCAGAAACTCTCCAAGCCAGAAGAGAGTGGGGGCCAATATTCAACATTCTTAAAGAAAAGAATTTTCAACCTAGAATTTCATAACCAGCCAAACTAAGTTTCATAAGTGAAGGAGAAATAAAATCCTTTACAGACAAGCAAATGCTTAGAGATTTTGTCACCACCAGGCCTACCCTACAAGAGATCCTGAAGGAAGCACTAAACATGGAAAGGAACAACAGGTACCAGCCGTTGCAAAAACATGTCAAAATGTAAAGTCCATAGATGCTAGGAAGAAACTGCATCAGCTAGCGAACAAAATAACCAGCTAATATCATAATGACAGGATCAAGTTCACACATAACAATATTAACCTTAAACGTAAATGGACTAAATGGTCCAATTAAAAGACACAGACTGGCACATTGGATAAAGAGTCAAGACCCATCAGTTTGCTGTATTCAGGAGACCCATCTCACATGCAGAGACACACATAGGCTCAAAATAAAGGGATGGAGGAAGATCTACCAAGCAAATGGAGAACAAAAAAAAAGCAGGGGTTGCAACCGTAGTCTCTGATAAATCAGACTTTAAACCATCAAAGATCAAAAGAGACAAAGAAGGCCATTACATAATGGTAAAGGGATCAATTCATCAGGAAGAGCTAACTATCCTAAATATATATGCACCTAATACAGGAGCACCCAGATTCATAAAGCAAGTCCTTAGAGACTTACAAAGAGACTTAGACTCCCATACAATAATAATGGGAAACTTTAACACCCCACTGTCAACATTAGACAGATCAACGAGACGGAAAGTTAACAAGGATATCCAGGAATTGAATTCAACTCTGCACCAAGCGGACCTAATAGACATCTGCAGAACTCTCCACCCCAAATCAACAGAATATACATTCTTCTCAGCACCTCATCACACTTATTCCAAAATTGACCACATAGTTGGAAGTAAAGCACTCCTCAGCAAATGTAAAAGAACAGAAATTATAACAAACTGTCTCTCAGACCACAGTGCAATCAAGCTAGGACTCAGGACTAAGAAACTCAATCAAAACTGCTCAACTACAAAGAAACTGAACAACCTGCTCCTGAATGACTACTGGGTACATAACGAAATGAAGGCAGAAATAAAGATGATCTTTGAAACCAATGAGAACAAAGATACAACATACCAGAATCTCTGGGACACATTTAAAGCAGTGTGTAGAGGGAAATTTATAGCACTAAATGCCCACAAGAGAAAGCAGGAAATATCTAAAATGGACACCCTAACATCACAATTAAAAGAACTAGAGAAGCAAGAGCAAACACATTCAAAAGCTAGCAGAAGGCAAGAAATAACTAAGATCAGAGCAGAACCAAAGGAGAAGAGACACAAAAAACCCTCCAAAAAATCAATGAATCCAAGAGCTGGTTTTTTGAAAAGATAAACAAAATTGATAGACCGCTAGCAAGACTAATAAAGAAGAAAAGAGAAGAATCAAATAGACGCAATAAAAAATGATAAAGGGGATATCACCACCGACCCCACAGAAATACAAACTACCATCAGAGAATACTATAAACACCTCTATGCAAATAAACTAGAAAACCTAGAAGAAATGGATAATTTCCTGGACACTTACACTCTCCCAAGACTAAATGAGGAAGAAGTTGAATCCCTGAATAGACCAATAGCAGGCTCTGAAATTGAGGCAATAATTAATAGCCTACCAACCAAAAAAAGTCCAGGACCAGACAGATTCACAGCCGAATTCTACCAGAGTTACAAGGAGGAGTTGGTACCATTTCTTCTGAAACTATTCCAATCAATAGAAAAAGAGGAAATCCTCCCTAACTCATTTTATGAGGCCAACATCATCCTGATACCAAAGCCTGACAGATATACAACAAAAAAAAGAGAATTTTAGACCGATATCCCTGATGAACATCAATGCAAAATCCTCAGTAAAATACTGGCAAACCAAATCCAGCAGCACATCAAAAAGCTTATCCACCATGATCAAGTGGGCTTCATCCCTGGGATGCAAGGCTGATTCAACATACACAAATCAATAAACATAATCCAGCATATAAACAGAACCAAAGACAAGAACCACATGATTATCTCAATAGATGCAGAAAAGGCCTTTGACAAAATTCAACAGCCCTTCATGCTAAAAACTCTCAATAAATTTGGTATTGATGGAACGTATCTCAAAATAATAAGAGCTATTTATGACAAACCCACAGCCAATATCATACTGAATGGGCAAAAACGGGAAGCATTGCCTTTGAAAACTGGCACAAGATAGGGATGCCCTCTGTCACCACTCCTATTCAACATAGTGTTGGAAGTTCTGGCTAGGGCAATCAGGCAAGAGAAAGAAATCAAGGTATTCGGTTAGGAAAAGAAGAAGTCAAATTGTCCCTGTTTGTAGATGAAACATGATTGTATATTTAGAAAACCCCATCGTCTCAGCCCAAAACCTCCTTAAGCTGATAAGCAACTTCAGCAAAGTCTCAGGATACAAAATCAATGTGCAAAAATCACAAGCATTCTTATACACCAGTAACAGACAAACAGAGAGCCAAATCATGAATGAACTCCCATTCACAATAGTTTCAAAGAGAATAAAATACCTAGGAATCCAACTTACAAGGGATGTAAAGGACCTCTTCAAGGAGAACTACAAACCACTGCTCAGTGAAATAAAAGAGGACACAAACAAATGGAAGAACATACCATGCTCATGGATAGGAAGAATCAATATTGTGAAAATGGCCATACTGCCCAAAGTAATTTATAGATTCAATGCCATCCCCATTAAGCTACCAATGACTTTCTTCACAGAATTGGAAAAAACTACTTTAAAGTTCATATGGAACCAAAAAAGACCCCGCATTGCCAAGACAATCCTAAGCCAAAAGAACAAAGCTGGAGGCATCACGCTACCTGACTTCAAACTACACTACAAGGCTATAGTAGCCAAAACAGCATGGTACTGGTACCAAAACAGAGATATAGACCAATGGAACAGAACAGAGCCCTCAGAAATAATACCACACATCTACAGCCATCTGATCTTTGACAAACCTGACAAAAACAAGAAATAGGGAAAGGATTCCCTATTGAATAAATGGTGCTGGGAAAATTGGCTAGCCATAAGTAGAAAGCTAAAACTGGATCCTTTCCTTACTCCTTATACGAAAATTAATTCAAGATGGATTAGAGACTTAAATGTTAGACCTAAAACCATAAAAACCCTAGAAGAAAACCTAGGTAATACCATTCAGGACATAGGCATGGGCAAGGACTTCATGTCTAAAACACCAAAAGCAACGGCAACAGAAGCCAAAATTGACAAATGGGATCTAATTAAACTAAAGAGCTTCTGCACAGCAAAAGAAACTGCCATCAGAGTGAACAGGCAGCTTACAGAATGGGAGAAAATTTTTGCAATCCACTCATCTGACAAAGGGCTAATATCCAGAACCTACAAAGAACTCAATCAAATTTACAAGAAAAAAGCAAACAACCCCATCAAAAAGCAGGCAAAGGATATGAACAGACACTTCACAAAAGAAGACATTCATACAGCCAACAGACACATGAAAAAATGCTCATCATCACACGCCATCAGAGAAATGCAAATCAAAACCATAACAAGATACCATCTCACACCAGTTAGAATGGCAATCATTAAAAAATCAGGAAACAGCAGGTGCTGGAGAGGATGTGGAGAAATTGGAACACTTTTACACTGTTGGTGGGACTGTAAACTAGTTCAACCATTGTGGAAAACAGTGTGGCGATTCCTCAAGGATCTAGAACTAGAAATACCATTTGACCCAGCCATCCCACTACTGGGGATGTACCCAAAGGATTATAAGTCATGCTGCTATAAAGACACATGCACACGTATGTTTATTGCAGCACTATTCACAATAGCAAAGACTTGGAATCAACCCAAATGTCCATCAGTGACAGACTGGATTAAGAAAATATGGCACATATACACCATGGAATACTATGCAGCCATAAAAAAGGATGAGTTCGTGTCCTTTGTAGGGACATGGATGCAGCTGGAAACCATCATTCTCAGCAAACTGTCGCAAGAACAGAAAACCAGATACCACATGTTCTCACTCATAGGTGGGAACTGAACAGTGAGATCACTTGGACACAGGAAGGGGAACATCACGCACCAGGTCCTATTGTGGGGAGGAGGGAGAGGGGAGGGATGACATTAGGAGATATACCTAATGTAAATGACGAGTTAATGGGTGCAGCACACCAACATGGTACATGTATACATATGTAACAAACCTGCATGCTGTGCACATGTACCCTGGAACTTAAAGTATAAAAAAAAAAAAAAAAAAGCTATCTCTATCTTTGTCTCTTATGCCCTCATTCATTCACTCATTTAATGCATTAAGACTATTTGCTTTCCCTTTAGCAACAATGATGTGTAAGATAGACACTGTTCCTGCCGGTATGGAGCCTATGGTCTAGTGGGGGAGATAGCTATTTATCAGGTGATCAAGGCCATGGCATCTCAAAGTGTGGTAGCTGCTGTGAGGATGGGAAAAAGGGAGGTATGATTCAGCCTAGGGTAAGTTTTCCCTGAGATAGTGACATTTGAACTGACATCTGAAGATTAACAGAAGTCAGGGAGGAGGGGGACTGGGATGAGTTCATGTATTGAGGCTGGGCTGAATAGAAGCCTTCCAGGCAGGGAACAGCACATCCAAATGTCCTGAGGTGTGCTGGGCTGGCTCTTTCTATGTGTCTTGAATGCATAGAAAGCAGGCGAGACAATGGCCTGAGATGGGATAGTCATAGACCAGATTACCTACAGCCCTTTAAAGAGTTTGATCCTTTGCAGGGATATGGATGAAGCTGGAAGCCATCATTCTCAGCAAGCTACACAGGAACAGAAAACCAAACACTGCATGTTCTTACTCATAAGTGGGTGTTGAACAATGAGAATACATGGACACAGTGAGGGGAACAACACACACTGGGGCCTGTCGAGGGTGGAGGCAAGGGGAGGGAGAGCATCAAGATAAATAGCTAATGCATGCGGGGCTTAAAACCTAGGTGATAGGTTGATAGGTGCAACAAACAACTATGGCACATGTATACCTATCTAACAAGCCTGCACATTCTGCAAATGTATCCTGGAACTTAAAGTAAAGAAAATAATTTTTTTTTAAAGTTTTGTGTTTATTCTGATAGCACTTGGAAATAGCAAAAGACTTTCAAGTAAGAGAGCTTGGAAGTAAAATGTTCATTGTCTGGATTTAACTAAGAACATCTCATTTCTGATCTACTCATTCTCTATGTAAATCTACAATTGACTAAACCTCTGTCTCTATTTCCCCACCTAGAAAGCAGAAACTAATTAGTAATAATATGCTTTACATATGGAGGAATGGAGGATGGATTCTGATCGTATCTATTCTGAATGCTTTCTAGATTATAATATGAGAATGAATATTAACATGTATCCTAGCAAACGAAAAGCTCAACTAACTCAAAAGTAAAATTACAATGGGAAGGACACCCATTGCTCCCTGCTGTATGTTGTAAAGCCTTCTCTATGCAATTGCTGTATCAAATTATGCCATTGAAATCGGTCGGACACTGATAAAATTGTGACCGGCTTTACAAGTACTGTAGATCTAATTGGCCTCAGCAGTGGGTCCGCAGTGACTCTTGCTGCTGAACAGAAAATGTGGGCTTCAGTGGAAAATAATAAGCACTCTGGTTCCACCCTAACATGCTGCAGCCACCTCTGGAGGTAAAAAATGCACCTTAATTTAGACACTGAGCTCCTTCCTCTGGCCAGAGGTTGAAGGAACCTCAGAAAGGTCTGTTTCCTCCTTCCCCCCAGATGAGAACCCTTGATAGCAGATTTAAAAGACCTCAGGGTCCAGATCCATGCACCTGGCACCCTTGGTGTTACCTTTACAAAACCATTTACACTTCTTTCTAAAACTCTGTACATCCCTAGGGTAAAATTCCTATAAGTCACCTTTTCTTGCTTAAGCTGTTTTAAATTAGGTTTCCATCACTTAGAGCCAAAGTAGCTCTGATAAAATTCACATGCCATGTAGAGGGCAGTATATAACTGAGCCAAATAGAACATAATCCCTGCTCTAAACTGAGAGCCAGATAGGAAGGAGAGACACGTACATTGTACCACAAGGTGATTGGGGCCTAACCAGCTCTGAAAAGACCTATTTCATATGTAAAAGAGAGAGAGAGGTGGTGGCCTGGAGTCATTGATTAACTTTTCAAGACCACTGTCTCCACCTTGGGTTGAAGACCTTGTGGCTTGATTTAGAACTCTGGGTGGGTTGCAAAACAGTTTCCACATCTAAATCAGCTAGAATCAGACTGAGAAAGACACCTCGGCTCTGGATATGAGTCATGGAGTACTTCACACCAGGAGGTCATCACCAACTGAGTGCACCAAGCGCACAATGTTTATTTAATGCACTCATGCCTACCATGACAAAGGTGTTGAGGATACCACCTTGAGTGACTGAAACTCAGCCTCTGTCATGATCAACCTCTCATTACTCTGGAAAAACTTTATGAAGAGCGATTAGTTTGTTTTGATCAATTGATTCACTAACCTTTCCTTGGGATGATGTGCTCCACCCTGGCCAGAAATTATCCCTTGCATCTCTCTATTCTTAGGTTATTTGAGAGCAGGTATGGTACCTGGGGCTGACATATTCAGAAGAACACAAATGACTTGCATTTCCATGGTGATCAAAAAGTGACTATTGAATGGATGCACACATATGTATCCATCATATATCGATCCTGTAGCATGCCAGAGAAAAAAAGGGGAGACAGTGGAGATATACACGGACAAGTTCCCAGATGCAGGAAAGCACTCTATCTGTACAGTGAAGAGGAAATCTGATGTACAGAGTGAAGGATGTTTGGAGAAGGCACTTCAAGTCCTATCTGTATTAAGAGCCCGCAGGAAGTTGCAGACTTATCTTTCAAGCATTCTACTTCCATTTCCCCCACTACCACTACTAGCCCTGGATGCCAAGTGAGCTTACTGCTGAGGTTTTATTTATATTAAGTTTTAACCAAATAGTGAGGCTCTCACTAGTCTAGGCTTCTAGACATGGTGATCTGTGATCTGGAAGATATTTTTCAATTCTTGTCCAATCACTTTTTTTTTTTTTAATTGGAAACCTATGACTCATGCTGGAAAACTCATTACCTTTACCAAGAAGATGCATAATAAGAGTTGGGATGACATACCTCAACAGATACAATTTGACTTTGACAAACTGGTGAGTGATCTTACCATCTTACACCATCCATTTCTCTGTGTGACACGAGAATTTTGATCTTCCCTGTCTCTGCAGGCTCTTTTCTTCCTGCTTTCTTCCAAGAGCACCTGAAATCATAAACTTCAACTATGCTGGGTCTTAGCTCCCACATGCCCGAGGTTGAAGAATGACTCTAGAAATGGTGGTAGTGTGAAGAAGATCATTCCTCCCCAGTTTAAAGGGAGTAATCATGGTTAATAAGCTGCTTCTCTGTATGAGATTCAGAAGGAGGAAAAGGGGAAGAAAACCAACTAACATTGCTAGGAGGATTTTAATTGGAGTGGGCTCTCCAGTCTTACAAATGTTCCAGCCTTGGAGAGGGAACCTCCACTGGAGATGAATAGGGTCAAGAGGAGCTGATCTCATGAAGCAAAAGCTGTTGATTGTCACTTTGAACCTGGGCTTCGCAGCTGAAGGCTGTGATTGACTCACAATAACAAGGACTGGAGTTGAGTGAGGAGGTGAGGGAATTTGATCTCTCACAGAACACCTAAAGTATAGCCCAACTCTCCCCACCCCATTTCTCTACTTGTAGCCTGCAAAGTGAGATGTCTCTTTAATCAAAGAAGGTGATCAATGAAGTCCTTTCTGCCTGTCTTTTGTTTTTCCTTCCCTGTTCCCTTCCTTGTGTTATTTTTCTTATGCTATCAAATTTTCCCACTCCAGAATCCCTTAATGGTGAGAGTAATCCTCCTGGGGTGCTGAAAATAGTTTGTTTTTAATGATACCTTGGACGATGTTGTTTCCTAAGAGAAAGGCTTAGTAAAGTCATTGATATGAACAGAGCCACTGGTCCCCTGCTATTCCAATTCTCTTCCTTTTCCAAACAAGCTCTGCTCAGCTCCCCTATGCTCTTCACACCATTGCAGTCTAAATGCTTTCATCCTGGGCCTCTCCAGGATCTCCTCCTGCTCCACTGAGCCCATGCTTATTTGTCCCTGCACAACTGGAGCCTGGTGCAGTAATTACAGCTGCAGTGAAAGGGTTTGTCTCCCTTGGGCACTCGGGATGTTGCCAGTGCTGCCGGTGAAGAACTCAGCCACTTTTGTAGGGCATCATAGGATCGTGGTGCTCTGGGACGTCAGACAGCAAGATATTTGGAACCCTACGCACTCCTCTTTCTCTCCCCTACCCTGCACCCTTCTTCTTTTTACTCCTGACCCAGCCCCAAACTTCCTACCGCACTTTTGTATCTTTTTGGCAGAATTTTCTGTCCCAGAAGGCATGAAAGCAGTTGGAACAAAGGCAGTTTGGCAAAAACATATTGAGTCATATTTTAAGAATCTCCTGATATTCCTGTACCTCTGGTTCTGCCTAAGGGGTACAGAAGCTTCAGAGGATGCGTCTAGCTGGAATTATACTCCTGAGGGCCCAGGCCCTCCAGTACCCAGCAGGAATCCACAAAGAAAAGCAGACTCTGCTGAAGCATAGGGTTTAACTGTATATCCTTATCCCCTAGTGTTGCTGTCTCAAATCACCTCATCCTGATTCTCCTTTTCTCCTTACCTGCCTTCATTCTTAAGAACTACTGATCCTTCAAGCTGTGTTGCACTGGCCTTTGTCCATTGCTGTTTCTGGTTGTGGGTGCCTTTCGAGCCTCCATGCTTGCTGGACTGTCTCAACTTCTGATTTTTTGCATGCTTTGACTATGAGTCAATATAAGTGTCAATATCATAAAACCATGACATGGTATGTCCTCATTGTCATCATCATTATAACCAAAATCATCCTTTAAATTTATTGATATGCCACTTTGACTTACTCTTGGTTTTCACAAAGGTCTTCTGTCAAAGGGCAGACAAAAATAAACAAGCAAGTAGTTAAAAATAACATATAGACAGAGACTTCCATACACACTTTACAAAGAAGGAAATGGAGACTTTGGCTAAATGTATTGCGTCTGGAAACAACATTCCTTCAATTATTTATTTATTCATGCACTTGTTCAGTCATTCGAGAATGAATTAATGGGTGCCTGCTGCTTGTTAGGTACTGTACTTGAAACAGAAGAATAAATAAAATTGTAGTTTTCCCCGGGAAGCTCAAAGTTTAGGTAAAGACTCAGGCATGATAGCATACAATTATAGTACAATAAAAGTGGGTGCATTAGTAGTATGTTCATCTTGTTGTAGGTTCACAGGAGAGGATCATTTAACTGCAGTTGTTAAATGTGAAAGAATCAGGGATGGAGTCCTGGAAGAGGTGACTACTAATCTGACTGTAAACATTGATTCAGAGTTATTCAAAAGAAAGGAAATGAAATGGGTGAGGTAGAGGCAAAGAGAAATATTCTAGGCAATGGAGATAAAAGACGTGAAAATGAGAAACTGCATGGTGCACTTGGAAAGATACAATTCATTTTTTATTATTGAAGCATAAAGTATGAAGTTGTTGTAATCCGAATAAAGTTGGACTCGCTTGTCGATGGTCCCATTATGATGTTGCTTTCCATGGAAACAAGTTTGATCACACCCACCAAGAAAGCAAACAAAAAAAATTTAATGTAAGCAAAATCTGCACTCACATCTTCAAAGTGGTCCCCAAAGGACAAATATTTTCCATAACAGGTAGTAAAATAGTCGAATGTTGCTTTATTGCCAGTCTTTCTTTGTCACTCACAGTATGGCAATCTTTTCTCCTTCCCTTCCACATTCTATGAGAATTCTGTGCTACCCAGATCTCTACTTTCTTCCCTTATCTGCTTTCCTCTTTCCATAATTTCTCAGATTTCTAACATAAACCAAATAGACTTCTTCTCTTAATTTCTTCATTAAGCAGCACTACTGATTGTTCTGCTTAACATTAGGGCTGGTGGGCGCGTGGTTCACGCCTGTAATCCCGGCGCTTTGGGAGGCTGAGGCAGGCGGATCACGAGGTCAGGAGATCAAGACCATCCTGGCTAACATGGTGAAACCCCGTCTCTACTAAAAATACAAAAAATAAATAAATAAATAAAAACAAAAATTAACCAGGTGTGGTGGCAGGCACCTGTATTCCCAGCTACTCGGGAGGCTGAGGCGGGAGAATGGCGTGAACCTGGGAGGCGGAGCTTGCAGTGAGCCAAGATCACAACACTGCACTCCAGCCTGGGCAACAGACCGAGACTCTGAAAACATCTGTACCTTGATATGTAATGAGGTTTGAGAAGTATATGAAGAGCGAATCATGAATGGCTAAACAGACAGTGAACATAAGGGAAGAACATGGGCTTTTTATTTTAAAAAATCTTGCAGTCACAATTTAAATTACTGCAGCTTTTGGTGAGTTTTGATAAATTTATATATATAATCACTATCCCAATCAAGATACAGAGTATTAATATTACCTCAAAAGCTTCCCTTTTTCTTATTCTTCTTCCCAAAACTTATCCCCACTTTCAACTTGAGGCAAACACTGATATGTTTTCTGCTGTTATGTATTAGACTTTTTAAGAGTTTAATATATATATTACATGTATATATTTGGCAAAATATGTATATGCATTTTATATGTATATATAGTCTATGTAACACAAATATATATTTAGAAACGTGTATATGAACTACATATTGCACCCTACACACATATCTACACTCTGGAAAAAATGTAAAATCTTGTGTAATTTTAGAATATAGACCCTTGTTTCTGAATTCTTTCACTCAGCTTTTGAGTTTTGTTCATGTTGCGTGTGGTTGTTATTGCTAAGTGGCATCCTATTATATAGCTGTACCACTGTTTGTTTACTCATTTGCCAGTTGGGTGGACATTTGGTTGTTTCTACTTTTTGGCTATTATGAGTAAAGCTGCTATAAACATGTATGTACAGGCCTTTTCCTAGACATATATTTACAGTTTTCTTGAGTAAATACTTAGGAGCAGAATTGGTAAGTCACATAGTAAGTTTATAC
The DNA here is from genome assembly GCF_008728515.1 of Papio anubis. NCBI lineage: Eukaryota > Metazoa > Chordata > Mammalia > Primates > Cercopithecidae > Papio > Papio anubis. Next base: position 2,319,003 of record NC_044987.1, read on the forward strand.
TTAACTTTACAAAAAGCCACGAAACTCTTTTCCAAAATGGTTGTACCAATTTGTATTCCTATAAGCACTATAGCTGTTCCACATGCTTGTTAACATATGGTATCCTGTCTTTTAAATATTATCTAATATAATAACTGTGTAGGCCAAAACATACTTGGTTTTGAGTTGCTTTTCTCTGAGGATTAATGAGTTTGGGCATATTTGTCATATGCTCGTTGGCCATTGGTATATCTAGTTTTGTGAAGTCGTGGTTGAAATCTTCTGGCTATTTCTAATTGAGCTGTTTATCTTCTATTATGGAGTCGTAATTGTTATCTGTATATCCTAGATGCGTGTCCTATGTCAGCTATATGTATTCAGAATAATTTCTCTTAGCCTATGCTTCACCTCCTCATTTTCTTAATGGTGCTTCTAAAGGAATATTCTAAAGGAATCCAGTTTTAAATTCGGGTGAAGTCCAATTTATCAATATTTCACACTTAACCTGAGGTTAAAAAGGTTGTATTCTATGTTTTTTTCCTAGATATTTTAGAACTGTAACTTTTTTGTTTAACTGTAAGATCCATATGAGTTAGTTTATGTGCATGGTATTAGCTAACATTTGAGATTCATTTTTTTCCCATATAGCTCTACAGTTAATCCAAAAGCATCTGTGGAAAACATAATCCTTTTTCTAATGAATTACCTTAGTTTCTTTGTTGGAAATCAATTGACTTGTTTGATTTCTTTCTGGGAATCTCTCTTATTTTCTATTCACCTATATGTCTTTTCTTATGCCTGAACCATGCTGTTTTGATTACAACCACTGTTAATGTTTTGAAATCAGACAATGTAAATTGCCAGCCTTGTTCTTTTTCAAAATAGTGGCCAATCTATGTCCTTTGTATTTTCATATAATTTTATAATCAGTTTGACAATATTTACCAAAAATATGTTGAGATTTTGATTAGGGATGCATTTAAATTATATGTTAATTTTGAAACAGTTGACATTTAATAGTATTGAGTTTTCCCAATCCTTAAAATATATTCTTCCATTTATTAAGGTCTTGGCTAATTTTTCTCAACAGTGTTTTATGGCTTTCAGTATATAGTTCCAAATCATTTCATATTTTCAAACGATTATAAAGGAAATTTTAAAAATCTGAATTGTTCATTGAAAATACACAGAAATACAATTGACTTTTTTATATTGACCTTGCACACTGTGACTGCTAAATTTATTCCTTGATTCTAGTACATTTTTTAGATACTTAAGATTTTTCACATAAATGATTATGTACTCTATGAGGAGATAGTTTTACTCTTTCATACCAATCAGTATGCCTCTGATTAATTTTTCTTTTCTTATTATACTGGCTAAGTTCTCCAATAGCATGATATTAAAATACATTTTAATACTGACATCCTTGTCTAATTTCTGATTGGAGGAAAAATATTTTATTCTTCCCATTAAGATACTATTATCTATAGGTTTTTTACAGATGGTCTTTATCAGATTGAGAAGTTATTTTCTATTCCTAGTAGCTGATTTGTGTGTATGTGTGTGTGTTAGTCCGTTTTCACACTGATGATAAAGACATAGGGATAAAAAGAGGTTTAGTTGGACTTACAGTTCCACATGGCTTGGGAAGCCTCAGAATCATGGCAAGAAGCAAAAGGTACTTCTTACATGGTGGCAGCAAGAGAAAATGAGGAAGAAGCGAAAGTGGAAACCCCTGATAAACCCATCAGATCTTGTGAGACGACTTAATACACTATCAAAAGAATAGCACAGGAAAAACTGGCCCCCATTATTCAATTACTTCCCTCTGGATCTTTCCCAGAATATCTGGGAATTCTGGGAGATGCAATTCAAGATGAGATTTGGGTGGGGACAGAGCCAAACCATATTACTCTGCCTCTGGCCCCTCCAAATCTCATGTCCCCCCATTTCAAAACCAATCATGACTTCCCACAGTCCCCCAAAGTCTTAACTCATTTCAATATTAACCCAAAAGTCCACAGTCCAAAGTCTCATCTGAGACAAGACAAGTCCCTTCCGCCTATGAGCCTGTAAAATCAAAAGCAAGCTAGTTACTTCCTAGATACAATGGGGGTACAGGTATTGGGTAAATATAGTCATTCAAAAAGGGAGAAATTGGCCAAAACAAAGGGATTACAGGGCCCATGCAAGTCCAAAATCCAGCATTGCCGTCAAATTTTAAGGCTCCAAAATGATCTCCTTTGAATCCGGGTCTCACCTCCAGGTCATGCTGATGCAAGAGGTGGGTTCCCATGGTCTTGGGCAGCTCTGCCCCTGTGGGTTTGCAGGGTACAGCTTCCCTCCCAGCTGCTTTCATGGGCTAACATTGAGTATCTGTGGCTTTTCCATGCACACAGTGCAAGCTGTTGGTGGATCTGCCATTCTGGGATGTGGAGGATGGTAGCCCTCTTCTCACAGCTCGACGAGGGAGTGCCCCAGTAGGGACTATGGCTCTGACCCGACATTTCCCTTCTGCACTGCCCTAGCAGAGGTTCTCCATGAGGTCTCCACCCCTGCAGCAAACTTTTGCCTGGGCATCCAAGCATTTCCATACATCTTCTGAAATCTAGGTGAAGGTCTCCAAACCTTAATTCTTGACTTCTGTGCACCTGCAGGCTCAACACCATGTGGAAGCTGCCAAGGCTTGGAGTGTCCACCCTCTGAAGCCACAGCCTGTGCTGTACTTTGGCCCCTTTCAGCCACAGTGGAGCAGCTGGGACACATCTGAGCCTGTGATGGGAGGGGTTGCTATCAAAGTCTCTAACATAACCTGGAGACATTTCCCCGTGGTCTTGGGAATTAACCTTAGGCTCCTTGCTACTTACTCAAATTTCTGCAGCTGGCTTGAATTTCTCCCTAGAAACTGGTTTTTATTTTTCTATCGCATACTCAGGCTGCAAATTTTCTGAACATTTATGCTCTGTTTCCCTTTTAAAACTGAATGCCTTTAACAATACCCTTTAGCAGTCATCTCTTGAATGCTTTGCTGCTTAGAAATTTCTTCTGCCAGATACCCAAAATCATCTCTCTCAAGTTCAAAGTTCCATAAATCTGTAGGACAGGGACAAAATGCCACCAGTCTCTTTGCTGAAACATAACAAGAATCACCTGTGCTCTACTTCCCAACAAGTTCCTCATCTCCATCTGAGACTACCTCAACCTGGACCTTATTGTTCATATGATTATTGGCACTTTGGTCAAAACCATTGATAAGTATTTAGGGAGTTCCAAACTTTTCCACAGTTTCCTGTCTTCTTCTGAGCCCTCCAAACTGTTCCAACATCTGCCTGTTACCCAGTTACAAAGTCACTTCCACATTTTCAGGTATCTTTTCAGCAGCCCCACTCTACTGGTACCAATTTACTGTGTTAGTCCATTTTCACGCTGCTGTGAAGACATACCCAAGACAGGGAATAAAAAGAAGTTTAATTGGACTTAAGTTCCACATGTCTGGGGAGGCCTTAGAATCATGGTGGGAGGCAAAGGCACTTCTTACATGGTGGCGGCCAGAGAAAATGAGGAAGAAGTAAAAGTGGATACCCCTAGTAATAGCCCATTAGATCTTATGAGACCTATTCACTATCACCAGAATAGCATGGGAAAGACCCCCATGCTTCAATTACCTCCCCCTGGGTCCCTCCCACAACACATGGGAATTCTGGGAGATACAATTCGAGATGAGATTTGGGTACATGGTCAAACCATATCAGAGTATGTGTGTGAATAGATCTTGTATTTTGTCCAATTTTTTTTTGCATCTATTGCAGTAATTATATGATTAATTCTATGAAATGATTTTTAAAGTTAGACCAACTTTGCAGCGAAGAATAAATGTGATGTGGTCATGATATACTCATACTATCCTTTTGTGCATTAGTTGATTAACTTTGTCAATATTTTATTAAGGATTTTGCATTGTTTTGTTCATGAGGGCAATTGGCGTGTAATGTTATTGACTGGTTTTGGTGTCAGTAATTCTGCCCTCATAAAATGAGTTGGCACGTGTTTTCCCCTTATTTGTTTTCAGAAAGAGCTTAAAAATAACAGGTATTAATGTATTCCAAAGCAATATTTAATAATAGTAATGGTTGATGGTTACTTTGCCATTTTTATTATTGTAATAGCCACATTTCTAGTGTTTTCTATTAGGTATGATGATGGTTTCAGAGAGCTCCTTTACCCCTTAAAGAAGAATATCCCTTTTCCCATTTCAACAAAATGTTTAATCAGGAAAAGATAGGTGTTATCAAATTTTCTTCTTGGATAAGTTACAAAAGTAGTCATATTATTTTTTCCCTTTCAGCCATATGTATGATTTAAAAATGATGTTTATTTTGTAATGTGAAAACGTTCTTTTTTACTCTCATATTTACTGTTTTTGTTTTAGTAGTTATAAATAGGAATATCTCTAATTTATCATATTTTTAAGAAACATGTCTGTAAGTTTTGTTTATAACACCATACTCAAATTAATTGATAGATCCTCTATTTGAACTATGAATTGTTTAAAATATAATTAAAAATTATATTCCTTAAATGTTTGAGAAAAATTGTCTCTATAGTTATTCAGGTTCACACCTAATTTGTGAGTATTTTTTGACAATTTAAAAAAAACTTTTGTTGTTTTTAATTCAGAAATTTTACCTCTTTCATTAATTTTGGAAAGGTATAGTTTCAATTTTGATAACTGTTCAATAGTTGTCAAGTTTATAGATATTTATGTTAATATATGAGTATACAATAGTATATATTATATAAACATTATACAAAGTATGTGTAATTGAATATACCCATAGTTATATATAATTTATATGGTATAAAATACTTCATTAATACTACAGTACAAGATAAATATTAAACATAAATATCCAAACTGAGAGAGAATTCTGTTATTCTGATTGTGCATAGCCATATTGAATCATTTGCTTCTCTAAACTTTATGAAAGCAAAAATGAGTGATATCAGATTTTAATATAGTGTTTTCAGCTTATCTGTGCATTTTAATAGTTTTTGTTTTATTTTTTAATTTTATACATAAAATTTAAAAATAATTAGAGCTTTAATAGAAATTGCTTCTTTTATCAGTATATATATATTTTTTTACAATTTAATATTTTAGGCTTACAGTTAACCTTATCTAACTTTAAGATTGTATTTCCTACTTTGATTTTGTTAATACTAAATGTACATTTGCTCAGCCTTTTAAAAAAGACTTGTGTTAGTCTGATTTAGATGTAGCTTTTGCAAACGGAACAGAAATATATTCTGTTATCTTTTTTTTAATCCAACTTAAGCCTTTTATTTCATTATAATGGGGAGTTTAACCCACTTGCAGGTATTAAAACTGATGTGTTTGTTTCTCGTCAGCTTTTTGTTTTCCTCTCTTTGTTCTGTCTAGTAGCTTTCATGTTTTGTATCTTGTGCTATTTCAAACAAATTTTCTTTGATTTTATCCTCTATAGTTTTTTGAAATAAATATATTATTTTTTTATAGTGGTACTTAGATTTATATTTTCCAGGAGCATTTGCAACCTGTGTGAGTCTTATTATTCAAGCTGAGTAAATGTTTCCTCACTTCCTCTATGGGAGACAAGAATTGCGACAGCCTCCTTTCATCCTCCTTCCTATCTTGGCACTGTGCTTCTCCGACTATCAAAATCACATTTTGAATTCACAATCCAACTTTACATGTTGAGACATTGGCATTTTCATTTAGCTTAATTATCAGGTTTATAACAATTCCTCCACCTCATTCTTTCATATTATGATTCCTTTGTAGGTGACACTAGTTAGCTTTTCCCTTTGCTACATCTTGAGTTCATTGGAATACATTTCAAGACGTTTTACTAAAAAGATGTGTGACTATTGTATTTTCTGATTCTTAGGATATGTCTTCCTTCAGGTGATAAACATTTATTGAAAACCTGTTTTGCAATCATAGCTGGACTAGGTGCTAGAGATAAAATCATAACAGACCATCCCTCAAGAAGTGTTTATCTATGAAGACTTTTTTGTTGCTGTCAAATGCAAGTGGTGTATTTCATGAGTATAAAATCCAAAGGTCACAATCTTTACCCTTAAAACTCCTGTGGTTACTACTTCATTATATTTGGCATTTAGTGACGAAGTAGAGCAAGCTGAGGCCTTCCTTTCTGATGGTTGTAATTGTATGAGTAATCCATTTTCTGTGTGAAGATAAGAAGATATGCCTTTATCTGTGAGGTTCAAAACTCTTTCCTGGAGATGTGATGTGTCTCTTCTAACTGATTTCTCCTGATGTTCAGTAAGTCTGTTATTAGGCATACACATAGAATTTATTTTTTTTCACAGAAAGTGGGCATGTGTTAAATATTTAATGTTTGGTCTGTTGTAGCTCGTTCTAAGGAAACTTAATTCCACACGTGTTGGCTCTTTCTTCTGTTTCCTTCATATCTTTTGTCTTTCTCTTGCTTTCTTAATCTCCTTCTGTCTTTTTTTCTGTATCTCAGGAGAGCTGCTTAGGTTTGAAATTCGTTCTGTTGATTTGATTTCTTGAAGCCTCACATCTAAAATGTTTTACTTCTGATGGAGATTTAAATTTTGTTGCTGTTTTAAGGCCACTTGCTTGCTCTCCATATCTAACTAATTGGACGTTTTCGTTTATCTCAACAACTTTTCTTCTTCGGCTCTAGTCTATGTCATTCTTTTCCAGCTTTTGCCCCTTAAGCCTTTTCCTGAAGGCTATACTTTTCTGCTTCTGTTGAGGTTGTCAGGTGGCTGTCTAAAATTTTAATTAGGGTTCTGGAAGCCGATTTTTTTTATTGTGATATGGAGCACATAGCGTAAAACTTACCACTTTAACCTTTTTAAGTGTACGGTTCAGTCACATGAATTGAGTACACTCACACTGCTGGACAAGAGAAGTCATTTTTTAAAGCACACACTCTTCCTGGAGTTTTTGTGACTAGTCTTTATTTTCCCTTTTTCTACAGTATTTTCTCGATACGCATTCTCAAAATTGGTATGATCTGTGTGGTAAGTGGGTGGTGCCTTGCCCCTACTCTCTGCCTTTTGAGTAAATTTGAGTCCTGTTTTAATTCTACTCTTGAAATATTTATTAGGATGCAGAGCTGCTGGTTTATTTCACAGTCTCTAGCTTCCACCTGTTATACTTCTGCTTTATGAAATGGTACTTTTTTTTTCTTGTCCTCTGAGATCTCTGATGCATGGTAATGGTTGAAGAAATTGAATAATTTAGGGCTTGGGGGGCACTCATTGGCTCGTCTGGTTTGAAGCTGCATTGGTATTGCAAGCCCATTGTGTTTGCTTAGAAAGTCTATGAGGGTAGCCTCCAGGGGGGCCCCAGTGACCCCACCTCCTGATATTCACACCCTTGAGCACTCTCCACCGTGTTGCATCAGTGCTGGTCTGCATGACCATAGCATACAGCCACATGATGGCACGTGGCTCCCCAGCCAAGTCATAAAGGCCACCCTCACCCTGTGTCTTACCTTCTCTCTCTGGTAAGTCATTCTGAGAGCAGCCAGCTGCCATGCCATGCCCTGATGACACTGAGATTTCTTGTGGTGAGAAACTCCTGCCAACAACCTACATTTAACCTGCCAGCCTGGAGCCTGGAGCCTGCAAGCCACCTGGGAAGTGCATCCTCCACTTCCAAGTGGATCCTCCAGCCTGAGTCAACATTCAAATGACTGCAGCGCCAAGTGATATCTGGACTGCACCCTCATGAGAAAGCCTGGACCAAAATAGACACAGCTCTGAATTCCTGACCCACAGATATAGTGTGAGATAATAAATATGTATTGCATGGAGCCACTAATTTTTAAGATGACTTGTTAGTCAGCAGTAGATAGAGAATGCGTCCATCCAAGTCAGCACTTGTGTTATTAATGGCTGCTCGGCCTCCCTTTTGTTTGAAGCTTTATTATTTGCATAAGGGTAATGATAGCTATGGAGGTGTGTACTTACTTCCTGTCTTCTTTGCAGTCTTTGTTTCATAAAGATAAGTTATGCCATGATTTGAACAATGCTTCTATTAATTAAATCAAGTCTATCTTCCTGATTAGTATTGTTTATGATTAATTTTAGAAACTAGATTATTCTTTAATCTTACTTTTCCCAAAAATGTGAGTATCATTTATTTTCCAAGTTTTTGTAAGTTATTTTAGTGAGAAGCTGAGAGATGCATTTGGGTCTTCTATTTCAATACAATTTTGAAGCAGATATATCTCTCCTCGCTTTTAACAAGGGTGCATAAAAGATACCTTTATATCTTTAATATGCTAGGTTACTCTGACAGATAGCTACCACATCTGTATTTTCTTCAATTTTGCAAACAAGATAAAATATATGCAATCCTTGGGTTATTGAGGTAGAAAACCATATCAATTTTAAATAAAGATGATTTTTCTTATTTTTCTTTATGTATTCCTTCATTTTTTCCAATCTGATTGCATTGGCTAAATTTCTGAAAAATACTGAATATTAATAATTATAACTAGCATCCTTTGTCTTCATTCTGTTTTCATGAATTACCTCTAGTGGTTTTTCTACTAGTTATAATGCTAGCTTCTATTTTCATCGTGATTTCACTTACTGAGATATTATAAATAAATGTTTAAGTTTTATTAAACTCATTGTTTTTTAAATTTTTAGAGTTCCTCAGTTATAATATTGAAGCTTTTTTTCCTTCTTGGCATTAGTTTCAGATACACCATATTTTTAAAGCATCGTTAGATTTTATTTGCTAATAGAATTGTATTCTTGTAGGTAAAGCACCAAATGCAATAGTGGGGACAGGAAAATGTATGCTGCCTGACAATGCATAGGTGATCAATACATTCTATCAGTACAAATTATGGTAATTACTACCTCCACTGACTGCTGTGAATTTCAGTTTTCCAAGTACTGTGTTGGTTCCAGGTACTAATAATGGCACCAAGGAGAACCTATGAGATAGGGTAGCAATTTTCCTGACACCTCAAGAAAAAGACGTAGACTCACAGTTCTAATAACATCATCAGCAAATGGAGATGCAAAAATATTTTTAAACTCAGGTTCTTCAACATTGCCTTTGTAATCAACCAGTTTCCTTAGTGCCTATATGCCAAGTGTAGTGCTAGCTTCCACACTGGCAGTGTAGAATGCGGGGGACACCCCAGGTGACTCTACTGCCAGGGGACCTTGAATATGTCACCTACCATTTTTGAGCCTCTAGTTCTCATCCATACAATGGAGCCCGTCAGTCACCCCTGCACTCCTGTGAATATTGCTGTGAGGATCAACTATAAGGGATGTGAAACTGCTTTTGAACCAGAATCCACTAGAGGCACATAAAAGTGTATGTGTTATCATCGTCATCATACGAGAGGACTGTTAAGCCAAGGCGCCACACTCCCTCCAGTGAGCAGGATTCCTGTGCTTCCATATGTTATTACAGGCACTGTGAACCAGGGTTTACATTTTACTGATGCTTACTTACCCCTTCTCATCTCCCAGCCATTTTCACATTTAAATAAAACTCTCGTTTCACTTAACAATGGAAGGGCTAAAAATTTGCATTTTAAGTGTGAGTCAGTGGCATGGATATCTAATTAAAACCGTCTTTTTCTCCCCATTTTCTCCCCTTTTCATTTTTGTCCCCTGAGCTGCTGACATTATTGCAACTGTATTCCGTGGCCCCATTCTGTCAGCTCGTGTGCTCTGAGGAAAGCAACCAGGAAGGGTGCAAGGAGAGCAGGAGCTTAAGAGAAGGAGGAGGAGAGGGGACAGGTAACTGGGGACAACAAAGGCAAACACAGAAGGAACTGTGATGGGAGAACCTGGCACATTGGCGCTGGCTGGGGGGCACTATTAATGCTTAAAAAGAGGATGCAAGGGTGAAGAATGGAGAGCCTGATAAATAATAAAAAGGACCAGAAAAAAGAGAAAGAGTAAAAGTGGAAGGGAAGGAAAGGGCCACAGACAACAAGATGGGTGGAGAGAAGCCTGTGGAACTCACAGTGAGGGGGTGCTGTGTCCTTAAGAAGCAGGTGGCTCAGGAGAGAAACTGCCAGTGTCAGTAGAGCAGAGGGTGGTGGGTAAAGGTGACAGATCCTCTGGGAAATTATTGTACAGCTTCATAACGTGTGTCTATAATACATGACCATGTAGAGATTGTCATCAGAAGGCAGGTCTTTTGGTCTTGAGTATCTATCCACTTTCCTGCATAGGGTTTTATGGTATCATTTAGCAGTGCAGGTGTGTCCTATATCCTCTCTTTTAGATCTTGCTTTTCTTCCTTATAGTTCACACAGAAACATGACTCAGAAACAGATTCATCTGAAGGCATTTGTATAACTTCAAGATATAGCAAATAGGAGAATCTAGTCTTCCTCTCCCCTTCCCCATCACTGAGACCATACTAACGAGGAATTTGTCTATAATTAGCTAGAAATTTGTTAAAATCATTTACCCTGTATCTTCCTTTGTTTGTTTGGATCATGAAAATATTACCTATTTAAAAAATTATATGTTGATGGAGAAAATCAGCCCTTGATACTGGTAGAAGATGAGAAGCATGGCCCATGTTAGGAGTTAGTGCAACCATATGACAGTGTGATTGTTTCTACCATAGTCATCATGACAGCCATGCCTTTTGGCATGCAAGACTGTCCATCTGTCTGTGTACAGCTCCTTGGGCAGGTATGGGCTGGAAAGGACAAAAATGTTCAGCAAATCAAGACCAATTGGTAAATTATAATTCCCAAAGGGAGAGGTAAAGACGAAATTTTGCCACTGAAGTACAGGCCCCAGCGCTCTGGCACCTGGGACCAGGAATCTACTTAGATAAAGAGAATCATCCCATTTGTCAATTCTGGCTTTTGTTGCAATTGCTTTTGGTGTTTTAGTCATAAAGTCTTTGCCCATGCCTATGTCCTGAATGGTATTGCCTAGGTTTTCTTCTAGGGTTTTTATGGTTTTAGGTTTTACATTTAAGTATTTGATCCATCTTGAGTTGATTTTTGTATGAGGAAAGGGTCCAGTTTCTGTTTTCTGCATATGGCTAACCAGTTTTCCCAGCACCATTTGTTAAACAGGGAATCCTCTGTGGAAGACAAGTGTGGTGATTCCTCAAGGATACAGAAGCAAAAATACCATTTGACCCAGCAATCCCATTACTGGGTATATACTCGAAGGATTATAAGTCATTCTACTATAAAGACACATGCACATGTATGTTTATTGCAGCACTATTTACAATAGCAAAGACTTGGAACCAACCCAAATGTCCATCAATTACAGACTGAATAAAGAAATTGTGGTACATATACACCATGGAATACTATGCAGCCATAAAAAAGAATAAGTTCATATCCTTTGCAGGGACATGGATGAAGCTGGAAACTATAATTCTCAGCAAACTAACAGGAACAGAAAACCAAATACCATGTGTTCTCACTCGTAAGTGGGAGTTGAACAATATGGACACAGAGAGGGGGACATCACACACTGGGGCCTGTCAGGGGGTGGAGGGCAAGGGGAGGGAGAGCATTAGGACAAATGCCTAATGCATGTGGGGCTTAAAACCTAGATGATGGGTTGATAGGTGCAGCAAACCACCATGGCACATGTATACCTATGTAACAGATCTGCACCTTGTACATGTGTATCCCAGAACTTGAAGTAAAACAAAATAAATACGTAAATAAAGGGAACCATGTGGATTTACAGTATGCAAAGACACCAGAAAACAAGACCAAAGGCCACATGGACAACTGCTCCAATGCCCTCTGGCCCCTGCTGGATGTTGGCTTGGGAAGCTGTTCCCTGGACCCAAGGTTAAGTTCAGGAGTTACCTGTCCTCTTGGTGTAGTGTTTCCAAACTTTGACTAAATTTGCCTGATTATGGAAATTTTTCAGGTTCTTGTAAAAATTGTATATTTCAGGTCCCACCCCAGACCTATCAAATTGGATGAGGATTATATTAATATATTTAATCCACCAATGAAGTAAGATTGATAAATACTAACTCTTAGAGGAGCTGAACAATTTCACTTGCCGGGGGGCCGTGATGAGACCGAGACAAGACACTACCATTCAGGCATGATGGTCTACTGATGACTTAGTTTCCCTGAGGATGCCAAATAGTCATGTAGTTTTCACACTGTTAGACTTCACTTTAACTTTATCAGTGTCCCGACTCAATCCTGATTTGATGTATGAGGCGATTAAGCAACTCGAGATCTGCATTTCACAACCTATTACCTTCCTCTTCACTGCTTCTTGAAATGTGACTTTAAGTCACAGACAAGATAAATAGGCCTGTACTTGGGTTCTTGGGGACCTATATGCCTGAGAGCCAGGAACTAGCATATTGTCCTCGAATGGTGGCTTAGATTTGAGTAGTGTTCCCTGTTGGCAGAGCACATCGTGATGTTAACTGTCTGCAGTTAACACAGTCATGGCCATGAGCTGTGCTCCTCCTCAGTTGCCAGCATGTCCTTGAAAGTAATTATTCCTTGCATCCTCAGGACAGCTCTATGACATAGTTCTAATGCACATCTCTGTTTTCCAATTAAGGATGCTGAGGCATAGAGAGGAAATCAATAGTCTAAGATCAGAGAGACAGTGAGAATCAGAATAGGATTCAATCCCAGGCATTCAAGTTCCAGACTTTGAGCTTTTAAACATGGAATTCCTCTGCCTCCTCTGTGATGTCCCATCACCATGCTCTTCCCATCTATGTGAAATGAATGATTTTCATCTTGAGCTGGTTCTCCCCTCTGCAGACCACTGATGTCCTTTTGTTCCTGGGTATCTCATATTGTGCCAGGCCTAACAAGGAAACCTATGGCATAGTGATGAGGCAAGACCCCTCCAGCCGCTGACAAGCCATCAGTCTCAGCTATTCTGAGGGAGGCAGCATGACAGGCATGAGCAACCATGCCTAGCCCTGCTTCTCCTGACCCCTCGTGTCAATGGAGCTTAGATTGTCTTTGCACACTGCTCCTCTGCTCTTTTCATGGTGCCGTTCCTGTTCCTATGCTGTCTTAGGGCTGGCAGAGGGACCCTTTCCTCATCTCCCTACACCTGGAATCGTCACATATATAGCATTAGTCCCTAGTGGGCTTGTCCAGTTTTGGTTGTTGTTCCTTCTCCACCTGACTAGCCTGGATCTACTTCCTGGCTGAATTTCAAGGTGTGCTACCACGCATGGGGGAAGCATACTCACAGAATTCTGAGAGCATGGCTTTTGCCTGAGACCCAGAAGGGCTAAAATAGTATCTCCATAGGAATTGTACCCACATTTGAATTCGAATCCATTTGTGTAGCACATACCACTTCTTCTGGCTTTCATTTTTTTTTTTTTTTTTTTTGAGGTTTGGAGCAACCAAATTTTTGCAAAATGTAAATGTTCATTCTTCTTCAAATCTCCAGAGTGCCCCATTTCCAATAAAGCAATGCACTGTATCTTAATACACATTATTTTAAAACATCAGGACCCTCTTCAAATTTCCCCTCAAAGTACTAAACATGAAAATTCAAACTTCCACTACAGAGGAATTGTAGAGGAAAATTCAAACTTCCTCTACAGAGGAGTCATAAAGTATAAATAAAGCCAAGTAACCTTGACAAATGCCAACATCCTTAGACATTGTTTTTAGATATTCTCTCCTTTAAAGGGGGTATGATTCTTCTATCTTAAATTGAATAGGTGTAATACTGAACCTGAAGCTGCATGGCAAAAATTTGAGTTGTGACCAGTGTTGTTCCTTGAATATAATGAATACATAGTCAGAGGCCATTTAAAATGAAATAGGGAATATGGAAACCTATGGAAATATACTAGGGCTGTGAGATTCACAAGAAAAAAATAGATGACTGGTGGCCTTTGTTTTTGATGTGTAGGACTTCAGCTGGACCATTAACTCTGTAAAATCTTCAAGTTTTATTTCTCCTTGAACCTCTAAGCTATGTAACATCACTTTAAGCCATCATTTGAGTAATGTTACCACCATTTTTCTTTTGATTTGAAATGGAATTATTGAAATAGAGTATTTTTCTCTTCCTTTGTTCACTTTATTTTGCAGTCAAAAGTTAAAATCTATAAAAATATAGAATATATTTAGACAAATAATTCATCATGTTTCCTAAATAATTTATTGTGTTGTCTAAAACCATGAACTTTTGTTCGATTAAACAGGTGGAGTCCTAGTCAATATATTTTGAAGGTTTTTGAAGGGTTCTATTCATGAGTATTGACTGCAAACAGAAATGTCAAACTGCCACACATCAGTGTATTTTTAAAAAATTAAGAAAAGTACAGAGTGTTGCCTCCCATTTTGATATAGCATTGCAGTTTTCTCCTCTCCCTTTGGTAGTTGCTTTAAAGAATGAGAGTAGCAGCCAAAGATCTAACAATGGTCTGAAACATTGAGTGCCACCTGGCCTGGTCACCTTCCTGACCTCTTGTTCTATCATTATTCCCCTCAGTCCACTTGAGACCAAAAGTGCTCTTTTCGTTCCTTTACCATAGGAAAAATACTCCCACCTCAGGGAATGGTATCGGTTATTACCTCAGCTTGGAATGCTCCTTCTTCCGACGTGTGCATGGATCACTCCAATACTTCTTTCTGCTCTCTGCTCAGAAGGCTTCCGAATCATTGAGACATTTTCTGACCACTGCCCATAAAACAGCAACCTTTCCACATCACCCTGGCAATTCCTGTCCCCGTAGCCTGTTTTAATTTTTCCATAGCATTTTTCTTTCTTTTTTTTGTTCAGCTTTTATTTTATGTTCAGGGGTACATGTGCCAGATATGCAGGTTTGTTATACAGGTAAATGTGTGCCATGGTGGTTTGCTAGACAGATCATCCCATCACCTCAGTATTAAGCCCAGCATCCATTAGCTATTCTTCCTGATGCTCTCTCTCTCCCCACTCCCCACTCCTACAGGCCCCAGTGTGTGGTGTTCCCTGCCATGGGTCTATGTGTTCTCATTATTCAGCTCCCACTTATAAGTGAGAACGTGTGGTGTTTGGTTTTCTGTTTCTGAATTAGTTTCTGAGGATAATGGGTTTCAGCTCCATCCATATCCCTGCAAAAGACATGATCTTATTCCTTTTTATGGCTGCATAGTATTCCACAGTATCACATTTTTCACCATCACTCACACACACACACAGACATACTGACACACACTGAATATTTTCTCCGGTGTTATTGTTAGGCTTTTAAATTAAGCAGTGCACATAAGGTACCTGCTCATAATTATGACTGAGGAGAAGATAGCAGATCATCATTATGGGAGCCTCAGTAGGGCATCATCAAATCCATCCTGATCTTCTCTTTGCTTCTTCCTATAGTGAAAACTTTAATTTTCTATATCTATCTGAGAGTAACATAGTAGCATTTTATAATATTGGGCTGAGACTCTCTTAGTCTTAGATTTGTAGAACTTTATAGTCTTGGTTCTACGTTGTTCTATATGCTAGTACATTTTGAGTGTAACAAAGCCCACAAATCTTTTCCTGATTTTGTTTATATGACCTTGAACTTATTGAGTGATTAGAGCTCTGTCAGAATCAGATTTCAGAGCTCCTTGACCCAAGTCAGAAAGAGGGCGTGCATGACTGACCAAACCCAGAGTGGCAGGAGGCCAACCTGCTGTGTCTTACATTGCTTTCCCATAGCTCAAGAGGACAAGAGCAGTGATCTAGGAGAAGCCAAATTATTTTCCTAACAAGAACCATAAAGCATTAGAAGTAATTTCAGAAAAATGTGAAATATGTATTCCTATAATTCTGACACTTTTAAGAGATATGGCTACAAATAAAACACATTTTACAAAGGATGCAGATTACCAGCATGCTATAAAATGCTTCTAGAACTTATTTTAGTAACACTCACCCTTCAGACATGTAGCACTTTTACTCTTGAGACCACTTTCACATCCACCCGCTTATGATATCTCACAACACAGAGAGGGGAGGACAGCCTGGTCACGCTCTGTCACTTGACGGAGGCTCTGAAGAGTGTGATACGCACAGTCCCTGTGCCAGGACTGGAGTGGGGGGCATTCAGATATGTCTTTATTCCAGGTCATGTTGATGATTAAGACGACATGCCCAACACTGTCTATGCCTCAGAGACATGGGCTGGTTTTCATTCTTCTGATTTTTTATGATGCTACTTCTAGCACCTGTCATAGCACAAAATCCATGATCAGTAAAATTCCATTAAATGAATCAACTTGGCTTAACTATCACTCAGAACAAAAAAAATTTTTTTTTTGAGATGGAGTCTTGCTCTGTTGCCCAGGCTGGAGTGCAGTGATCTTGGCTCATCACAAGCTCTGCCCCCCGGGTTCACGCCGTTCTCCCACCACAGCCTCCCAAGTAGCTGGGACTACAGGCACCCACCACCACACCCAGCTAATTTTGTTTTTGTATTTTTAGCAGAGGTGGGTTTTCACCGTGTTAGCCAGGATGGTCTCGATCTCCTGACCTTGTGATCTGCCTGCCTCGGCCTCCCAAAGTGCTGGGATTACAGGCGTGAACCACTGTGCCTGGCCAAGAACAAACATTTTAAACCACTCTATACAATATTCATCCTATATAAGCCTCAAATAATTTTACAGTCCTGTGTGAGTGTATCCTTGCAAAATGTGGGTATGAAACTAAAATCATGGTAAGCTATCCTGAAGGGAGCTGATGAGCATATACTATAATTTGATGTAGTTCTTGGATTAAACCTTCATTTTCAAGTTTGATTTCTGAACAAATATCTTCCCCTAACAAATGCGTAGTTGTTTCAACCTCCTCCCCTTTATCCCTAGGGTGTGTTTCGAACATCTCTTTTTTTTTTTTTTTTTTTTTTTTTTGAGACAGAGTCTTGCTCTGTCGCCCAGGCTGCGGTGCAGTGGCCGGATCTCAGCTCACTGCAAGCTCCGCCTCCCGGGTTTAGACCATTCTCCTGCCTCAGCCTCCCGAGTAGCTGGGACTACAGGCGCCCGCCACCTCGCCCGGCTAGTTTTTTGTATTTTTTAATAGAGACGGGGTTTCACCGTGTTTATCATGTTGGTTTTTCTTTATTTTTTTTTTTTTTTAGTAGAGACGGGGTCTGTGTCACCCAGGCTGGAGTGTAGCGACAGGATCTTGGTTCTCTGCAACCTCCAACTCCTGACCTCATGATCCGCCCGTCTCGGCCTCCCAAAGTGCTGGGATTACAGGCTTGAGCCACCGCGCCCGGCCTCGAACATCTCTTTTAAAACGTTAATATTCTGAGATTGTAGTTGTCTTACTATAGTTATCAATATAAGTGACATTGCCCTTGTCACTCTTACTCAATTGAGAGCTCCTAAAAGTCAGAGACAGAGTCCTAATGGATGAATGCTCAATAAATATTTTTTGGGTAAAATGGAACAGAAGAGATTACAATGGAAGAAATAAAATGAATTAGAATAACCTAAATGCAAAATGAATACCCAGATAAGTTACAAAGAAGAGAGATTCAAAGGAGGTGACAATGATGTAGAACTTTGAGAAAAGCACTCCAGGAAAAAAAAGTCATCCACAATTGTTGAGAGAGAAAATCCTTTTTAGTAGAAACGTATTCGCTGTAGGGTCTGAGCTTCATTCTCAAAGCGCAGGTTGTGAGAAATTGAGTCTAAGACAATTAATAGCTTCCTCTTGTTTTTTCTAAAGGAAAGCATCAAAGAGTCTTGAAGAGTGACAGGTGTCACGTTCCTTTCCCAGGGGACTCCTCTGGATCTGGTGTTTGTGTAGATGTGGAGGAAAGGAAGTTTCTGCGACAGATGTTTGGTTTTTGTTTAGTTTTTTAAAAAAGATTATTTGCTATTTGGTTGGCACCCTCTTACAGGATGGCCATATCCTCACCAGTGGATTTAAATTTAAATTAAAGAATCTCAGAAATCTTGCAAGATAAAATTCTAGAGTTCTTTTTTTCCCTTCTGATGACTGAAGACATTAAAACTGTTGAGACTTCTGCCTGCCTTCTTCATGTGGAACCATCTTTTTAGAGAATTATCAGGGTTTTGTAGGCATCAATCTGGGAAGAGACAGGAAGGAAAAGAACATGGGATAGGGAGGGAAGAAATCCCTGTTTTTCTTCTCCTGTCAAAAATAGAAGAAAGAAATAAATACACTCAGATCAGTTTTTACTTGAAGTCACTCTCTGCAAAGAAAAAAAGTTCATTTCATACTTTTTCAAAATGCCCCATACCATGAACACTGCTGAAAACAGAAGAGAAACATCTATTTTTAAAGAGGTAATTGTTATGTGTTTTATTATAAGTAGCAGCACACGGGGCATATGCATGCTTCACAGCAGTATGGGAAGACAAACCTAACACGTTTCAACTGACATTGCCCTTCTTGCATTTACAGAAGTATTATTGACAACAACTTCTTGGATTTGAAGGGAATCTGACAACAGAGACCGTTATTTCTGGGGTAGAAGGTGACCATAACAAGAGATCATCAAGTGGATTGGCAAATCAGGAGGCCTGTAAGGCTGCCAAAGGCCTTGCCAGGAAGGGAAAGGCACCCCACAGGGAGCACAGCTGGTAACAGCTGGGACATGACTCTGAGGAAGCTCCAGCAGAGGTTGCTAGTGCTCCCACGACAAGCAGAAATCGTTTTGCACCCAGAAATCAAAACAGATGAGAAAAGATGCACATAGGAGCAGGGTAGGGGCAATTATTCTGCTATTTGTGAAGCATGGGATAAACAAGCTCCTATGCCTTGCATTCCAAGCCCTTTGGATCAGGATAAAATGGAGCTGAACAAAGCAAACTATGTATTATTAATGTTAGCGTTTTCTTTAAAGATTTGATATGGGCAAGCACAAAACCTTGTAATAAAAATGGAAAGGCTCTTCAAAATTGGCAATTCTTTTTCCTCAGTTCTCTCCCACTGGGACGCTCTGTGCATCTTCTCTCCCCTTCTCCTTTCTTGGGAACATTTTTTAACAAAGAAATGGGAGTCCAGGAAGGAGAGGGGAAAGGAAGCTGAAAGCGGACACAGAAAGGGAGAGGGAAACATAAAAGCTGTAAAGGGACGTGGACAGAGACGCAGGAGGTGAAGGCAGCCTGGATTAAAAGCTAGAGAGAAGGAAATCGTAAGAGAACAAGAGATTGATATGCTTCTAAAATATTTATCGCACACCCTGGGGGATCAATGTAGAAATTGCATTCCCTTTGGGAAAACATTTGCTCATATCCTCCTTGTCTGGATATAAAGGGAAGAGCATCTCAGCAGTTTTCAAGATGGGAGGAGGGAATTTGCTTCTTTCTGGAGCCCTTCCCTTCCCTCTTCCCCGGCTCAACCTTTGTGCTCATTCTGCTGAGGGCAGTCACGGCATCTTCCACCACTCCCATAGTTCTACAGCAAAACTGCAGTTACCAGCAGGTCCAACCGCCTGTCCACCCAGGTTCACTGGAGATTCCACCACCACACGCAATTTAGCCTCGCAGAAAAAGACAGACGTGAAACCCTTACATTCTATGGCTTCTTTGTTCTCACATCTGGTCCTGGAAACAGGTAATCCAGTTCTATATTGAATCATGTTGAATCTGTCGATCATCCATCCAGTATTTATTGCGAAACTACTGTATGCCAGGTACTGCGCTAGCCCCTCTGGAGAGCCATCATTCGTTCAGTCATCAAGTATTTCTAAGGTACCTATCATGTGCTAGATGCTGTCTACTGAGGCATTCATTTATTCTCATTCAAAATATTTACTGAGATTTACTGTGCACCAGGCATTCCTCTGGAAATGACACATAGAACAACACAAAACAAAGTCCCTGCCCTCGTGGTAGGGCTGAAAGACGATAAATAAATCCCATATCATGCTTCAAAATGCGATTGATTTGCTGATGATACTCAAACTTCTCTGAATTCCTGAGTCACAGATTCCACTGCCTGCTTGATATAGCTACAGGAAGCCAAACTGGGCCTCTCAAGCTTGCTATGCCCCAAATCAAACGGAATTTTCTGGCCCCTTCTCAACCTGTTTCTTCCTCATTCTCCCCCATTTAAAACACCACCACCACTATCACCACCACCACCACCAACCCTCCATTCTTTTAGTTGCTCTAGTCAAAAATAATGGCACCATCCTTGATTCCACTCTTTCTCTCATGCCCTATACCCCATACATCAGCAGATCCTGCTGCTTCTACCTTCAGGTTGTGTCAGAATGTGGAACTCACTGCCTCTACCCCCACCACATCAGTGCAGCATCTATCATCTCTCCTGCAGGGTTGCAGGGCCCTTAACTGTTATCTTTCTTTCCCCTCCCGGGCCCCTCAGTCATGCCCACCTTTGGCTCCAAGCCCTCTACGACCTCCCTTTTCACTCCCAGTAAAGGCCAGAATCTTTACCGTGGGTCTCAAAACCCCATGTGTCCTGGCCATTGTCACCTTTCTGGTGACACCTTCTGTACCCTTCCCTTATTCCCTCTGTCGAGCTTCAGGCTCCCTTAATATCCTGGCCACACCAGTTGCTTGCTCCTCCTCTGGTTGTGACCTTCTTTCCCTGTGCAAATGGCTCATGCTTTCATTCACTTCAGTGTCTCTCTACTCAAATGTCACTTTACCTGGCAGACTCTCCCCATTCACAGGGTATTAAAAAAAAAAAAGGCATGCCCCAAACCTCACCTACCATATCGCCAAGTTTCCTTAATACTGCATCATTTGTCTTCCAGCACCTACTGTCCCAGCTTATGATTCCTTTATTTGCCAAGCTGCTGAAGATCCATCCTGCTCCACCAGGATGTAAGCTCCTTGTGAGCAGGGCCTTTGTGTGTCTTGGCCATTGGTGTAGACCCCACCCCTAGAACAGTGCCTCGCTCCAAGCAGAGGCTTAGCACGTATCTGTTGAATAAATAAATGAATTAAATGTGTAATATAGTTTCAGGCAATGATTAATGCTATGAATAAAAATAAAACAAGGGAAGGGGAAAGAGAGTGAGTGGGTGGAATTCCAGTTTATGTACCATGAGCCCCTCTGGGGAAGGGTTATTTGAGCAGAGACCTGAGTGAGATGAGGTGGTTGGTGCACCAAGTAGGTGTCTGAAGCAGGCCATCCAGCAGAGGGAATCCACACTGTCTGAGCAAGGAGCACTCTCAGGATAGAGCAAGGGGACCACAGTGCCTAGAAGACAAACAGTGGTGCTGGAGCATGAGGATGAGCCACACGGCTGAGCACATGGAGGAGTCCAGGCCGTTGTAAGATGTTTGGATTTTATTCTTAGTGTGTTGGGAAGCTGTGAGTGCTTTTTGAGCAGGAGAAGGACATCAGCTGGCTCACTCTTTAAAAGAATCAGTCTCCAGGGCCTGTGGTGAGCACACCGAGGGGAACAAGTTAGGGCAGGAAACCAGTGAGGAGGTGCTGAGGTCATTCTTGGGGAGAGATGTGCGGGCCACACCATGGTGGGAGCATGCACGTGGCGAGAAAGAGTTGCAGCTGGAATTATCTTAAAGCGAAACCAGGCTTTGCTAACAGATTAGATTTGGGGTGTGAGAGAAAGAGAGGAGTCAAAAGTGAGTCCAAGGCTTTTGACCTGAGTTCCTGTGCACATGTAGTGACTTTTATCAAAATGATGGAAACAGAGGGCAGTTTGTAGGGGAAAAGTGAGAATTTGGCATATACAGGACAAACGTGAAACATCTTTAGACACTGGAGAAGACACAGGTTCTTCATTTCAAAGCAAAGGTCAGGCCAGAAGATGGAAATGTGGAAGGCATTTGAGTATAAAGCACGTTTAAGGCTCTGACATCCGGTAATACCAGCAAGAAGTGAAGGCAGCCGGAGAGGACTGCCAGTTCTGAGCCCTGGAGCTCTTCACCAAGCAAACGTTGGGAGAAAGACAATGCCTTTCAAAGAAACCTCAATGGCAGTTCCTGTGAAGTAGGAGGAGAACCAGGAGAGTGATTTCAGGGTATGGAAAATAAATGATTTCCAGGAGAGGTGTTGATAAGTAGGATGCAGTTTCTATCTTCAAGGTGCTCTTAAGCTTGTCAAAAGAGATTACAATATAGCAAGCAGGAGGAACTACAAGAGAGGTGAGAAGAGGGCACAGTCATGGGCAGCATAATGATGTAAATAATGGGCCACAGACACTGTTCACAGTAGCAAAGACTTGGAACCAACCCAGATGCCCATCAATGATAGCCTGGATAAAGAAAATGTTGCACATGTACACCATGGAATACTATGCAGCTGTAAAACAGGATGAGTTCATGTCCTTTGCAGGGACATGGATGAAGCTGGAAACCATCATTCTCAGCAAACTAACACAAGAACAGAAAACCAAACACTGCATGTTCTCACTCATAAGTGGGAGCTGAACAATGAGAACACATGGACACAGGGAAAGGAACATCACACACTGGGGCCTATCGGGGGTTAGGGGCTAGGGGAGGGATAGCATGAGAAGAAATACCTAATGCATGGGTGGCTTAAAACTTAGATGATGGGTTGATGGGTGCAGCAAAACACCATGTCACATGTGTGCCTATGTAACGAACCTGCACGTTCTGCACATGTACCCCAGAACTTAAAGTATAATGAAATAATAATAATAATAATCATGGGCCACAGACACATCGGTGGTCCTACAGGATCCTAACAGAGCTGAAAACTCACAGTTGCCTAGTGACATCACAGCTGTCCTAAGGTCTTAGCACAATGCTTTACTCATATGTTCGTGGTGACACTGGTATAGACCAACCATTTGCACTGCCATTTGTATGAAAGTCCAGCATGTACAATTACATGCAGCAGAAAATATTTGACAATAAATGACCTTTACTGGTCTTTGTATTTACTATACCATACGTTTCACTATTATTTTAGAGTATACACCTTTTACTTATATATTTTTTTATTTTTTATTTTTTATTTATTTTTTATATTTTTATTATATTTTTTATTTATATATTTAAGTGTAAAACAGCTTCAGGCAGGTCCTTCAGGAGGGATCCCAAAGAAGGCATTGCTATCACAGGAGATGACAGCTCCATGTGTGTTACTGCCCCTGAAGACCTCCCCGTGGGGTAGGATGTGAAGGTGGAAGACAAGGATAGTGATGATCCTGACTCTGTGTAGATCTAGGCTCAGGTGTGTGTTTGTGTCTGAGTTTTTAAAAAGAGAGTTTAAAATAAAATAATAATAAATTTTAAAAATTGGAAAAAGCTTAAGGAATAAGGATATAATGAAAATGTTTTTGTACAGCTGTATAATCTGTTTGTGTTTTAAGCTAAGTATTTTTTACAAAAAAGTCAAAGAGGCCTTTTACCTCGTTTCACTCCTGAGAGCAGGTTGGGTCACCAGCCGCCTGTCCTGGAGCCACCCTTGAAAATTCCAACATGGTTCTCATTCTTGTCGCTTCTGCTCAAACCAGCACGGTCTGATCTATGTGCCACCAGTGTTTCTAACAGTATGGAAAGGACATAGGTTTCATTAAGATGGACAAAAGTGGTCTTCCTTGAAAGGATTATCCAAGGCATCTACCCAATGAAAACCATGATACCTCTTTGTACATAAAATAAATATTTTTTAAGTCAAAAAGTTAAAAACATTATGTTTGTAAAGTAAAATAGTTGTTACAGTAAGCTAAGACTAATGTATTACTAAAGAAAAAAATTTAAACCAAAATAAATTTAGTGTAGCCTAAGTGTAGAGTATGGTAATATCCCAGGCCTTCACATTCACTCACCATTCACTCACTCTCTCCCAGAGCAACTTCCAGTCCTACAAGCTCCCTATACAAGTGTACCTTTTTTTCGTCTTATGCTATATTTTTACGGTTCCAAATGCTTACAGTATTCAGGACAGATTTGTACCCTAGGAGCAATAGGCTATACCATCTAGCCTAGTGTATAGTAGGCTGTACCATCTAGGTTTGTGTAAGTGCACTCTAGGATGTTCGCACAAGAATGACTCCACCTTCAACACATTGCCCAGAAGTATCCCTGTCATTAAGTGACATGTACTGTAGTGTGGTATTTCAGTTATTTGATCACTTTGTCTGTTGGGCAGGAGGTGATCAAAGAGTGCTTCACACAAGACAATATTTTCACCAGACTTCTGAGAAGGGTAAGCGTTCTCTAGGTAAAGAGGCCCCAGGTTTTCCTGGCAGAGAGCAGCATAAGCAGCTGCACAGGCATGTGGTTGGGAAGGCCCAGGGTGGCTGAGGCATCAAATGCAAAGAGGCACATGGCAGGAGCTGTGGCTGCAAAGTTAGGTTGGAGCCAATTGCATCTCTGGACATCCAGCACAAAAGCTTGAACTTTATCTTATAAGCAGTGAGGACAGGATAGAGTAAATTAAACCTATCTACATGGATAGAAATCTTCAAGGCATAGAAGTAATCAAATTGAGAAGGAAAAACTAAAATGCATATTAGAAAGCAGTAATGCAATATTACAATCAAGTAAGATAGGAATCATGGCCAATCATGAGTGATGTGCCTAGGCCCACTGCTTAATGGCCCTGACCTTCAATGTCCTCAGATACAAGGTTGCTGAGAGCTCTTCCAACTCAAAGCATTTCTGTGACTCTATCTGGCCAGGTAGTAAGATCAGGGAATATTTCCTGGAGGAAGTAAACCCCAAACTGGGTCCTCATGGGAAAGTGGCATTCACAGTAGCAAAGAGGAAGGGAGAGGAGAGTCTACTAAGGGAAACATCATGAGAAAAGCAAGAATGAGGTGCTCGGGCAGCAAACAGCGGGCTGCATGAAGACAGGAGGTACATTTGTTGTTCACAGTTACTATAGTCCAGGGCCTCAAAAGCAATTTGCTCCCAATAAATGCTTGTTGAATGACTGTAGAACAGATAAACGAAGGAAAGTGGGTTGGCCTGTGGGTGTGTTGGAGATTATAGCAGATGATGGCCCAGGCCAGGAGGGACTTCATCCTGTAGGACCCAGGAGGCAATGAGGCAGTGACATGTTGGAAACTCCTAAAGTGACAGAAGAGACATTGCCCATCATGGGCACATTTTAGAAAATTCTGACAGGTGGATTTGTCACTGGACACATGATAGGCTGAGTAACCATCTCTCAGTGACCCGAGTCAACCTGTTTTTCTTTATGTAGCAACTGTTGTTTGTTTCAGGGTGAAAAATCCTCATTGGAGATGAGAGAGCCCAGCTGTGTTTGGGTTTTACAAGCTGTCTCAAGATTTTTCTCAAATGTTTTGGTTTATGGCAAAGTTGAAAATACAGCATTATCATGATCCTTATTACCATTATCATTTATTCAACTACCCACTAATAATTAATGTTTACTAAGTACCAATAATATGCAACGAGATGCAATAAGCATTGAATTGCTCTTGGCCTCTTTCCAGTGGGCTTGTTGTAAATAAAAGAATGAGTTACCACCCAAATTTTAATTGCTTCAAAATATGTTTGTTTCACAGGCTCTCCTTGGTTAAGCTTTGCTAAACTGATTGAAACCAAGAATGCTGACTTTCGGCTTGCCATCCATGTTTTATACCAACATTTCCCAAAATATGTTGTGAGGAAAGGATATTGATAGGTGATGTGTAAAAAAAGAGAAAAAAGGAAAGAAGGAAAGGAAAAAAGAAAAAAAAGAAAGAAAGGAAAATAAAAAAGAAAAGGATTCCCAGAAAAATAAATTTCTGAGACAATGGCTTAAATAAAAGTAAATATGTTCCTTACTGCAGGATTTTGTTGAGGTTTGAATGGGCCAATGTGCCTAGCAAGCACCGAGACAGAAAAATATTCCAAACTTATTTGAGCTGGGAATCATTTTCTAAAAACTGTTCTGAAGTTCACAATGTTTTTTTGTTTTTTTGTTTTTTGTTTTTACAATAAATTACATTCCTCAGATCCCTTCCCTGTCCTCTCAATTCACCAAAACCTTGGTGGCACATTCTTATTATCATCAAAGAACTATTGTGGGGCTCACAAATGACTAACCCTAAGATAGGTGCATCACTCCTTCATGCTGCGTGACAATTACACTGTCAACAGTTGGTTGAGGAAGACCTCCCCAGAATCCCCACAGCACTGGGGCCACTCACACAATTGTTTGAGACATGAGGAGAGTCATTTTCACTGCAATGCAAAGATTTGAGGACCAAGCTTTTACGAGTATTAAGGCAATTGGAATCCTTGACACACTACAATGACTAAAATAAATGTGTCTGACAATACCAAGTGTCGACGAAGAGGCAGGGCAACTGGAACTCCTGTAAGTTGATAATCATTGCAGAGAGTTTAAAACAGGGTGAGCACTTTGGAAAACTGGCACTTTCTTCAGAGGCCAGCCACACACCTATCCTATTGGCACCGCAGTTCCACTCCTGAGTGTTTATTCAAGAGAAATGAGTGGATCTGTCCACAGAAATATTTGTACAAGAATGTTTTATTTATAATGGTTATACAGGGAAAGAGGGTACATGGACTATCACTGGAAGACTGGATACACAAATGATGCTGTATTCACCTGTGGAATATTATTCAGCAATAAAAAGAAAATATCCACTTTTTTTTTATACTTTAAGTTCCAGGGTACATGTGCACTATGTGCAGGTTTGTTACATACGTATACATGTGCCATGTTGGTGTGCTGCACCCATTAACTCATCATTTACATTAGGTATATCTCCTGATACTATCCCTCCCCCCTCACCCCTCCCCATAATAGGCCTCGGTGTGTGATGTTCCCCTTCCTGCGTCCAAGTGATCTCATTGTTCAATTCCCACCTATGAGTGAGAAGATGCAGTGTTTGGTTTTCTGTTCTTGCAATAGTTTGCTGAGAATGATGGTTTCCAGCTGCATCCATGTCCCCACAAAGGACACGAACTCATCCTTTTTTATGGCTGCATAGTATTCCATGGTGTATATGTGCCACATTTTCTTAATCCAGTCTGTCATTAATGGACATTTGGGTTGATTCCAAGTCTTTGCTATCGTGAAAAGTGCCGCCTACAGAATGGGAGAAAATTTTTGCAATCTACTCATCTGACAAAGGGCTAATATCCAGAACCTACAAAGAACTCACACAAATTTACAAGAAAAAAACCAAACAACCCCATCAGAAAATACCTACTTTTATACCCAACATGGATAAATTTCAAAATCAAAAATTAGGTTAAGCAAAAGAAGCCAGCCACAAAAGATTACATAGTATATGATTCCATTAATGTAAAGTTCTAAAGCAGTCAACGATAAGTCATAGTAGGAGAAATTGATCAGTGGCTGTCTTGAGATGGGGTTGCAGGAGCCGCATGGTGAGGGAATTGACTGGATCAGTCCTGAAGGAACTCTGTGGGAGAAAGGAAACATGCTATTTCTTAATTGGGAGGTAACTGCATGAGTGTTCACACTTGCCAAAACACATCAAACTAAACACTTAAAGTCTGTGCTTTTGGTTGTAGGTAAATTATAACTCGAAACAAACAAACAAAAAACACAAAAAACCACGAATGGAACCCTTTCCCTCCTACAGCTCTGTGAGACCTGTTAGCTCCCACCCCAGTCCTGGACTGTCATAAACACTTATTTATGAGGTGAATGCACACAATACAAAGTAACTTCTTGTCATGAGTCAGGGGACATTGTTCCCTTTTGTCATTTGGAATGAAAATTGTTAATCCTAGACAGTAATTCTTAGGTTAGTTTGGACAGCTCTCCCGAACAGTGATATTAACAACCAGTTCTGTGCATTTTTTTCATGTGCTCTATCTCCTCGTGAAAAAAAAAAAATTGATACATGTTCAGCTGATGAGTAGTCCTTTATTTTTCAGTTAGGATAATCACTGACTTTTATATTTCACCCAAATTATATTCTCTTGATCTCAGCATACATTTTGCTTCTTCTCTGGTGGATGCTGCCTTTCTTCAGCCTCTTGAAGCAACCATGGGTATTAAATGCAACTATAAATCAAAACCAGTTAATATTAGAAACAAAGAAATGACCACAAACAAATTAAGAACTTTACTAGGCTCAACCAGTATTATCTTAATGATAAAGACAACAGTTTTCAACCATTATTTAACAAGTCATTAAATGGAGAATGAAAGGATCCACTCACCATGTTCACTAGTGAGTTTAGGAGTGATGAACACCTGTATTTTGGTTTTCTATTTTTAAGAACTTTATTCCCCCAATGTTGCTGTTAGATTCTCGCTTGTAACAAGAAGATCTTTGTTGTGAGCGACCATTTGGGGAGCTCATGTTAAGGATATGTTATGTATCCCCTTATCTGTCTCTTCACTTCTCTTCCTGTTCTTCATCTTTCTCATCTTTCTCTTCCTCACCCTCATCATATACTGCACTTATTAAGCACCTACTGTGAGCCAGGCACTCTATTCTCTGTACTTTCCTTTGCACTGTTTCATCGAATTATTCCCTATCTTATAGTTAGAAATGGTATTTTTAACCTATTTTATAGCTTGAAAAATTGAGATTTAGAAAATGTATGTAAATTATGGAAGAACACAGTTTAAACTTAGAACAATTGGTATTTGATTCTAAGTCTATTTGAATAGAGCCAATTTTATTATATACTATATTATATCATTTCACATGCCTTGACCTTAATTTTAGCATAATCTTTTACTTTACATGTCAGTATATTCTGCAAACTTGCTGAATGTCTAACTTGCTAATTGTCTTCAACTTTAAACACCTTCCATTAGTTTTACTTTAAAAACCCTCCATGGCCAGGTGCGGTGGCTTGCGCCTGTAATCCCAGCACTTTGGGAGACCGAGGTGGACAGATCACAAGGTCAGGAGATTGAGACCACCCTGGCTAACACGGTGAAACCCCGTCTCTACTAAAAATACAAAAAAACTAGCCGGGCGTGGTGGCGGCGCCTGTAGTCCCAGCTACTCGGGAGGCTGAGGCAGGAGAATGGCGTGATGCCCCTGGGAGGCAGAGCTTGCAGTGAGCTGAGATCGCCTCACTGCACTTCAGCCTGGGCAACAGAGCAAGACTCCGTCTAAAAAAAAAAAAGAAAAAAAAAACTCTCCATTTTTTTTTTTTTGCTTTTATCTCAGAAATACACGCATACATTTGATAAAGTATTCCCACACCCAGCACCTGAGAATAAAAACACAGCACACACTCCGGAAAAACATATGTTCATTGCTGATGAATTTGCTTCTGTCTTGAACTTTGCCTCCATTTCTCATGTTGGAGGTTAAGAGAGCTCTTCTGTCTCAATCTTACATTTTAAAACACAGGGACAGCTTTGCCGTCTTCTCTTAGGCATATCTTGACCCTTCAAAGCTTTCCAGAATGACAGTTGCTTCCAACACAGAAGGCATGCCTAGCCCCAAAAGGCTTCCCACTACAAGAAGCATCTGACTCCAAGTTCAGCAGGACTGATAACCTCTTCCCTCTTTCCCGAAGTCCTCGTCCCCAGTGTGCCACTGCCTCACTCAGTCTGAGGTGAAAGCAGACGTCTGTACCACTGTGAAGGAAGGGTGGATTCTCTGTGGCTCTAATCCCTGTGGACTCCTGGAACTACCAGGAGGGGCGCAGGCTGACTGGGGAAAAGAATCTGCAGCCAGGAACGTGTTGTGGGCCAGGGAGCTTGAGATGGGTGTCTGGGGACTTGGCTTCAAGAGCCATCTCGAGCAGCTCACTCCGGTTCTGAGTCCTCATTTGAAAACCATGGGGTTGGACTCTATTATCTGTGGTCTCCAACCTGGGAAACCCGGGTAACACAGGGTGAACATGAGCATCCAGGTATTATTGTCAGTGTTTAAAAACCTTGTAAAAGCCCAAAGATAAGTGGTCAATTTACCTGTTTTTGACAAAAATCATATTAATTCAGCATAATGGATACTCAGATTAAAAGGACACTTGCACTCAATTTTAAAATGTGGGAAAACAAATGCAATTTGTTTCAAACAATATTTCAAACAATGGGATTCATGGAAGTAACACTTTTTTAAAGGTGGCTTAATGCTGAAAAAAGCTATAAGATTTTTTGAACTTCAAGAGTATGGCTCTTTGATTGGAAATTTGCATATAAATATAGTGTACATGCTAAAAACATGAGTGTGTATGTATCTTACATAGTGCTGATAGCATCAAGTATTTTTAAGGATTCTACGCATCTTCACAATAACCGTTTGAGGGAGATACTCTTAGCCTCTCCATTTCACAGATGAGAAAACGGAGGCCAAAAGAGGTTAGGTTACTTGCCCAGGGTCACACAGATGGATTTGTCTGTGTGTCAATCTATCATAAATATACACAGATGAAATATCTGTATATACACCTGTTCATGTATAATGTGCATTTGAATTCAGTATCCATATAATGTTTGGCACAATACTGCATGATACATGAGTTTTCTGTGCTAAAAGGAGGTGTATTATTAGTTTGGGCAGGCTGTCAAAACAAAGTATTACATAATGAGTAGCTTAAACAAAAGAACTTAATTTTTTTCACGTTTCTGGAGGCTGGAAGTCCAAGAGCAAGGTGCATGCAGGCCTGGTTTTCTTTGAGATATCTCTTTAACTTGCAGATGGCTGCCCTCTTGCAGCCTCTTCACATGCTCTTTCCTCTGTGCTCCTGCATCTGTGGTGTCTCTTTGTGTGTCCTAATCTCATCCAATAAGGACGTCAGTCAGATCGGATTTGGCCCACCCTAATGGCCTCATTTTAACTTAATCACCCTCTTAAAGACTGTATCTCCAAACAGTCATATTCTGAGGTACTGGAGGTTAGAATGGGGGTGGGGCACAGTTACAGTTCAGCCCATAGCAAGAGGTTAAAGAACTTCTTGAATCAGCTCTTCAGAGCTACATGTATAACACACATTTTAAAATCCCTCCAAATAACTCCTTTGTTTCTGTACACTCACTAACTCACTTAAGAAAAATGCAATGGGAGAAAAGGGGAAACAAACCTATCTAATAACTGGAGATTTAGGCCAGCCCTAAGGCCTTCATAGGTCTTAGTGGGGGCTTAGGTCTTGGGAGGACTTTCATACAGAACCCTCCAAAACCCATCCTTTGCTCCTCTCCAGTGGACTCTGCTGTGACTCAGGCAGAGACCTCAGGGCTGGTGGAGAGAAGGGAAGAAGAAAGCACGGAAGCCTAGGGCTGGTGAAATAATGAGCAGTATGGCAGGTGGGCGCAGTATTTCCAGTAATGGTAATTGAGGGAACTTGGCAGCTGTGGCTAAGAGAGAGAGTGCTAGAACCCAAGGGGGACAGTTATTGTGTGGCCAGGGGCTTATGCCTCTTCATCAGGTGGCCACACAGTTGAGGTGCCAGGTATGACTAGCATTTTACACCATAGTGACTGCAATCCATGAATTTGGAGGACAGGCCCACAGGAACCAGATATGGGTCCTGGTTCCAATAACATATGCTGGTTCAGGGTGGTGCTCCACCCTGGTGAGGATAGGTGCATAAACAGGGAACTGAGGCAGAAGACCAGCTATATGAATGATGGATAGCGACAGTCTGTTCGGGAAGGGAAGCTAGAAGTTTTCCGCAGTGGCCAGCCATTTGGGGGCCACTGCAGAAAAATTTCTGGTTCTTCCAAATAGTGAAGCCTGAGATTCTGAGTCCATAGTCAGCCTTGATGAGGGAGAATATGAGGCTGAGCTGGGAAGATGCAAAGGGTGCGTGTCTTTGCTACCTATCACGTCTAGGGCCAGCAGGGACTAAAGAGGACAGACCACAGGGACACTGAGATCTGCCTGGTTTTTTATGTTCCTATTTTTCTATATCCCCCTGGGCTTTTTTCTCTCCTATGTGAAGAGGTCCAATTCCTCTTAATTTACTCTCTCCTTGACCACAGGTTCCAGAATGTATTCTGTTCTGGTACCTTCTCCTTGCAGATTATAAAAACTGGGCCAAGGAATTGACCCTGGGGAGCAAAGGTACAAAGGCAGGAGGCAGGCTACCTGACCCAATCCATCTCTCTCCGTCGCTAATGTTTCTGACTCTGCGATTATGATTCTACGAATATGATTGCTGCTGCATGTTGGGTCTGCCTGCTGGTAAAGGTAGGCCAGCCATCCCCTCCCACAGGCCGGAGCAGGCTCCTCTCCATCACCTGAAGTCCTTCATCTCTCCCATCCTTCCTGCCATGTGTTCCAGGGATGGCTCAGCTACATACCTGAGGCCTGGCAAGTTCACTGATGGTTCCTGCAGATACTTGGCCTTAGATTATAGAGAGTGCTATTAACTTCTCTATAAATATAGGGTTCCATTTGAATTTTCATCCGTGCCATGCTTTTTGGGCCCTTTGTAAAGTCCTTCCTTAATATACTTATGGATTATGATTTTTGTGGGTGACAGAGTTTCACTCTGTCACCAAGGCTGAAGTGCAGTGACATGATCTTGGCTCACTGCAGCCTCGACCTCCTGGGCTCAAGTAATTCTCCAGCCTCATTCTTCTGAGTAGCTGGGACCACAGGTGTGCACCACTATACCCTACTGTTTTAAAAATTTTTTGTAGAAACAGAATCCAGCCATGTTGCATAGGCTGGTCTCGAACTCCCTGGCTCAAGTGATTTTCCCACCTCGGCCTCCCAAAGTGCTGGGATTATAGGCATGAGCTACTGCAATGATGAATTTTGGCTCCAGTGATAGTGGAGAAGCACCTACTCTGAAAAATGCAGTCTCCTTGTCAGTTTCGTTATTTCGTGCCCTGCACCAATGGGGAGGGAAGTGGATCTTTGACCTAGTTAGGGTTCCTTAGTGATCACTCTCTCCTATTTGTGGAATTGGTAGGGCTGTCTCACTTACAGGTTGGGTCTTTCCCCATAAGGGAGTAGCGTCCAGAAGAGGTGGTTTCTGTGTCCACAGTCGCTTGAGGGCTCTTTTTCTGTCCTTCAATTGATTTTCCTCCTTTTCATGAATTTTCACACATTCACAAATTTATTTTCACGAGTTTTCACAAAGCTGCACATTGGCTGGGAACCTGCCCCTGGGAATGGCTTTGCCAAAGGTCATTCACTTGGCATCTGCTGTTTGGCACCCCTTGTCCTTGATGGAAGAGTTGACTGATTTGAATGAGAATTTTTCATTGCCATGCATTAAACAGCTGTTCTCTCTAACCAGATGCTTAATATGGTTCCTCTTCCAAGGCTAGTGAAGGGAGCTGGCTTGCTAGTTTGCAGCTGAGAGAAATGATCTAAGAGCCTAAGGATACATAGAAAGAATCCCCTGGTGGTTTGGGGTAAAATCTCCTTCTTGGGTTAACATTGAGAGCATACGAGGCATTTTTAAACAGTGGCCTGTTGATTCGATGAAACTGAGATGTCAGGGCAGCACTGTGAGGTAGTGAGACAGATACAAATGCCATCAGGCCATGCTTCCACTGCCCCCTGCAGTGACAATGCACAGAGCGCTTGTGCTGGGAGCTGTGGGTCCCAGTGGGGAGAGACTGTTCGGTGCAAGCTTCACTCTCCCACACAGTTGCTGCTGCTGGAAGCTCGCCTCCATTTATTCCATTTATCTGAAGCCCTGGCCAAGCTGCAAGCTGCTGTGACCCAGTTACCATGGAGAACTTGTATATTCTTGGCTTCCTTGCTGCTTTTACAGGCAGAATTACGGAAGAGAATGTCTTTGCTGCTAGGAAATATAAATATTACAGAGAGATGCTCATTTTCTCCCTCTATGATGATTATTACCAAAGATATGCAAGAAGACTTCATTACAGAACATTGTCCTTCATAATGAGCCTTCTGTAGGCTTTTACAGGGATGGATAAGCCTGCCAGAAATGGATTGTGTTAACCCTCGGCTCTCTACTGGATCGGCACAAACTAGAACCCTTTGCACATCTAGCAGATTTTTGTGGAGTGCTTACTGTGTGCTAGGCTCTGGGGATACAGAGACTAATGAGATACTGTCTTTGCCTTCAAGGGTCTTAGAGTCTAATAATAAAGCTAGAACTCCAAACAAAAACACTTTCACCAAATGCAGAGAAGTATTTAAAAAGGTAGCGATCGTCCTTTTATGCGACATATGTATATGTTGGCTATTACATACTTGTCAGGAAGATGACTGAAGCAGCACCCCCAAGCTGAGTTTTGAATGTGGAATATTTGTTCACCAGGAAAAGGGAGGGCCTTCCAGAACCATCTTTAGCAAATGAGTTTTATCTTCATGATGTTACTCCTCCACTGTATCTGTGTTTCAGACAAGGAAAAGAAGGTGAGGGAAAGTGAAGGCAAATGGAAAAGAGGCACATGTGAACTGAGCCTGCTCTCAATGTTTGCTGGAGTTCTCATTGAATGGGATGGGCTCTTGAGCTACAAGAGAGCCTAGATTGTTGAGTGTATTTATCTCGGTTCATGGCTATCCTGAATAACATTGGGAGTTGCTCAGTAAGGAGTGGGTATGGTTGACAGCCTCCAAGATAGTTGTGAATGATCCTCAACTCCTGGAATGCATGGCCTTGTGTCATTGCCTCTCACACTAGTTCATTTACAGCATTGCAGCTTCCGGCTTGGTCTTTTGTGGTGAGGATAATTAGGCAGCCCTCTGGAGACACCCACAGATGGAGAACCAATTTCCAGTTGCGTGAGTGAGCCAACTTGAAGCGGGCCCTCCAGCCCCAAGCAAACTTTCTGATGGTTGCAGCCCCAGCTGGCATTTGACTACAACCTTGTATCACTGAGCCAGAAACAGTCAACCAAGCCACTCCACATCCCTGACCCACAGACACCATGAGAGACAATAAATGACTACTGTTGTTTTAGCAACAGTATTTAGCAATAGATAATTAATAGATAACTGAGTAAAGAGGAGAACAGGAGCGGTACCTGAAGAGCAGGTGACTAGAAGGCTCTGCCGCACCACCCACAGCCATCCCCTGCCATGTAGACAAAGCACTGCACCTGCCATCAAATCCCCTCCTCCCAGCTGTGTTTCTTGGCCTCACCTCTCTTCCCTTTCTCAAGCAATTTACCACTTGGCTGAAACTTTATCAAGGGCTGTATCGAATAATGTGTTACCAAATCCATCGCTCATTTTTTGATGATCATTTAACTTGAAACGGTTGCTTATGACCTTCTTTTTCTAACAACTCTTCTTGACTTCTAGGACCTCACATTCTCATGAGTTCCTTCCTACCTCCCAGAAACTTGTTTTCAGTCCTATCTGAGGTTCTTCTTTTTCTTCTTAATTCCTAAGTGTTGGCATATTGAAGAGTCAGGTCGTAGAACACCTTTGCTTCTGTCTCTACTTTTTAATAAATAATCTCAACTAGTCTTCTGGCTTTACACATCAGCGATATAATGCTGACTCACAAATTCATATTTAGTAGAATGGTTAAGAGCATGAACTTGGGAACCAGACAATCCGGGTTTCAATCCCAGCTCTTCCACTTGGTAACTGGATGACCTTGGACAATTTTACTTAATCTCAGTTTCCTCATTTCTGTAGTTAGGATGTTAACAATTATCTATGATCACACTTAAGAGGTACTCAACAGATGTGAGTGGCTTCTACTGCTGCTGTTATTACTGTTTTTACTATTGCTACTGATATTCCACAAACTCCAAACACATACATGCGTGCATGCTCACACACATGTCAAACCTGTCTACTGGGCATCTCTGTTGAGTGTCTAGAAGATATCTCAAATTTAAGTCCAAAACAGAATCCTGCACTTCCTGTGAACCTTACATTATTTCTGTCCTAATTCAGTCAGTCTCAGTGACTGACATGGCTATCCATCTAGTTGTGGCACATAGAAAAAATCTAAGTGTCATTCTTAATTCTTCACCTTCCTTCATTTTGAATAGCTGATCTAGTAGGAAGCCTTGGGGTCCTACCCTCAGAACTCATCCCAAATCTTTCCCTGTCTCTCCCTCTCCCGTAGGAAGCCCTGGGGTCCCTACCCTCAGAACTCATCCCAAATCTTTCCCTGTCTCTCCCTCTCCTGTACTGTTGCCGACATCCAAGCCACTGGTGCTTCCTGCCTTAACTACAGACATGCCCTCTGCCCTCTCCATGCTTCCATTTTCGCATCTCTTCTACAACAATGTGTTCTGTACTCAGTAGTCAGGTCGTGTCACATCACTTGCAAGTTCAAAATCCTGAAAAATTGTCTGAGAGCACTTTGCATGAAATTCAAACATCTCTTGCAGGGCTGGGCCTCAACTACCTATTTGGCTTCTTCTTATGACCACTACCATCCCCCACCACAAACACACACACACACACACACACACACACGTACACACATACACACGTACACACACACGTACACACACACACACACTCCCCACCCCCGCCACACACATATACACAAACATACCTACACACACAGTCCACACACACCCCCCCACACATACATACACATACACCCCACACACACACACATACACGTCTTCCACACAGATACACACACACCCTTCACACACATACACACATGCCCATACACATACACATGCACCCATACACATATATACACACACAGATACACACACACCCCACCCACATACATACACAGGCACACCTTCCACACACCCCACACACATACATACACATACATATATACACATGCACCACACACACAGAGACACACATGCACCACACACACACATCCACACACACACCCACACATGCACACACGCATACAAACCCCTCACACACATACACACACACTCCACACACATGCATACACACAAACCACACACATACATACACATACCCTGCACACATACACACACATCCCACACACATACACACACCCCATACACACACACACACATGCATACACTCCCTCCTACACACATACACACATACATGCACCCCCACACGCACCCCACACATACACACCACACACACATACATACATACACAAATACCCCTCCACACACATACACACACCCCACACATATACACACAAACATACACACACCCCCACACACATACACACCCCAGACTCACATACACTCACACACACACACGTGTGTGAGCCCTGCCCTGTGCTTGCTCTGCTCTAGTCTCACAAAAATTCTCTCCATGTCGTACCCAGTTATTCTCTAAAGCATCACCTTGTTTCACTTTTAAATCGTGATTTTGTTTTTATATTCCTATATTTTTCCTCGTATTTTCTCTTTGCTTCCAACTCCCTCACTGGACTATAAGTTTCATAAGGACGTGTATCTTATATTGATTGATGAATTCTTGGCACTTAAAACAACTCAGAACAGGGAAGGTGTTCACCACATTTGTTTACTGAATGAAAGACAAAAAGACAAAAGCAGTTGTCCAAGAATATTTCTAGAGCTCTTATTAACTGGTTTGGGTAGTGATTACTTTCAACAAAATACAGAAGGCAAGATAATTGGAGGTGAAGCAATGAGTATAATTCTAGAAATCTTGAGTGTGGAGTGTCTGTGGGATATCTGGGTGTGACTGGATCAGTATGGATTAGACCCATGATTTTGGAGTGCGGGAGAGTTCTGGGAGGTATGTGTAATTTTGAGATCCACCAGCGTTTACTGTAGATGACCTAATTTAGTTTGAGACTTTCCCTAAAATGAGCTTCCAGAAAGAGGTAGAGCTGCTTTACCTTAAAGTCCTCACAGAGCATTCTGTAATCTAAAGTGCTCTCTTAATTACTTATTTAGAACAATAAAGTAATGTTTCGGCAGATACATTAACCTGAAACTACCTCAATCAATGCTCGTTTGGAATACTTGGGATGTTTTCTGAAAGAATCAATTTGTTTAAAAAAGGCTAAAGATTTTTAACATTGATTTAAATAATTATTTTCGTAGCTGCGGTATAACAATTACAAGTGTTAGGTATTATTGTAACAAGACTTTTAGAAATCATTTAAAAAAGCAACATAATGAGGGCAGATCACAAACCTCTACGATCCATACAACTCTGTGAAAAATGAAAACCACTAACATTTTATGCAAAAAGGCATTAGTGGTTCAGGATTGAATTTCCACCGATACGTATTGTGAGAAAGGATGGGGGTATGGATAGAAAGTGTGCATGCTTTTGTAATTAGCTTGCCTGTAGAGGGAAGGAGAGGTGTACTTTGGCTACAGGGGCATTTACAATTTAAGGAGTTGTTTCTAATGATAGGAAAGCACTGGGCGTTCATACAGGTTGAAGAAAAAGAACCAGAAGCAAGTGAGCAGTTTAGAGATCAACGAGAGCTGATGCATGAGTCAAGGCTAAGCAGAAAGAGAGGGAGGCTGGGTCGGGAGCCCAGATGGGAAGATTCGCTTTGTCCGGATGAAGGAGCACGCCTTCCTTTCAACCTGTAGGTCACGAGATTAGGGACACGTTGTAGGTCTGTCAGCGTGGAGGTCAGAAGCTAGAGGGATGTCACCAGCCTCCTCAAATGCATCTATTCAACCTTGCTGTTCACCATGACACCACACACTTTGTCCTGGAGTTGTCAGCTGCCCTGCTTTTGAATGCAGCTTGAATAGTGGCTGGAAGACTCTGAACTTTGAATTCAGAATCTTTGATTCTCATTTGGTTTCATAGACCATTATCACTAAGATTTGTGAGAGGCTGTGATCTCCACAATTCTTGTAGTAACGTGTGAGGCTCCCTTTCCTTCTGACCCAGAAACCCCTTTCTCACAGTGCTGCCTTGGGGAGAGGGAGGAGAAAGTTCATTTCCCCACTCACTATTCTCCAGTGAGCATCCCCTCATGGCATCTGGGCATTGGAGTGCCAGCCTTTTAAATGAGAGCATGAAACTGCATCTCCAGATCCACTTCCAACTCTTACATTTTAAACATCTATAAACACTTAACTCACATGATGCCTTTAAATAATAAAACAAGGTGGAATATAATTAAGGGGCAAAATGAGTTGTACAGACAATTTGTGCTGTGAGCAGTCTTTTTAAGTTGACTAATGTGACATTGTTCTCCAGGAAAAGAAAACTTCAGCATTTTATTTTCAGAACTACCTGACCCAAATTAGGTCACTGGAGTGTGAGGAGGAAGGATTGAAAAAATCCCAGAGCACCTCTCAGGTGATAGGAACTCTTGCATTCCTTTGTAATCCCACTGAAGGGAGATGGAAGGCCAGAGGAGGAGGGCTGCACAGGGACTCGGCTTCTGTCCGAGGAGTCATTCCTGCCTGCAGAACAATGAGCCTTCAGGCCAGTGGACGAGTCTGTTATCAGCCTGCAGCAGACTGAGAAATAATCTCCAGCCACTAGCAACAATGGGTGCCGTATCTCAGGCCAGGTAATGAGGAGCCTTTAAACTGCATCAGCTCGATTTTATTATCCTTTAGTTTTACACTTCTCAGCCTAGAATAGTCTTATCTTTTCCTTTCTGTTGTTCTGTGGAAACCCCTCTCCCTCCACAAAGGAAAAGATATTAGGTGGCCTTTTCCTTTCCTTCTTTTTTCAAATTTGAAGCCACAGCATCATAATAAATCTCTATAAAAATACACATATGTGCATGCATAATTAGAATTACCTGCCTCAGTTTCTTTTGTGCAATATCTGATCCAAAATGGATGAATGTACACCAACCACATTTTAATGACACGGACCCAAGGCTCCAGCCCTGAGTGAGTGCTTATTGGGGTCCTGACTAGGAAGCAGATTTATCTATATCCAGGCAAACCCTACATCTCCTCAGCTGGAGGTACATCCTACACCAGCTTTCATATGTGCTCAGAGACATCACGCAAGAAAGGAAGAAAGAGAATCTTGGGCTGCCCAGGCCAGCTGTTTCTGTCTTGCTGATTCAGTCCAAAGCATTAACTGGTTCTTTCCATGTGTTTCTCTTAAAAGCTGTTTTTTCATTCCAACAAACATTGACCAGGATTGAAACAAGCTTTATGTCTCATACAGAATCATTCAGACTTGTTCCCATGGTGCCTCCCTGTGCCACTGTCTTCTAACACGAGACATTCCACATGAGTCTGAAAGGGAGGAGGGCCCTGGTAGGAAAGGGAGTTGGCATTCTTAAGATCAGAATTTATTTCTCTATATAGGTGTGCATTGGTGGAGCTCGGCATCAAATGATTCCTAATTCACAAGAATGAAAACGACAGGAAAGTGAAGCAGTGACCTGAATACGTGTCAATTAGCCTATGATCCCTTTTAGTTTCTCAACTTTAAAGATATGTACAGGTTAATCATGAAAAACAAAGAACTTGGTTTTATTTTTAAAATGTATCTGGAAGATTTCAAAGAGAATTCCAAAAAGAGTTAAACATAAAAATGAAAAAGCAGTAACAAGTATATAGGATATTTTTATAAGTGTGAGTTTGGGAATAACTTTGTACGTAAGACTCAAAGTGCAGAAGTTATAAAAGAAGCTGACAGCTTTGGCAATGTCAAAAAACTTATTACAATGAAAGAGATTCATAAATGAATGTAAAAGAAACATATCAGTCTGGAAGAAAATATTCATAATACCCGTAAGAAAAAAGATGCTATACACAAAATAACATAGAGTTCTAATAAAATAATCTAAGAAAATGTAAAATAATCCAATTGAAAAATGGATTAAGTAAATAGGAAACATACAGTAGAAAAATACAAACAGATAATAAACATAAAAAGGATGATTGATTTCACTAGAAATAGATTCATTACAAATTACCGTAAGGAGATATTTTACAGAATGAAATTGGTAAAATTCAAAGAGATGAATAACATGTGGCTTTGGTGTGAATAAGGAAAGGGTCATCCTCAGGTACCCTAGTGGAGAGTGAAAGTTAGGAAGCTCAGTGTAGACCAATTGGGTAGCCTTGATTACATTGTAATTAAGTATTTCTAAGAATCTTTTCTGTAGAAATTCTTGTATTATAACCAAATATGTGTAGAATGATGATCATGGCAATGTGCTAATAGAGAGAAACTGGAAACAACCTGAATGTCCATCACAAGGGGGAACATTTAAATAAATTATGATTTTTTTTTTATGTAGCCCGTAAAAAGAATGTGGCAGATTCATACAGACATGAATAGGTCTATTTCATGAAAAAGTTAACAAATAATAAGCATATTATGCCACTTATGTAAATAAAAAGATCAATATGTATATACACACCTCTATATGCAAAACTACACAGAAACTGTAACATTAGGATATAGCACTAATTGCCAACCGTGCTTTTCTCTGGGGAAGGGAATGAGAAGAGGGTAGTCGTGAGTAGGGGCTACTTTCACATCTTGGACATAGACACACTTCTTAATTGAATCTTTTATCAGTGAGTTGACTCATTTTTTAATTGTGTGAAAGGAAGTAAAGAAAAAATATTGCAGATCCCAAGTCATATGTTTAATTTATTATTAATAAATAGAGGGGCTTACTCTGCGTGGTGTTAATTTGAAAAACTCCAAGAAAGCATCAATGATTTGCCCGTTTTCCCAGATAAAAAGTAGTTTGTTAAGGCAAGGACCATCAAAACAATAATAACTAATAAAAGTAGAGATATTTGCTTAATGGAAACTTTTATTTATTCATTCTTTTACTAAACAAATAATTGTAGAGCCAATGTTTTGTACCAGGCCATATTCCAGACATTAGAGATTAAGCCATGAACTAAGCATAGTTCTTCCTTTCATGGAGCTTAAATCCTGGTG
This sequence comes from Papio anubis, assembly GCF_008728515.1. Classification (NCBI taxonomy): domain Eukaryota; kingdom Metazoa; phylum Chordata; class Mammalia; order Primates; family Cercopithecidae; genus Papio; species Papio anubis. The sequence continues at coordinate 2,360,590 of NC_044987.1, forward strand.
GCCAGGCTGGAGGCAGTGGGTAGGATGGGGTGGGTGTCAGACTATAAACAAATACACAAGTACATATACAGTATAATGTCACGTGGTGTGAAGTCCTCTGATAAAAACACAGGCAAGGTTAGGAGGCTGGGGTGGGAAATATTTGTGATATTCTGTGGGGTAGTCTGTGACAGCCTCTCTGGTGATAACTTCCAGGCAGAGACGTGAAGGAGATGGGAACACAACCATTTTCTGGAAGAAGAGTTCAGAGGCATTGCCGCAGCTGCAGAGGCCTTTGGAGGGGAATCTTATCCATCTGCTGGGAAGGCAGCCAAGGAAAGGGAGGGGTGGCAGAAGCTCACAGAAACAAGAGAAAAAGTCATGAAATGTATTTTGTTTATGTGCTAAGTGACATAAGTTACAGAAACTACTTAATAGTTCAAACTCCAGGGAGTTGACAATATTATTTCCATTTTCAGGATGAAGAAACTGAGTCTCGAAGCAGTTAATTACTTGCCCAAGACTACATGGCTGTACTGTGTCTGAGCTATGTTTGAACCTAGGTCTCTTTGAATTTGAGATATATGCACAGTAGCTAGACCAGCAATAGTCAAGCCTATCAGCATTTCATGAACTATGGAACCGTAATTCCCAGGGGAGGGGCCCAATAATACGTATTTTTAGATAGCTACTTAAACGCCACAGATGATTGACCAGCAAAGTTTGGGGACTATTTATCTAGTAGTCTGTGCACCTCCGTTGGCAGGTGAGAAAATGGATGTCCTCAAAAGTTGAATGGCTCAGGAGATATACCTCAGTGTGGCAAAGCAGGGTCTAATCTCAGATTCCCTAACCCTCTTATCTCAATCCTTGCAGTGCAGTACAAAAGGGCTTCTCAAGGGTGATGATGCACATGAGAATCACATAGAATCTTGGTAAACTACAGACACTCTTCAGGACATCTGGAATAGGATCTGAGATTCTGCATTTGTAGCTAGTTCCCTAAGGCCACCAGGTGCTGCTGGTCTGAGGACTACACTAGATTTTCTTGGAAAGCTTCTTATTGCTGTCCTGGCCTCCACTCTAGGTTTAGAGATCTGAGAATTCAGCCCTTTCGTCTGAGTGTGTGACAATGTCCTTAACACACTATTTTGTTCTCAGTGATTGAAAAATTGTGTTTCAGTGAGTATGTGATAGTGTTGAGAAAAGAGATGGTGTTGAATGGAACAAAATGAGGAGGGAAAGAAGTGAAATGATGTGTGTTGCTGATGTAGTGAGATCTTTCAAAGTGAAACTGGAAGATTGTATTTACAGAGGAGTTGGGAGAAGAGAGTTAAGGCAATTAGGCAGACAACTCAAGTCAAATCTTTCAAAGTTCTGGCTTCACTGTTGGATAAGTGGGTATTTTTAACTTGATTAATACGGATCATTGGTAAGGGAGAAGTTCTACCACTTCTGATGTGGACAGATATTGCAGCAGCAGGTGCAGAGTGGTCATGGCCTTGTTGGGACTCGGGACCCTCTTTCCCCAAGGTCTGGGAATTTATTTATCTTTGCTACCCCTGTCCCTCTCCATGTCTGACCTTCAGGGGCAATTTCCAGATACAAACCTGAGCATTGCCCTCTAGCAAAACCTAATTATCCAGGCATGGTCACCAGCCACCCTCTTTCTGTAGAATTTCAGTTTACTGCCATGAATGTCATGTTTATCTAAGAGATGAATCAGGGAATTAAGAGATATTGTCTTCATCATTGGATGACCATTCTTCCTCCGTTCTAGAGAGGTTATGCAATGTAATCGAGCTTGTATTTCTATATGTCTTATGGCAGAGCAACCTGCTCTCAGAGCCCTTACCAAGGAGACTCCAGCCAGGAAGCAAATCCAGCCACTGCATTATTTAGATGTTATAAATCATCATCTCTTTTCCAATGCCACTCGCTTCCAGCTCAGAATGACCGACGAACAGAGTTCATGTCAATGTCACTGAACACCCATCTTTCCTGGAATCTCCTGTGTGGGGCTCAAATTCTCAGAAAGGCTGAGGTTTTCAATTTCACAAGTTGTTGGTACAGAGAAGCTCACCAGGCAGCCTCAGGAAAGCTGGTATGGAAATGGCACACATCATGACAGATATGGTAGGAAAGAAACAAAGTGTTTTTTCTTCTCTTACACAGTCAACACAGAACACTGAATACTTCACCTCTGATCACCAAAATGTGTGTGTGGAGGGCAGGGGGTTCTTCCCACCAGCAAGTAATTCTCCAGTGGACACTAGTTGCATGTCCTCCTACTAATGCTGTTCTATTCTCTATCTGAGGATAGTGCTCAGACTCACAAGACTGGCCCCTATTTCAGAAAATTGCAACTAGTACATTGTCACCTATACTTATTCCAGAACAGCTTGATATGGTTTGGTTCTGTGTTCCCACCCAAATGTCACCTTGAATTGTAGTTCCCATAATTCCCAAATGTCATGGGAGGGACCTAGTGAGGGGTAATTTAATCATGGGGGTGGTTACCCTCATGCTGTTCTCGTGATAGTGAGTGAACTCTCACGAGATCTGATGATTTTATAAGGGGCTTTTCCCCTTTTGTCTGGCATTTCTCGTTCCTGCCATCATGTGAAGAAGGACGTGTTTGCTTCCCTTTCTGCCATGATTGTAAATTTCCTAAGGTCTCCCCAGCCCTGCAGAACTGTGAGTCAATTAAATCTCTTTCTTTTATAAATTATCCAGTCTGTGGTATGTCTTTATTAGCAGTATGAGAATGGACTAATACACAGCTATAAAGCCAAGTTCTTACTACTTGCTCCCAGGGTCTAATTAATTTGCAGATCAGCTCACAGAAATCAGGGAAACACCATTTTTTTATTTACCCATGTATTACAAAGAATATTACAAAGGATCCAGATAAACAGCCAAATTGAAAAGATGTGTAGGGTCAGGTTTGGGGAAGAAACATGGAGCTTGCATGACCTTTCTGGGTGCACCACCATTTGGGAACCTCCTAAATGTGTTCCCCTATTCAGAACCTGTTCGAACCCAGTCCTTTTGCAATTTCATAGAGGCTTCATTTCCTAGGCATCATTAATTACATAATTGGCCATTGGTGGTCAACTCAACCTGCAGCCCCTCTTTCCTCCACATGCTGTGGTTGGTCTTTCTGGTGACCAGCTGCCAGCCTGAGCTATCTAGGAGCCCTCAGTCCCCAGTCATGGCATTAGCATAGAAAAGGCACTCTTGCAGCTGTAGAGATTCTAAGGGTTTTATGAGCTGTATGTCAGAAGAGGAGAGGAAGACCAAATACCAAATACTTATTTCACCTTTTCAGAACCTGACTCATGCTCTGTTCTCATCAGGTTCACTCAGTATCCTCAGGTACATCATTAACCTCACTCAGCCCTGCTGCCCATCTATAAAGTGGACCAAGTCATTCTACCAGATTTCATGGGATTTTATTTAATTACGGAAATGCTTTGTTTATCCATCATATGGAATGAGCTGGTACACACAAGTAAATATCTAAAATAAAACTCCAAAACAATTTTTAAAATTTCAGTTATCGCTCTGGAACTCTTTCTAAGGAATGCTTCCTAAGAGAACTCTTTCCCTTCTTTGGCTTGTTCAATGTAGTCTATGTGATATTTCGTAACCTTATTTTAATGACTCAAGGTCATCTTTGTGAACTGTGTTTATTGTGCAGTGCTGAATTTTGGCGATACACTCTGGAGCTATTGAAGTACATGGTTATTTGCTTCTGCAAAAGATAGCCCCAAGTTGCTATGCTTTTGAATACTTTCTATATTTTTTTCTTATTCTTCTTTGCTGTCAGGATACCAAGCATCAATTTTTGCTGCTGAAATATCATTTATCTTTAGTCACCATACATCTTCCTCCTGCCCTGTTGACTTTGGTCCCTCTAAGTTTCTATTTTGGCGATGGTTCTCAAAGTAAGATTCATTGACCCCTGAGGATCCTCAAGACCCTTTCAGAGGGTTTGTGAGGTCGAAACTCTTATTACTGTGAGTTCAAAACTGTTTTCAAGGTAATACTAAGACATTATTAGCTTTTCCCTATGTGTCCTGTTAGTACAAAAGCAGTGGAGGTTGCACATGCTGGAGCCTTGGCACTAATCAAGTTAGCATCTTCGGCTTTGCTAGCTGTCATTGCAATCCTCATTGCCACAAACGCACAGTAAAAAAAAAAGTCACTTTAATTTAAGAATATTCTTGTTGAGCCAGCATAAATCTACTTTTTACATCTCAACCCTAGAACACATAAGCTTTCAGCATTCTGTGAGATGAACTAGCAGTATGCCCAAAACACAAAGTACAATGTTTTCCCAAGGAAAAATCACCTGTTAGACTGTTTGGTTACCAGCTCAAGTAGCTACCCCACCCCCACAACAGCATTGTATTTGAAAAACAGCTGACAAATAACTCAACGTTATTCAGTCTTGAGTATCTGGCAGATCTTTTCTTGAAAATGAATAATGCGGGCCTGTCACTTGGACGAAAACCACTGACAGCATTTGTTGCTAAAAATGGAATTTGAGCTTTTGAGCTAAAATTAGAACTTTGGAAAGCTTGTATTTGCTTTTATGAGCTTGACAGGTTCCCAGTGCCTAAAGACATTTCTCATGAGATTGGTGGCAATATTAACAGATGTGATTTTTTTTTAACTTTCGTATAACGAAGTATGTCAACATTTGGAAGATGTGCTTATCACAGTGAATAAAGATCCTCTACATAACCAATATGTAATGTTCCAAAATGATGTGTGGAACAAAAAAGGAATCTATATTAGGCAAGGTTCTCCAGAGAAACAGAACCAATAGGATCTCTCTCTCTCTCTCTCTCTTTCTATATATATATACACACACACTCTATATAGATATATATTATCCTACATATATGTAGATATATATATATATAGAAAGATATGTGCGTGTGTGTGTGTGAAGACAGAGAGAGAGGAGAGAGAGAGAGAGAGAAAGGAATTCGCTCATGTGATGATTACGGAGGCTGAGAAATCCCAAGACCTGCCTTCTCCAAGCACAAGACCCAGGGGAGCAGATGGTGTAGTTCCAGTTGGAGTCTAAAGGCCTGAGTACCAGCAGAACCAAGAGTGGAAGTTCTAGTCCAAGTCTGACAGCCTGAAAGCCTGAGGCCAGGCGGGCTAGTGGTGTAAGTGTGAGCTAGAGGGCAGGAGCAGGTTCCTGTTCCAGCCTGAGCAGGCAGACAGAAAGAGCAAACTCTCCCTCTGCCTTTCTGTTCTGTTCAGGCCCTTTGTGAATTGGATGGTGCCTGCCCACATTGGGAAGCATGGCCCAGTGAATTTTAATGGAACAGAGTACAAAACATTCATTGACACGGTCTCAGATTCTGAAATTAAGCTTTAAGAAACTACCATTTGTTGAGTTTTGGTGTACATGAAAGAATAATACACACAATTATCTGAAAGGACTATTAAATGCTTTATTTCCCAACTTTATGAGGAAGGCTACATTTTCTTCACATATGTCAGCCAGAACAATCTATCGCAATAGACTGAATGCGGAAGCAGATATGGGGATCTACCTGTCTCTATTATGGCAGACATTGGCATTATTTATCAAAATGGCAAAACTGTCTTCACTGATATTTATTTTGGAAAATATGTATTTTTCATCGTAATAGGTACTTATGTTAAAATATAATGGGTTTATTGGTGTTTTTTAAAAAATGAATTATTCACTATTTTTAAAAAAATTATTCAAATGTCTAACATGATAAATGTTGATAAGCATAATACTACAAAGCAAGTTCTTAGAAGTCCTCAATAATTGTTTAAGAATGTCATGGGGCCCTGACAAAAAGTTTGACGATTGCTGTCCTTATTAGTTCTTATTCCTTTTATATTATTGTCTCATCAAAACCTCACAACAACCATGCAAGACAGGCTGAAAAGGAATCACTGTCTTTATCTTGCTGCTGTGCATAATTAAACTGCAAGTCTAGATTAGAATCCACACTTTTTAGCTCCTAGTCAGGGGCGTATTCACTGCGGTTGGTCAGAGGAAGGGGTTAGAATATAACCAGATTTATGCTCCTTATCTTCTATGCATGTTAGTCAGGTCTGCGTGGGGTTCTGAGGTAACCTTTTATGAATCGTCATGCTCTTTGATGCATGGATTGTGTAGTGTTCATCTTTTGCTACTTAAATGCCTTTGATTCCTCCCACCACCCCCACATGTTCATGTCTTACTTCCTCAGCTTATGTGTTACCTTACCCAAGAGACCTTCTCTGTCCACCCAGGATAGAACAGTCATTCCCACAGATCTCCCCACCTCCCACCCCACTTCAACCTGCTTGATTTATTGTTTCCTGCACCACCGACCCATTGACAGATTCTGGTTATTGGTTTGTTGACTGGCTCTCCTCTCTGGAATCTAAGCTCTTCCACGGCAGACGCTTTGCCTGCCCTTTCCACTAGTGTGGACCAATGCATAGACCTGTGCCTGGCCCAAAATACCTGATATTTGTTGAATGAAATAGTTCATTCAACAGGGCATTGAATGAGCATGGCATAGGGAGACAGAGCCCATTGCCCCAATTCCCCAGAGGGCTCAGCAGACCATACGCCAGGCAGCTGGGGTAGGAGTGTTTTAGCCCCGAGTTGGGAATCTGGGTGGCAGGTCACTGACAGTGCCACAGAAAGGGAAACAAAGGTTCGGGGCAAGTGCTTGGTACATGGTGATCACTCAGCAGCTTTTAGTGGATGGGGGTCTTATTGCTTTGGAATGTCTTCACAGTCCTTGTTAAGGTTTACTGTTATATTGGTATTTGTTTGATTATCTCTTTACTACCCGCCTCCTCCGTAGAAGGCAGGAATCCCATAGCATTCACTGACGGAACATCCACAGTTAATCAGTCCCTCAAACATAGTTGACATTCAATAAATATTTGTTAAAGCATGAATCTCTTTATCATGAATTCCATGTGTTTGTAAATGTATCAGTGTGTGTGGTCTTTCTCGACAACTCTATTGTAAGCTTCTTAAGAGCAGAATAGATGTCTCGCCCCTTGTGTTATTGGTCTTATTACCTGTCGGAAGCATGAACACCATGCCCTACGACGGTGTTCAAGGCCATTCATGCCTGGCCCTGCTCAACTCGTCAGCCTCATGGATCCTCTTGTGTTTTCAGAGCATTTGACTCCCTCTATCTCTGTGCTTCCTGACACGGTACCTCTGCTACCTGGGATGCTCTTTCAAAATGTGTTGGTTGTGCTAATTCATCCTCATTCTCCAGGTCTCAGCTCGGGTATCAGCTCCTCCCAGAAACCAACCACAGCAGTCTGGTTCCATTGCTTCCTGTCTGCCCCATGCCTCGGCTGCATCCCTCCCCCACTAAACGAGCCACATTCTATTGTCATCGTCTTCATCACATCAAGACTGCCAACTCCCTGAAGGGAGTGATTGCCTGACACAGCTGTATTCCTTCTGCCTAATGCAGGCATTGACAGATTAATGAGCATGATTAATAAGCTTTCGTTTAATCAGGGAATTGTAAAAATAGAGTATTATAGAAAAGTATTGTTTAAATCTTTAAGGAATTTCAACTGGACCATGTTGAACAATACACAATAGACAATAATAGCACACATTTATTTGATAACTTCCTCTGACAAGTCCAATGCACTTTACGTGTTTGCTACTGCTCTTTCCCCCACACCTGATGCCTTAGGTAAATGCCATTGATTCTTCACGGAAGAGAGCTGGGTACCCACCCTCACCACCCTCTACATGAATCATAGGTAGAATCATTGATCATTTGTTGATTATGGGCTAATGTGGAAGACCTGAAGTCTTTTCAGCTATTTTCTATTGCTGCTGACAGTAGTGCACTTGGAAATTAGCAAGACAGATCATGAGGGTATTTGACTAGATATATGGAATTTCTTCTAATTAAAATCCCTAAACTCTAAAAAAATTAACTAAAAATAGATTTTAAATTTCCTGCCCGGTGTGACCTCTCCTGTCTTAAAATTCCTCTGACATTTATTAGAATTACAAGCTATTTAATTCTCAAGGCTTTGGACATCTTTTCCTTTGTTCTGACTTGTTCAATTTTTCATTGTTATGTAAAGTTTCATATGTTTATGCATTGTTTTCTCAATTGCACTGTGCTCTCCTGAACAATGGGAAACTGTTTATCCTTAGCTGCAGTTCACAAAATGCCTACGGTTTCCTCTGAACCTCTGTAGGTGTCTCTGTGAGGGTTAGAGAAAGTGGGGAGAGACGGAGGGAGAGAGACAATATGAACGGCTGTGAGAATGAGATAGTGAGCACTAGACTACAAAATCTTGAATTCCTACACCTCCCCTCTACCCAACCCCAAAATAGCAGCTGAGCTTTTACGACTCAATAAAATTTTAATAGACGATTTTACTGGCAGAGAGAGAAGATTCCACTACTTAAGTTTGATAGTCAATAACCACTAACACATATCATCTGATGTCTGTGCTTTCTCTCTAAAATGTAAGCTGCGTGAGGGCAGAGATTATAGTCTATAGAGTAAGTTATGCCTTACATATGAATGAATGAATGAATGAATGAATTTGACAAAGAAGGTTTTTGACAGAGAACGGTAGTCTCTATCAATATCTAATTGGCTTGGGATGTTTAAACACAAGATAACTGCTTTTGAGTCTGGAATGATTTAAATGTAGAGTGAACATATAATGTAGTGTCTACACTGAGACCCTTTTGAAAATGAAGCGACGGGCATCTGTATTACAAAATATGAACAGATATAAACAAAGACTGTCTCTGGCAAAGGAGAACATACAAGCATGCTCCTAAGTGGCATCTCAAAGGGATCTCGCTGGAGGGCGGATTTGAAGATTTAACCTTTGCCCACGGGGACCTCAAGTCCTATTTGTTTCTGCCCTATTAGAAGTGGTTATTACTTGCAGGGAACCATCCAGTCCCACAGGGACACTGCTCTGGGAATGAGGTGACCTTTTGAGTTAAGGGATCTCACCGGTAGCATGTAAGCCATCTCAGGTCACTGCACACTCCAGGCTTCTCTCAGGCTAAGCAGCCAGTTGGCATCTCTGAGGTGCCCACCAGATGGGTGTACAATACACTGTGTGATAATTTGCAAAGTAAAGGAATGCTGTGGTTCTGTGCTCAATTTACAGAGTGAACAATTAGACAGAAATGAGATGTGCAAACTCTGTGAAACTTTTTTTACAATGCTGGTATTAGGAGCCTGGGATTTAGATCAGATCGTTTAAGAATCTAGCTGTTATATTTTAGGAGACAGGGCTCGACCTGTAATATATCCAAGTTTATGTGATACATTCTATTATAATGGTCTTACACTCTGTTCCTGAAATTACAAATGTCTCACAGGAAAAGGGTGAGTCAGATGTCATACTGGCAATGCCCTAACATGTTTATTCAGTCCAGGGTCAGAGCATGATTATTAAACCCTACTGAAAAAAATAAATTGACATTTTAGACTGAAAATCACATCCTTTCTAGGGGGTGTGCATACTGCCTGTGTGCAGATATTATGTGTCCCTGCAGTTATGAAGCATTTATGTGCTGTGGTGGATTTCCAACAAGTCAGTTCATCCTGTTTCCCATAGAGCAGGCTTGATTGGATCTGAAGGCAGCCCTTCTCTCCCCTCCATAATGGGCAAAATTTAATAGCTTACAGAAAGCCACAAACTCCATTCAACATGGCTGCTGCCATGTTCCCCAAGGCCCTGGGTGCTGGCTTCCCCCATCATCTGCCCTCTGTCCCCACCTGGGAGCCCTCTGTGAGGCTATCGCAGTGAGCAGTGTGTGGAAGAGGCAGTGGAGCATCTCTGCAGTGGAGGGGCTGTTACCGCAGGATAGTGTGGGGCCTGGTGCCTCCTGATGAGATATTAGCCCACTGAAGCCTGACCTTGGAAGAGCGGGCTCTGGCTCACTGAGCATCGGTCGTCACCCTTCCAAATCAGGCTTCCGCCATCACACTCTTCAGATTAGTTCTCTTGTTGCTCACAAGGATTGGATGCAAACGCTGATTTTCTCAGACCTTATTTCCCAGGAACAAGTTATGACCTGGGAGAAGCTGGGTCTGTAAAACTAGCAAGGAAAGCTGAAGGTGACCCTCTCATCCTTTGACGTCTAAAATTATAGACCATACAAATGAGACCAATTATGAAACAATGTGCTTTGCAGGATTCGATGCAATAGACATGCGTTGAGTGATATCTAGTTGCCAGTCCTGGTTTCTTAACCTACCCCCCTAAAAAAAACCTAGTATGTGTTCCGCATATAGTAGGCATCTTTCCTTGCTAATCATACAGAAGTGACAAACTATGTTGAGAAGGCAAAACATGAAAATGGCAGTTGCCATATGACTGCAATTTCCTTGAGTTCACTTAAAAGGACAGAATTATCTTCCGTAACGAGAATCCACTTAGCCAAGAGCCATCAGCAATGTTCCTCAGAAAAGTAGTACCAGTCAGGAAATAGCCTGCAGTGTAATTTCCAGAATATCTTTTCCTCCTCACCCTGTCCATGCTGTCCCTACCCTCTGTGCCATCCCAGTCCTGCCTGCTGAAATGAGAACATTTCAAGGCTTCTTTGAGCACTGCCTATAGACAGAGCTACGTTTCTTTGTACCAGCCCCACCCCCAACCAACTAAATAGTATCTGCTCTCTCCTTGGAACCCTGCTGAGGGGCTTAATCACTATGCATTTTTTGGGTTACTTCTTGCTAAGCTTATATTTAGTTATGAGTAATCAGTCTTACCCTCAGCACTAGACAATTAGATGACATAAGACTGGCACTGCATTTCATTGCTGAATGGACTTGCTCATTCTTTGTATATTTCTTCAGTGCTTTTGTGGGGCCTGATCATGTGTCAGGAATTACACTAGGCCTTGGGGATGCCCCTGGGAATGAAATGGATCGTCTTTGAAGTCACTGAGCTTCCTTCTCTCTGGTGGGAGATGTCGGCAATTCAATATACATTTACATTTTGATGCAGGTTTCTCAACTTTGGTGCAGGTTTCTCAACTTTGATGCTAGTGATATTTGGGGTCAGATAATTATTTGTCAAGGGAGACTGTCCTGTGCAATGTAGTACAGCTTTCCTAACCCCAGCTATAAAGACCAAAACTGTCTCCAGACACTGCCAAATGTAACCTGGGGACAAAATTACCAGGCTGAGAATTACTGCTCTGACATGACAAATGCAAAGATAAATGTAGGTTCTACGGGAACCCAGATGAGGGGCATCTAACAAAGACTCTAGTGTCAAGGAAGGCATAACAGTCAAGACCCCGGTGGGAAATAGATGGTACTTTCAACTTGGACTAACCTTAGCGGGGCTGAATAAGACAATCCCTTACAACATGTGGCCATGGTGCAGGGAGACTGTACAGAGGAGACTTATAAGCAAGGTCAGATATGTCCACGGGAAAGAAGGAGGGGTGGTATATGAATGACACCTATTATTTCTATGTCTGAAATCTCACTTATAAGAATGTTTGTGTTCATAGTTAATTTGTTGAGGCTGCCCATCTGGCTGGTGAGAAGTTCAATCTGAGTCATATTTTGGGAGACTGTCTTTCCTCACTGGAGGATACAGAATGCTGAGAAAAGGTCTTTAGTTTTCAGTCCTTAGTGGTAGGCTTATTGTGTAAGTTCAAAAATGTTTGTTGAGTGAAGGAACAAAGGAAGTGAGGGAAGATGTGAAAAAAGGAGGGGAAGAATGAAGGAAGGAAGGCAGGAAGGCAGGAAAGTAGGAAGGCAGGCAGGCAGGAAGGAAAAAAGGAAGGCAGGCAGGCTGAAAGAAGGAGGGAAGAAATGAAGGAAGGAAGGAAGGAATGAGGGTAAATGAGGAATGAGAGGATATGGAGGGAATGAAGGAGGAGGAAGGAAGAATGAAATAGAAGGGGAGGGAGGAATGAATGGAATGGAATGGAATGGAAGGAATGGAAGGAAGGAAGGAATGGAAGGAAGGAAGGAAGAGGGTGGAATGGAAATGGAATGAAGGAAGGAAGAAGGGAAGGGAGGAAGGAAGGAAGGAAGGAAGGAAGGAAGGAAGGAAGGAAGGAAGGAAGGAAGGAAGGAAGGAAGGAATGGCAGGAAGGAATGGAAGGAAGAAAATGAAGGAAGAAAGGAAGAAAGGAAGGAAGGAAGTGCTGGTGGATCATGGATTCTAGATCCAGCTTCATCATCACCCAGAGTGAGGTGCTGTCGCTGACTGGAGGTCTGCCTTGGAAATCGTGGGAAATGACAGCTAGTCTGCCTCTGGTGGGGGCACCTCCACAAACCCAAGCTTTGGACCTTTCATCCTCCCCCAGCTTGGTGTGCACCCACCTCCATGGCCTAGACGCTGTTTGCTTGTTTCTGTGAAACAAATGCTTGAATAGTACTAATCTTCTGGGTGCCTAGCAACTGCTTTAGACCCCATGACACAAAAGTCATTAACAACTCTGAGGCCAGAAGCTAAGAATTGAGGATTTGCAGGTCCTGCCACCTTTTTGGGGACGGGGCAGGGAAAATGTTTCTCATTCCTTCCATTCTTCTACAGCTCTGAGAACAGAACAGGAATCAGTTTTCCAATAGCCTAGACTGTCCTGTGACAGCAGAGGAGCGTGATGTTGAACCCAGGGAGGGAGCAAAGCAGTTTAGGGGAATTGAAACCTACTCTGTACTACACAGAAATCCAGTGAGGGCAGAGTTTGAAAAACTGGTAAGATAAAGGAAGAGAGAAAATGGGGCGCAAAAAACCTGAAAATTATTGCATTGATAACAGTTTTTACCGAGACCCATAAGGAACCGCAGCATATTGATGGAACACACACAAAAAAGTCTTTGTTTGTGCTTTTGTTCTCCGCCAATCTACGTGAGGTTCTGATAGGACGGATACCTTCCACCCAGATGGGAGCACTCAGACTTTGAGGGCCCTGGATGGAGGCCCCACAGCAGGGGCAGCAGCAGAGCCGCACGCCTCACCTAGAGCTGTGTGCCATCCTGGCATCCCCTCAGCGCTCCTAAACAGGAATGGAATCTCCAGTCAAGAAAGTGCTATTTTTTATTTTTACCTGTTCATGTGTTGACTTTTTGGGAATGGAAACAGAGCTGGGTATTTTCTTCAACACAGCAGCCAGACCAGCTGAATAAAGGACTGATCGCAGGCCTTCTAGAGTGTTCCGTGCCTCTGTGGTCTCAGGAATTCACCTGCTGTGTCCTCCCGTCTGCCCCCCCCCCGCCCCCGCCCCAGCCCTATACCCTTCCTGCTTCCCTCACCATCTCGTCAGTGTCCTTGATAATTCGACAAAGTTAATACCCGATTAATAACTCCTATGATAGAAGAGTTCCTGGATGAGCTGTAGCCCCCATTTACAATCTGCTGGTGATTGAAAAATTATGTTCAGCTCAGTAATAATTGATGGAAATGGTCTCTTCTCTTCTGCAGCTGATTTGCTTTGTAATTGTGATTTAATAATGTAAATATCACTTGTTTTCTTCTCAAGATGAATTGCCTTCTGATTTGCTAAGCTCAAGCCTCTTTGGCCTTTCTTATTGCTTTGTCTCTTCTCATGAGATTCTAGGTGAGATTTATTCCTTATTTAGCTGTGTTTTTCTTTATACACACACACCTAGGCACACACACACACACACACACACACACCCCACACACATTGAGTCAATGGTTGGAAGAAACACATATTACTTTTCAACCACCTACTGACTATCGAAAATTAGAGTTAATGCTTTTTAGAAATCACTAAACCCCACCCCATTATTTTCACTAAAGATAGAACAGGAAGCCTAGGGTGGTTACACCATTTATCCAAATGGACACAGAAAGTTGTAATCACTCCTGAGCCTAGTATGGTGTTACTTCCTCAATGGTGAGGAAAGTTTGAAAAGAATCACCCTGCGTCTTACTTCCTTTACTGCCGTGCCTTTATACCACTTGTGTGACTGTCTGTGTATGTGTGTATAATATGCAGAAAGCAATAAATATCACACTGTTGTTTACATTAATTTCATGACTTACTCTCAGGATACAATATTCTATAATTGAAAAAAGAAAACCTCTAGAGTCCAGTGGAAGTAGAGTAAGCTCACCGCATTGGAAGGGTGGCTGCCTCTCCATCATGACTCATTTTCTGCGGAAGACCCCTCTATGGGCAGCCCTAAAAATCTGCAGACACCACCGTCGAGGCACCAGGCTCCAGCACCTGCCCCATATGGTTTCCTGTGCAGCAGCCCCTTCCAAACGACCTGTTTCTATCCACGATCCTGCAGTCCAGGCTTGCTCTGTTGGAGCCCTAGTCACCTTCCAATCCTCTTTGTTTTTCTCCCTCACCGCAACATTGTCTGCCAAGAAGACGGAGGCTCCGTGCTTCCTAAGGCAACAAAAACAAAACTGATAAACTAATCTGGGCTAGTGGGAAACAGTCGAGGAACTGGCAGGGTCCTCCTTCCTCTCTAGGTCAGATGTGTTCATTTGATCCAGGCCTTGAGCGTGGTGATGAGGAAGCACATGAAGACCCAGCAAGGAGGGCAGGGGATTCCCCTGGGGCCTGGGCAGGGAGCTTTGGAGGACGACCAGCCCTGGCTGCAGCCACATGTCACATCACAGCATTCTCAAGGCTCCATCTCCCAGAACCAGAGCCAGCCCAGGTTTCTGGGGCAGAAACAGAACTCACACCTCCAGACTTCACTTCCTAGAAGCTCCGAGCCCAAATCAAATGTCCAGTGCTGTCCAAGAACCGGGGGCGAGTGCACAGAATCCCGATCTTCTGCTCCAGAAAGACCATCAGGAAAAGAGCCAGGAAAGGGTGGTGGCTGAGCGACCTAAGAATTGAGCTCACTGGGTCCCCTCGTTTTGCAGATAAAGAAACTGAAGCTGGATGAAGTAAAGTGGCCTGCTCAGGGGTCCTGGCTAGTTAGTGGTAGAGCAAAGGCCGAAACCTTGGCCTCCTCAGCTTCCATTTGGCCTCTCTGAACCTGTTGGCACTGAGCTGCCGTAGTCACAGGCCAGTTATAACGGTTGATGTGAAGCTGAAAGTTTGGGCATCGTCCTGGAATTGTCTTCACTGTCCTGTAGGCCCCTTTCGTGGTTGCTCTGTATCTGGGTGGGAAGGATTAGCGAAGTAGCCATGTAACTAAGAAGGGACATTTTTAGTAAAGGCGAGGAGGACAGAAAGTAGGTAGAAGCATCATTTTCCTGCATTTGAAGTGTACCCTAAGACGCATGAAAATGGGCCCCAAATCATCTAAGTGGATGATTAGTTACACCTATGAGACATTATTCCAGTCTACTCATCAAGGGGAGGGAGGAAAGAACAGCTACTTGTCAAGATCTACATGAATAGAGTCTTAGAAAGGAAAGGAAAGAATTAATTTCCCCCATTAACACAAGACATTACGTTCAGACACACATAGTCCTTCATAATTGTCAAAACCTCTCTTTCCTCCCCATCACCAAGCAGCTAAAGCACAGTGACAGATGAGAGCTACCTTGAAATTGTCACAGTGTCTCTATTTTTGTGCATGGACTGTCAAGACCTCAAATAAAGCCAGTATGGCTTGGGCCAGCTCTGCAGGGAACTTATGCTCCCTTGTGGGACAGGGACCCTGAGCTCCTGGGTTGGAACCCAGTCCATCAATGCCATGATTATCGGATTTCCAGAACTTAAGGAATTATTTGGGATTCTTAGTCATAGACCATCTTGCTCGGTGATGAAAGGTTATAAAACATTAAAACAGATAGCGACCTTGGAGTTCATCCAATGCAATTTTTGTATTTGATAGAAAAAATAATTGAGATTTGAAGGGCTGAAAACACTTACTGAAAATCACATATTCGTGACAAAACTGGGATTAGATCGTCGGTCTTCTGATCTCGAATTCAGTGGTTTCCTCCTTGAGTTCTACAGTTAGCATGAGTCACAGAAGGTCGTATAAAGTGACTTCTTGGGTGACTAGGCTAAGGAGGGAGGTTAGCAAGACGGATGCCTTTGGTGAGAAGTCAGTTTATCATAGTCCAAGGTAGATGGTAAGAGGGAGACAGATTCGCCTAGAATAGCACAAGGTACAGATGAGAAGAGCCCTTGACAGGAAAGTTTTCAGAGGGACCCCCGCCTGTAGTGGAGACTTCGCCCCTTGAGTGCACAGCTCCTAATGCTTTCCTCTCAGTGCACACTAGGTCCCAGTGCATGAGCAACGCTACCTCCCCGTGACGCCTCAGAGCTCAGACCTTTATGCTCTGCGAAGTGTGCAGGATGTCTCTGGTTATGGCTTGCATGCCAATTGTGCTGCCTGGGTTAGTGGGTACTTTGCCTATAAGCTAATACAAGTATTTTGAAAATATTGATAAATGCTGAAGGTTGGCATCATTGTTAAGCAGCTGTGATGCCAGGAACTAATATAGGGAAAGGATAAAAGAAAGAGCATCGAATAAAAGGGAAGAAAGAGAGGAAGGAAGAAGAGTCAGGCTGCATCCAGGCCTCATCTGCAGAAACTAGGCTGTGCTGTTTCTCAAAAGGGCATTTCCCCAATACCCTGAAAGTCCCCTAGGACTGTTTCTCTCATTGCTCTGGGCCTTCCCAACCGCTTCAGAAAGGGGAAGGTCTGGTACCTGGTCTGCCAGGACTTTGAGCCAGGAGCTCTTGAGCCCCAGCTGGCTTTCCTTCTCCTGGGGGCTGCGATGCTGATTCCCTCTCTGGTCGGCTTAGGCTCCAACCAGCTGCAATTGTCTGTCTCCCATAGAAGAGTATAGCTGATGAGCCTGGAGCTCTGGGAGAAAGAGAGCACACAGAATCTTTCTTGACCATCAGTCCAGCAGAGTCCTACATTGGAGCAGCCACACCCTATTTGGTCCTAAGCCACTGCCTCTCTCTTTTAATTTTTTATTATTTTTTATTTTTTTATTATACTTTAAGTTCTAGGGTGCATGTGCACAACGTGCAGGTTTGTTACATATGTATACATGTGTCATGTTGGTGTGCTGCACCCATTAACTCGTCATTTACATTAGGTGTGTCTCCCAGTGCTATCCCTCCCCCCTCCCCGACTCCATGACAGGCCTCGGTGTGTGAGAACACTTCCTGTTTCCAAGTGTTCTCATTGTTCAATTCCCACCTATGAGTGAGAACATGCAATGTTGGTTTTCTTGTCCTTGTGATAGTTTGCTGAGAATGATGGTTTCCAGCTTCATCCGTGTCCCTACAAAGGACATGAACTCATCTCTTTTTTATGGCTGCATAGTATTCCTTGGTGTATATGTGCCACATTTTCTTAATCCAGTCTATCATTGATGGACATTTGGGTTGGTTCCAAGTCTTTGCTATTGTGAATAGTGCTGCAATAAACATACGTGTGCATGCGTCTTTATAGCAACATGACTTATAATCCTTTGGGTATATACCCAGTAATGGGATGGCTGGATCAAATGGTATTTCTACTTCTAGGTCCTTGAGGAACCGCCACACTGTCTTCCACAATAGTTGAACTAGTTTACAGTCCCACCAACAGTGTGAAAGTGTTCCTCTTTCTCCGCATCCTCTCCAGTACCCATTGTTTCCTGACTTTTAATGATCGCCATCCTAACTGGTGTGAGATGGTATCTCATTGTGGTTTTCATTTGCATTTCTCTGATGACCAGTGATGATGAGCATTTTTTCATATGTCTGTTGGCTGCATAAATGTCTTCTTTTGAGAAGTGTCTGTTCATATCCCCTGCCCACTTTTTGATGGAGTTGTTTGTTTTTTTCTTGTAAGTTTGTTTGAGTTCTTTGTAGATTCTGCATATTAGCCCTTTGTCAGATGAGTAGATTGAAAAAATTTTCTCCCATTCTGTAGGTTGTCTGTTCACTCTGATGGTAGTTTCTTTTGCTGTGCAGAAGCTCTTTAGTTTAATTAGATCTCATTTGTCAATTTTGGCTTTAGTTGCCATTGCTTTTGGTGTTTTAGACATGAAGTCCTTGCCCATGCCTATGTCCTGAATGGTATTGCCTACATTTTCTTCTAGGGTTTTTATGGTTTTAGGTCTAACATTTAAGTCTTTAATCCATCTTGAATTAATTTTTGTATAAGGTGTAAGAAAGGGATCCAGTTTCAGCTTTCTACATATGGCTAGCCAGTTTTCCCAGCACCATTTATTAAACAGGGAAACCTTTCCCCATTTCTTATTTTTGTCAGGTTTGTCAAAGATCAGATGGTTGTAGATGTGTGGTATTATTTCTGAGGGCTCTGTTCTGTTCCATTGGTCTATATCTCTGTTTTGGTACCAGAGATATAGTAGTCTATATATATCTATATATATAGTAGATATATAGTATATAGTATATAGTATATAGATATATAGTCTATATATATAGTAGATATATAGTCTATATCTCTGTTTTGGTACCGGTACCATGCTGTTTTGGTTACTGTAGCCTTGTAGTATAGTTTGAAGTCGGGTAGCATGATGCCTCCAGCTTTATTCTTTTGGCTTAGGATTGTCTTGGCAAAGCAGGCTCTTTTTTGGTTCCATATGAACTTTAAAGTAGCTTTTTTCCAATTCTGTGAAGAAAGTCATTGGTAGCTTGATGGGGACGGTATTGAATCTATAAATTACCTTGGACAGTATGGCCATTTTCACAATATTGATTCTTCCTATCCATGAGCATGGAATGTTCTTCCATTTGTTTGTGTCCTCTTTTATTTTGTTGAGCAGTGGTTTGTAGTTCTCCTTGAAGAGGTCCTTCACATCCCTTTTAAGCTGGATTCCTAGGTATTTTATTCTCTTTGAAGCAATTGTGAAGGGGAGTTCGCTCATGATTTGGCTCTGTTTGTCTGTTATTGGTGTATAAGAATGCTTGTGATTTTCGCACATTGATTTTGTATCCTGAGACTTTGCTGAAGTTGCTTATCAGCTTAGGGAGATTTTGGGCTGAAACAATGGGGTTTTCTAAATATATAATCATGTCATCTGCAGACAGGGACAATTTGACTTCCTCTTTTCCTAATTTAACATGCTTTATTTCTTTCTCCTGCCTGATCACCCTGGCCAGAACGCCACTGCCTCTCTTAAAAAGGTTGAGTGTTGGGCCTGCCCCAGGCTCAGGGTAAGATGCCACCAGTACCTAAGGCCCTACAGCCTAACAGCAGACCTTTCAGTAGACCAGGAGTATGTTGGCCATCTGGCTTATGATCCAGACCAGTGCACTTTAAAGAATGAAAGATGACAGTTAAAAAGTATGCTGTTGGCCGGGTGTGGTGGCTCATGCCTGTAATTCTGGCACTTTGGGAGGCCAAGGCAGGCAGATTTCCTGAGCTCAGGAGTTCGAGACCAGCCTGGGAAACATGGTGAAACCCCATCTCTACTAAAAAATAATAATAATAATAAAAATTAGCCAGGCATGGCAATGTGTACCTGTAGTCCCAGCTACTCAGGAGGTTGAGGCAGGAGAATTGCTTGAACCCAGGATGTGGAGGTTGCAGTGAGCCAAAATCGTGCCACCGCACTCTAGCCTGGGCAACAGAGCACGAGACTCTGTCTCAAAAGAAAAAAATAAAAAGTACGCTGGGAAGACAGGTGTCAACTGGCACTGTCCCAGGAAAACGTAACTATGGGTCCACCCGACTTATGAAAACAACAAAGGCATTCCTGATGCTGCTATACAAATAAATTAATCCTCAGGGAAAGCAAATCAGATGCAGTTGGCATTAGAAGGAAAGTTTTAATTCCCCCAAAGGCAAGCGAAGGGCAAAGGATTTACTTTGATGTTATAACTAATTGAAGGTTTTGTATATTGCCCACCTGCTGGCAGATGCCAGCCCTGTAGGTCTGCTTTGGGCTCAAGAAGCCACTGTGCCAAAGCACCCTCAGGTAACACAGTATTGGCAGTCCACTGACCATGCCAGGACACAAGACATTCCTGTACTACAAAAATATAGCCTTCTTGAAGAAACTGGGCCTGGGTGACTGGCTGTGCTTGAGTAGGCTGCTGTAGACAAGGTTAAGGCAACTTTCTTAAGACACTGTAAATGAAAGAGGCAGTGTCTCCTTCCATGCATTGATCAGGTTTCTAAAAAAAATGCTGTTGTTTAATTATGAAGGTTTTTTTAAAGCAGTACTTTTACTTCTCAGAACTCATTTCACTTTTACTTGTTAATACTTAAAATAACCCTGTTGGTTTAGAATCCAAATAATCATAGTCATAAGAGGAAAATGTATAAAATAAATAAAAACTTTTCAAGTGTACTTAAACATTTTGTCAATAACTTAGCTGTTTAAGCTCTGCTATTTAAAAATAATGATTTTTCTCCTTATACCCCTGCATTGTTTGGGTCTGAACTGTTAGTTTCAGTTTATTTTTAATACTTTTTAGAATAAAAATGCTAGCAACTTTTTTTTAGGCCCAAATAGGCTACTCTGCTCATCAAATGGATTTAAGCTTCTATCCTCAGTCATTTGTGTGCCTATATGGAATTCTAGTGTTTTGCATCCTCATATTCTCTCTCTCTTCCTCCCGCCCTCCCTCCCTCCTCTGCCTCTCTCTGTCTAGCTCCTCTCTTCCTTTCCTGGCACACACGCTGCACTTTCATTTAAAGGGAATGTGCCACATCCTCACAGGTACCCTGGCTGTTTCTGTGACACTCACTCAGAACCACTCCCAGTGAGTCAACAGTATCATCTAAATCCTAAAAATGTTGTGTCTTGATTCTTCCCACACGTAACGAACCCATCTCAAAAAAAAAAAAAGAGAGAGAGACACAAGCAGAGCCAAGCTGAACGCACCTCTTCACCATGCTTTGGAAAGAAGCCTCTTGTCTTCATGCTCTTCGTTGGACTATCTGGGGATCCCTAGCCGCTGGAGACTGACCCTGGCTATCACCATCCTACCCCACAAAAAGATTTATTTTTCCGGACTCACCTACAATAAAGCTGCTGCTGTTGACATCATGATGGTATATTTTGCATAGAAGCTGACAGTTGACAGGAGATCTGAGCACACTGTAAGATGTGCACATCCTCATATACTCCTTGGCTCTGAATGACTTCTCAGCAGAGGAAGCCTGGGAGAATACATGTGGAACTGGAACTTGGAAAATGAAAGCAACAGGAGTCCTCAACTTACCAACCCTGAATTCTCACCCCTGACTGTACATTAGAGTCTCCTGGGAAGTTTTAGAGGATGCTGGTGCTGGGACCCCCAGCCCAGACCCTGTTCACCAATCCATTAGCACGAAGGCAAGAGTCTATTTTTAAAGTGCTCCTTGGGTAAGTCTCATGACCCACCAGGGATGAGAACATCTATTTTTGGTGTGTCCTCTTAAACATGATTTCAGACAGTTTCCTTGACATCCCTTCTTCTCCTCCACTTACAAAACAAAACGCTTTACATCCTTTCCTCTTTAACTCTTCCCGGTAAAGAGTTCAAGAGTCCCAGTGTATGAGAGTTTCTCTTTGGGGACAGTTGTACTGGAGGAGTCACTTGAGTCCTTCTGTCTTTGTGTCATCCTCAGTTACTCCCGGTCTGACGATGAGGGGCATTAAACACTTCCATCATCCTCACGCATGCATGGAAGGGAAGACCTAGAAAACGCCCACCCCTGCCAGGAAATTCCTCTGAGCCCCCAGCTATGGAGATCTTTATTAATGTACTCCTTCCCCCGCTGGAAGCACAGTTAACTTTCACGGTCACACATTGATCTTGTGATTAGCCAACTTACTGTCAGCCTCAGGGAAGGCAGCCAGCATGGCAGCCCTGGATGGGGGCAAGCCACTCTTCCCAAGAGGAGGTCCTGGTGGCCACAGTCTGAGAAAGTTTTCTGAGCCCAAGACAAAGCTTCTGTCACTGCCAGCAAGTGAGACATTGACCAGGGGCTTGGCCTCCAAACCAAAATGACTTTAGCACAATCAGTTGCTTGTATTAATTAAAGGAAAATGGAACAGTGGGTTTATCACACTTTTCATTAACTCCAGTGCGGCAAAGGTAACAAATCTGGAATTTGGGAGCAGGCAAGGCTGCAATGTACTGCAGTCCACACTCCTTGGTTTAATTAAAGAGGGCGAGCTCAGAGTTGCTTGTTGCCAGTAGGGGTCTAAGGGAGAGTCAAGGATTGGATGTTGGGGTGGGGGGCAGAGTGGGGGGCAGATAATGTGGAGGAAGAGTCTGGCAGAAAGAGAGTGGATTAAATAGGAGAGGGAGAGGGGGAGTTCTGCAGGGATTCAGTTTTCAAACCTAGCCATCAGGCATAACGTGAACACATACTGTGTGCTTAGCCTACGTTAGCTGCTGTTAAGGAGTTAAGGAAGTAGAAGATGTGATGTCTACTCAGGGTGCTTGCAACTTGGACAGTGGACTAGGAAGAAGGGTAGACAGTACAACACTCAGGTTATATGAGCCATACTGGGTCCCAAATGCTAAAACCCTACCATAATTCCAAATTCAAGCATGTTTCTGATGTGTATCCTTCAAAAGAAGGGGGCTCTCATGTCAGGAGGTATGTGATGGAGAAGGATGCCAGAAGATCTCTAGGATAAAAGGAGAAGCCCTATTCATAGCCCCCAGAGGTTTCTAGAGGGCAGCTTTCCTCCACCCTGTCCACTCTTTGCCTCCCCCATGGGAGGCTGGTGACCAACATCATGGTAAAGTGGTTGCTCGGTCATCTATTAGGCCTAGTTAAGCAGACATAAGGCTGCCATCTAGAAGTGAGGGCATCACTCCTGTGTCTCCATCCCCTCCCTGGCCTGCTACCTGGGTCTGGCGTCCTCCTTGCTCCAGACTCTGCATTGCAACATAGCTCGTACTCTTGGCTCCACTTTGAGCCTGCGACTGAGTACTAAAGTCAAGCATTCTACTGTGCAAACCCCACTGTCTCTAATTCTCAGGGAGAAAGGCAAGAACCTCATGTCAGCCTTGGATCCCAAGTGGGGATTATAGTCCAGCTGATGTTTTGATCTGCTCATGGCTCAGTTTTGTGATTATGTTCTATTAGCCAAAATCCTGCAGCGAAAGAAAGATGAGTGATAGGATTCAGGCACATGTTTCCTCAGGAACTTTTGACGGTCTCTACCTTTCCTTGTACACGTCAAGGATGAGAAGCAGTGGGGAGGAGGCAGTTTCAGGCAGCCTTAGCTCCTTCCTGTGGTCTATCTTGATCCAGATGTCCATGACGGGATGTCCAGCAGATATTTACAAGCATGGTTCTTCCATTGCAAAGTAAAATCTGTGTTCCTTGACAGCTTGAACCCAGGTTTCGAGAGTGGGTAAAAGGCTTGTTTCTAAGATGGTTCAGGCAGCCTAGTTGTGGCCTTATAGGCCAGAGGTACTTGATCGCCAATCACCTGGACATTTGATTCCAACTTTGCAAATTCATTATTGATCAGAATCATCTGTAATAGTCTCTCTTGCTGGGCAGCAGGGAAACTCCTTTTCTTGTTTTCCCAGAAACCCAACCATGTGAGCCAAAAAGACTCGAGTGGCCACACTCTGCCCACTCCCACTGGCTTCCTTCCGGCAGCTCATTTCCCGCTTGGTTTCTTGCTCCTCCCACTTCCCTTCCCCACACCTTGTCCTCCCTGTGTGGCTGCCTCCTGAAACCCTAGATCCTCCTCACTGCCCTCATCTCCTGTTGTTCTTTTCCTTGGTAGCACAAGCCCCCAGAAATGTTCCTCCTGGCAAGTCTGTGTGTTACCTCCTGGCAGGTCTGGTACACGCTGCAGCAGGTGTGCTGACATTTTATCTCGGTGCAGTGTCTGCAGGTAGAGCCATGCCCTAGACAGCAAACCTAGAAGGACAGTCAGGGTGGGGATGCTCATGGGTGACTTTTAATCATTCGAAATGGAGAAACCAGATGGGGATTGCCTCAATACAAAGTTTTGTTGTTGTTATTGTTGTTGCAAACTGTGAATAGACCAACAAAGAGATCGGTCACCTGTTTTACTCTGTTCTTATGCTGCTAAAAAAGACATACCCGAGACTGGGTAATTTATAAAGCAAAGAGGTTTAATTGACTCACAGTTCCACATGGCTGGGGAAGCCTCACAATCATAGTGGAAGAGTCAGGGACATCTTACATGGCAGCAGGCAAGAAGCTTGTACAGGGGAACTCCCATTTATAAACCCATCAGATCTCATAAGACTTCCTCACTACCACGAGTAGAGTATGGTGGAACTGCGCCCATGATTTAATCATTTCCACCTGGCTCCGCCCTTGACATGTGGGGATAATTACAATTCAAGGTGAGATTTGGGTGGGGACACTCCCAAACCCTATCTTCACCTCCTAAAATTGTCCCCAGATGTATTCACAGAGAAGACAAGATATTCTGTCAGGACTTTGTATAATCTAAAAAGTGGAAGGCTAAAATCTTTGACCCCTCATGTTTCTTTCAACTTTATAACTCTAAGGAACTGGCTGAGGCAATAAACAGGAGAACTGGATGCAAGAATGAGGGCTGAGATATCGCTGGCACAAAAGGACATAAAGAGAGAAAGGAAAGAAGTAGGTCAGGAAGGCCCCCATATTTTGCTCTGGATTTCCTGTTTGATCTTTTTCATTCCCAAATGCTTAGGATCCTTTCAGCTCTAATAAATCTTTTTGACTCACTACACCTTACTTGAGGGATCTAGAAATGACAAAGAACTAAAAATTGAGATATGGAAAAATATAAACCACTTTGAGTCCTGGCCCCATGAGATTGCAGACTACCCAAGGTGAAGGTCCTTGTTTTCCACATCATCTCTGTCCCCATTCCCTCACCAAAGAGTCTGACGCAACACCTTGCTCATCCTGGATGTGAGCAGAATAAGTGCAGTGAGGTCAGAGCCAGCAGGCCGGCCAGTGGTCCTTCTCCCATAAGTCGTTTCTCTGTCTGTTCCTCCATTTCTAGCAGAACAGACCCTGCTTGTAGATGTTGCATGCTCTTTGTATTCTGTGACTGTGCTGTCAGAATGTGTGCCCTACCGAGGAAGCCCCCTTAGATCCACATAACCCTGAGGCTTTTGCTCATTCTATCCCCAAGGATGCATCATGCATCTGAGGCAAGGACCCCCATATCCCCTGATGAATGGCCTCATTTGTATTTTTGCAGATCTTAATTTTGCTAATGCAGTGAATTGAACTCATCTTCTTTGAAGCACTCTTTCCATGGAAACAGCCTTGGTTTTTATGCATTTCTGCCAATGATTCAGAATCTGCTTTCTGTTGCTTCCAACCATGTTATATTAGGATGCTGGAGTGCTTAGAGCAGGCATAATGCCTCTGGGTTACTCTCTTAGTACAGGACATTTCGCTGTAAAGCAAAACTGTTGAGCAGACTTGCAGTTCCTGTTTGACAAGGAAAATATTGCAATCTTATAGCCTTTTAAAAAATTCCTTGGTGAACATGTCTTTAGAATCTTTCCAGTGGCTCACAGGCCATCTTGCTTGCCCCACCTCTGTCTTTCTTTCCTTCCTCCTCCTCCCTCTCCTTCCTATCCTATCCTGTTCCTCCCTCATCTGTTTCTCCCTGCCCATTTCCCTTCTTTTAGTTCATAGTCAGCAATTTGGTTTCCTGGCAGCTAGTAGAGAGGATTAAAACATTGATTGCCTTCTGCCCCATTATCTGCAGACTGGAATCAGGATTTTACATTTTACAACCAGAACCGAAGAGGGCAGCCCTACAGCTTCCTAAGTCTCCAGTCATGTAGCAACCTAGATTCATTCTGCTTTAAAAATCTCACCCAGCATTCAAAGTAGTTAAGAAAATAACATGTAAGTCACCTTCACCGAGTCTGAGATGGAGAGAAGTTTCAACAACATTTTCCATTTTTCAACAAAGGAACGTGTTTTGGCGAGGATGCATGTTTTGTGGGAAGATCGTGAAGAATCCATGCGTCCTGATCCTCAGCCTCAATGTAGCCAGCCTACTGAGCCCTAAACCCCCAAAACAGTGAGTCTTTGGAGGGGCAGGCTCCACAAGAGTCTCAGCCTGAGGGGCTCTTAGTATATTTTCCTAACACGCTGACCCTAGAGGACTTCACGTGTGTGGGTGGGAGAAAGCCCATGAAGAGTGCGGCCTGGGGCATCACAGCTTCACTGCTCAGGGTGTGGCCCCGTCCCAGCCATGGAGGCAGCCCCTGGGCATGTGTCAGGAATTTGGAATCCCAGACCCCACTCCAGACCTACTGGATCAGAATCTATATTTAAAAAGAAAAATCTTTGAAGAACTTATATGCAAATTAAAATCCGAGAAGCGCTTACTTCATTGTACAAGCTTGACAAAATTCATTTTCTCCACTTAATGAGGTAGTATTATAACGATCCCCATTTTACATGAGATGCACTTTTTCTTCCTTCCTTCCTTTTCTGCTGTTGCATAACTGGTCCCATAAAAACAGCATCACAGACATTCCAGAGGCTGCCGTGTCATCTGGTAATTCTGCTGGAAGGATGCAGGACCTGTCTTACCCATGCAGATGCACACGGGCCTCCCCCTTCTGTGAAGCCATCCCCTCCCTATGTGTAGGTCGACATTTCTAAGTCCACTGGCATTCGTGGATCTCACTTTATCTGGAGCTTTTAAGGCATCTGGCTCAGGTCCACCGAGCAGCGTGATCTGGGGCTTTCTTCTCTCTGAGGCAAGGGGAATGTTGACCCTGCCTGAGACTCCAGCCAGGCCCTCAGCAGGTAGCCCATGTGTTTGGTTAAATGCAACGCAATTTAATTACTCATGGCAAAATCCTCTGTGGTACATTTTGAAAAAATAATGGAGCCATAGTAGTAGAAAGCCAGGCTTCTCATCCTACCACACTTATTTCTTGCAGAAAAAAAAAAGATGGTGAGGTGAGCGTGGAACATCATTTTGATGTGTTTGATTCCATTGTAGTTTAATCCTTAAAAATGCTTAGACTGGTCAACTAACTTTTCTTTGTTAAATTTTATTTAAAAAGGAATCTCAGAATCCCTTTCACTGTGATATTCTGTTAGCCTATGTAGAAATAAAGGGAGTAGGGCAAGAAAGTGTTTGCATGTCCGTAATGCACCTTGAAGAGTTAGGATATGAACTAACCTGGATCATTATGTCTGCTGTGGTACAGGCTTTTGATCCAGCAGCAGCACCCAGCAAATGGGGACTTAACCCAGATCCAGCTGGCTCATGCTCTGGAGTTTCTTCCTTGAAATTGTCTAAGTTCCCGTCTGGTGCCTGGGACCATTCCCGTCTGGTGCCTGGGACCATCTGGGGCAAGCAGCATCATTCGGGAGAGACACTCAGATCCTAGGCTAGGTGTGGTCGCTGTTTCATACCCCATTTCTTCACTCTGGGGATATTCCACCCGGCACCCTTCAGCCACTCCTTATATGAGTTCACCCAGATTTCCCAGTGACTCTGAACCTCACATCTGTGAGTACGTTTTGGGACCCTGTCCTCAGGACCAGGCTTGAGGAGGGTAGCCAGGCAAGTGATTTGCTCCCACTAGCCAATGCATTATTTCCTCCATGGAAGTGCACCGTTTGGGCTAACAGAATGGTGCTGATTTGCAGTGACATTTCTATACATAGATTGGTAGCCAGTACCCAGAGACCGATGGTACTCCCTGGTTGGGCATGACCTGGGGTAAGACATGGAGGCAAGGAAGACAGCGAGAGCCAGAAAGCACACAGTCTGGGGAAATGGGCAGGTAGGTGGTGGGAGCCCCCAAGGCTTAGACTTGGAGCAGAGTCAGGGCACCCAAGTACCTGCCACCCTACACCCTACACACCAGCCCACCTCCTCCGATCCTTCCTGCTGCACACCCTACACCCTACACACCAGCCCACCTCCTCCACCTTCCTGCTGCACACCCTACACCCTGCACACTGGCCCACCTCCACAGAAACCTTCCTGCCGCTCACCTTGTACCCTGTACATCGGCCCACTCCCTCCACCATCCTGCTGTCTATCCTACACCCTGCACACTGGCCCACCCCCTCCACGTTTCCGCTGCCCACCCTATACCTTTCACACCATCCCAACTCTACAGACACGTTCCTGCTCCACACCCTACGCCCTACACACTGTCCCCACCTTCCAGCCTCCTGCTGCCCACCCTATACCTTTCACACCATCCCAACTCTACAGACACGTTCCTGCTCCACACCCTACGCCCTACACACCAGCCCATCCCCTCCACAGACACCTTCCTGCTTCACACCCATGGTGGACCCAAACCCATTGGATCAGAACATGCTTTCATAAACTTGTGGGGAAAGCTAACATTTTTGTTGCCCTGAAAACTACTGTGGCCCTCAGGACTGCAGGCCTGTAAGAAAGGCAAATAGCTGTGCCTTATCCTTGGGCTTTATCTTGGTTTTCGAGGGATCTCAGTGTTTTGACAGAATCCAGAACATTTGTGATGGAAGACAGAGGGTCTGTTGTGTTTGCACTGGACCACAGGGAGTAATATAAGGGGTAAGGTGGAGAGGCCAGATTGTTGCAAGAACCTGTAATGGTGACATAAAAGCAACAAAAATTTTGCAGCCCATAATATTTTGAATTATGAATGACAAGTTTCACAGGTACCTGAGAATGAATCCTCCAGGGAGCTCCACCAAATTGAGTATTAAATCCACTAGGCTATTCTGGCAACCACAGATCCAGCATTCGGGTCTATCACACTTGTGTTGGCCAGTGCATTTTGAGCACCTATTACAAAGCCATCATGGGGTCCTTCCTCGTTCATTCATTCTCACTCTATCTTCTCCAACACAGGTAGAAACAAAACCAACTACTTTGCATTTATTTATATTAAAGTGTGGAATGTTTACTTATTCATTCTACAAGTAGTAGTTTGTATTCTGCGTACAAAAACATTTCTACATAATGAAAAATTAAGATGTGTTCCACAGTAACATACTCTAAAGTTATTCCATGGTTTTATTATATTATTGATCATGACAATTCTTTTTAAAATATCAGTTTGATGATGCACCGAGGTATTTATCATGTCATCTCTGAGTTAATTATCACAATAATCATATAAGAAAAATAATGACATGTTTTCTTACCAAATGCTCTAAAAAAGTTAAGTGGCTTGGCTGAAAATACATTGATGCAAGACACAAGCAGAGAATATCTTTCTTCCATTGCCATATCTTTTGAGCAACTTGATGCCCTCTGTCTTTGACTTGATGTCTACTCCATTCTGATGGCTTTTTCTCTTCCTTCTCCTACAGTCTCTAGACGTGAATATGGCTCTGTCCCTGGTTACACGGTTTCCTGATTGTTTCCTGTCTGCTTCTTTCTTCCCAGAAGGCCAGGGCTTTGTAAGTGAGGATGAGTACTTGGAGATCTCTGACATCAAGCGAGACCAGTCTGGGGAGTACGAATGCAGCGCGTTGAACGATGTCGCTGCGCCCGATGTGCGGAAAGTAAAAATCACTGTAAACTGTGAGTGGACCTGCAGCCGGGGGGTTCTGGGGAACAGAGGGCACCGGGAGTAGGCGGACAATCTGGTAATGGCAGTGCCATTTTCCAAAAGACCCAAGTTGCTGCCAACAGGAAAATACTTCATCAAATGGCTTTGCTCACCATGGCCTCCATGCCATTTGTCCCTGGCGTCTTACTGTGACTGCCAGAGTTTTCAGCAAATGGAGAGAATTGTTAACTGAGAATAGGTTTGGAGGCCTGAAAAAGATGTTGGGGTCAATGCAATATCTTCAGGCAAGTTATTTTTCCTGAAATAAATGATTATTTCACTGGGAAAGAGGGTTGTCACAAGTAATCCACTTACGTAGCAAATGGCTGGATGTGCCCTTCTTCTCTTTCATGAAATCACTCTGTGTGCCTGCATGCATGTGTGTGTGCGTGCGTGCGTGTGTGTGTGTGTGTGTGTTTCCCACAGATCCTCCCTATATCTCAAAAGCCAAGAACACTGGTGTTTCCGTCGGTCAGAAGGGTATCCTGAGCTGTGAAGCCTCTGCAGTCCCCATGGCTGAATTCCAGTGGTTCAAGGAAGATACCAGGTACCTTTTAAATGATGCCTGGACAGTTCTGAAGCAGAGCTGATGGGCCATCTTCACATGGGAGAAGGATGATTGTGAAGGAAAGGGGAAAGATAAGGCAAAACAGAAATGGTTTATACCCTCTTTTGTAACAAAGTCTCCTTTTACAACCAGAAAAACATGGAGGAGGCTGGGAAGTGAACAAAATGAACTGACCATGATTCTGAATCTGAGACTTGTTGTAGACATGTCAGTCATTGGGAATTAGAAGCCAGTACATTTATCCTGTTGGGTAAAAGCATCGTTTCTCTTGTCCTCCTGTTGGACACTGAGGTTCTTAGGGTTTGAGTTTGAAGGACAAGGTTAGTTGGAGAGAAGCGTTTTGTGAGGAGGAGGGCCTCTTTGTAGAATGAATAGATGGCAATGCCTTCCCTCTTGCAGGTTAGCCACTGGACTGGATGGAGTGAGGATTGAGAACAAAGGCCGCATGTCCACTCTGACTTTCTTCAATGTTTCAGAAAAGGATTATGGGAACTATACTTGTGTGGCCACAAACAAGCTTGGGAACACCAACGCCAGCATCACATTGTATGGTGAGTGCCAGAAGCCTGGATGCAGCAGGCTCAGCCACATGGGGAGGCTTGAGGGACTCAGGAGGGAGGAAGTTGCAATCTGCTTGGCCTGTGTCCATCCATCCTGCTCAACCCACCACCTGTAGATAAGACATACTTCTCCCTGCCATTCCCCTAGCATGCCATGCAGAGATAGTTACATGGTAATTGATATTTCATGGTCATTAAAAGGCAAGGTTTGCCCTTACAACAGGAGTAAACCAAATTGTGAATCAGATAGAATGGTGTTTGTATAAAGAAGATAGAACCATGGTTCACGCCTGTAATCCCGGCACTTTGGGAGGCCAAGACAGGTGGATCACGAGGTCAGGAGATCGAGACCTTCCCACAGCTGCGTGGTGAAACCCGTCTCTACTAAAAAAGAAAGCGAGGCGTGGTGGCGCCTGTAGTCCCAGCTACCGGGGAGGCTGAGGGAGGGAGAATAAAGTGAACCCGGGGAGGCCCGGAGCTTACAGTGAGCAGTGTGCCACCCTTACTCAGACTGGCGACAGTGAGACTCAGATCTCAAAAAAAAAAAAAATAGAACCATGGGTCAATTCAACTGTATAATCTTAAGATGCCTTCTGTAGTTGGAGTCTATGATTCCAGGGGTGATATTTGTTGCTTGCCGCTTAGTCAGTTGCTTCATCATGGTTACATGTTCAACTTGCATTCGATGTTCTCATCCGTGGGGAGGAATGGAGTAGCAGTCTGAGACCTTATCAGGTGGCTGTTCTATCCACAACTGGAGCAGCAAACCCCCTCTGAAGGTCTTTCCCTCCCATATGGGTGGAGAAGACTTGGGAGCCCGGACTGACCTCCTTTAAAGCCCTTATGTCTCCCTGACTCCATTTTCCCACACTGCCGCATCCATAGCCTTCTGCAACATTTCACACCATGGGCCAGGACCAGCTTGTTGTGATACTTTATGTGCGTATGTATTTGTTTATTTGCTGAGGTTTAGTTAGAGGGAAGCATCCGATGAGTAGGATGAGAGGATGAAGGATGAAGAGAGGTATCCACGTTTCCACGTGCACCTCAGACACAAGTTTTCAGCTCTGACCTTAACTAAACTTGGTCCACCAACCATCTGAAATGTGTGATCTATGTCTTTTGTTTTCTCTCTGCATTGTGTGTGCATTGTGCTGTGTGTGTCTTAGAAATAAGCCCCTCATCAGCAGTGGCAGGTGGGTACAGCATGTTCCTTCCTACCTCTGCCTGCCTGAATGCCTATGCCTTTGAGTTTTAGCCTACTTCAAAGATAGGCTTGCCTGCTTCGCCTCTGTAATTTATGTCTCTGAGGCAGATAGACCTCAAGGGGCTTGGTTTGCACAGTTTAGATAAAAAGCATGTAGAATATGACGGCTTTCACATGCACTCTGTGGAATAGATTTATGGGTTTCAGGGGAAGGGGTTTTTGCCCCCAAAACAATAACCTTATACTTGGTCACGTTTGAAGAGGATGCTCATTCTGCTGTTTCTGCACACGGCAGCACCAAGAGCAACCCAGCCCAGAGACTAGATAACTGTCTCCATGGGGACGTCACCCTACTATGAATGTTTTATTCGTTTAGCCCAAGGCAAGCAGGGCTAATGGTTTAGTTTTTAAAACTTTATTTTAAAATAAAAGTACTTGGGATCATTATTCATAATGATAATATCTGCTATTTACCAAATGTATACTGGTTTCTAGGCATCATGTCAATGCTGTGCAAGGCAGGTTATTAACCCCATTTTACAGATAAGTGAAAGGAGAACTAAAGAGCTTGGGTAACACTGAAGGCCACTTAAATAATGAATAGGTACTGGATGAGACCTAGAAATGGAGCCTGCATTAGGTATTGGAGCATTTGCCCAGAGCATCAGCGAAGAGAAACATACACACGCACGCATGCACACACACACTCTTACACAGTTGCTGAGGCATTTAGAAGAAGCAGTAGCTGGTGCTCAGCTATGCTTCCAGAACCGGAAGATATTCAACCCTACTGTTCTAAGATGTCGGTCTCAGTCACATGCAAAGAGATGACATTTGAATTTTCTTTTTCTTTTTTTTTTTTTTTTTGGGCCGGTCTGGCTCTATCACCAGGCTGGAGTTCAGTGCGGCGATCTCGGCTCGCAAGCTCCGCCTCCGGGTTCAGCCATTCTCCTGCCTCAGCCTCCCGAGTAGCTGGACTACAAGCCCGCCACCACGCCAGCTAATTTTTGTATTTTCAGTACAGACAGGGTTTCACCGTGTTAGCCAGGATGTTCTCGATCTCCTGACCTCGTGATCCGCCTGTCTCGGCCTCCCAAAGTGCTGGGATTACAGGTGTGAGCCACCGTGCCCGGCTGACATTTGAATTTTCTAGACCTGAAATAAGCTCTTCAACTATCACTGCCCACAGCTCTTGATCCACGGCACTCACAGACGTATAGTCCTGCCTGCGCCCCAGTGACCAGGAACACCCCTGCCTTGGTCTTAACAAAACTGAGAGGATAGGGTGGGATTGAGTTGCTCCCTGCCATGACCTGCCATTATCCCCATGGTTGGTGGGATTGCAGTGGCAGGGAGTGTGATGCAGAGAAGGGCACAGGACTGGCAACCCAATGGCCCTTCTTGTCTCTCTCTGCCATGAACTAAGAAAGGAGTGTTTCATAGCTGCTAGCAACAGCCAGTGTATGCCAAAACTGTCTTAGTTGGCTTGTGTTGCCATAACAAAATACCACAGATGGGAAGGCTTAAACAACAGACATTTATTATCTCACAGTCCTGGAGGCTAGAAGTTCAAGATGCAGGTTTCTGCCCAGGTGGCTCTAATGAGGGCACACCTCGTGGCTTGTAGACAGCTGCTGTGTCCTCACATGGTTTCTGCTCTGAATTCTCATAGAGAAAGAGAGAGAGGGAGCTTTCGGGTGTCTCTTCTGATAAGGACACTAACTATATTGGATCAGGGCCCCACCTTTATGACCTAATTTAACCTTAATTACTTCCGTATAGGTGCCACCTCCAAATACAGACGTACTGGGAGTTATAGCATCAACATAGACATTTGGTAGCAGAGGGATGCAATTCAGCCCATAGCACAGGCAGACATTTACATTCCAATTCAGCCTTCACATCCCAATTCACTTAAACTTGCTGAGCCTTCCTTCCCTCATATGTGCTATTGGGATATTAACGCCTGCTTCAAAAGACTGGTGACAGGATTAAATAAGATTGTATACATTAAGAATCCCATAAATGCTATGTTAGATGTGTGGATTTGACCACAAACAAAAACTGTAGGTCTGAGTTTACAACCGTAGGATGATATTTTCTGACCTACGGACATGAGAGTGCCACTGTGAATTGTCAATAAGACAGTGTTCATCAAAGTGGCATGACTCACTGAATACTGTTGTGTTCCTACTGGTACCTGCCAACGTTTATTGTGACATGGCCCATGCTATTACCTCTTCCCTTCATATGCCTGCCAGAGTCACTGCTCAACTGGACTTCTTTTCTCTCCTCCAAAGTCCCCTGTGCCCTTCTTCTCCGGCATTCATGATCCTATAACCCACCCTATCTCACTTCACCCTGTTGCACACACTTGCCTTCAGCATCCCTTCCTGAAGGAAGCCTTTCCTGACCTCTCTGACCAGGCCAGTCCCCCATTCTGCATCCACTCATTCTGTGCCTTTGACTGCTGCACTCACACAGGGCATTGTCTAGCATTCATTTAACAAACATGCATTTAGGACTTGTTACAAGCCAGGCACTGTTCTATGTGATCAGGAGACAGCAGTGACTCAACAGATAGGTTCCTTGTTTCTACAGACTTTATCTTCTAGTTGTAATTTTGTTTTTGTTTAATATTTCAAAATTTGTTTGTTTAAAGTATTTCTTCCTCTTCAGCCTGTAAGCTCCATGAACATAGAGGCCATACCTGGCTTAATCCCCAGGACCTTATACAAGGATCTACACACAGTAGCTCATCAGGAAAACTTTGTGGAACAAATGAATGTGTGAATGTATGTGGGGGTGGAAAGAATGTATTGGTCACAGCAACAATTTAGCTGTCAGGGATTAAAATGCCATGGCATAGAAGAAGGGGTATGTGTCTCACCCTATGCTGCTCACTGGCTGAATGGCTTTGGGAAGGTCAGTCTCAGTGGGTCTTTTTATATTTTTAATCAGTGAAGGCATTTTGGATAAGATGTTTGGTTTTTGTGGTCCCTACAAGGCACAATTCTCTGATCCTATGACTGTGTGGCAATAGTTTCAGCACAAGATCAGACAGATAGTGTCTGGTTGACCTGCTCTTTCTCCTGGCCAGGGATGCTCTTCCTAGTCCTCAATGTCCCCATAATTATGCCTAATTATTACCAACCATTTAGTGTGTACAGGGCGCTAGACTAAGTGCTTTTCCTTTTTTATCACCCTTAGTGACTCTATGAAGTAAGTACTATATTTATCCTGATTTAACACTTGAGGAAATTGTGAGGTTAGGTAGATAACTGAAAACGCCCTGGCTCACCAGTGCTTGTGCTGGGATTTGAGCCGATGTCCCCCCAGTCCCACGCCGGAGTGCTTCGCTCCTATCGCAGTCCAGCTCAAAGGCCTGGCAACCCATCGTGGACGTGGCGACTTTCCAAATGGAGCCTCATATCAGCTATTAGTTTGCTTGGACCCAAGTCCCACATCAAATTCTCCTTTCTTCTATCTACTTCTGAACCAATTCCTGTAAAGGACAATTTTTACATTTGCAACCCATATACTCATACTTTCCCAACACACAGTCCCCATCTGCAGGCGTGCATTTGTATTTACTCTCACAGACGGTCAGTCTGTTTTCCGAGAGCCCTCTTTGACTCTGCCCCTGTGATCCCCTCACAGCGTGCCTGTCTCACACTACATCTTTTATATAGTTCATACCTACAAGCAAAGAGCAAAGGAAAATAGGATACAAGCAATTTTGAAAGAATGCAGAGGACAAAAACTGGAGACAATGGGTTGGTGAGTGGTTTGAAACCTGAAATGACTAGAAATGTGTGAGTGACCACATGGTAGGTGATTGTCCAAGATGAATCAGCTGTTGGCACTGACGTGAAATCCTTCTTCTTCATCACGCCAGTTGCTTTCCCCACACAGAGCCACAAGGACAGAGTGGTCACCTAGGCAGAGCGCCAACTCACAGGCACATTTTAGACCACCCACTTCCCTTACCCCCAGGCAACTGCAGGTGCTGGAAAAGTGGCCTGATATGGAGAGGAGGTTAACACTAGCAGCAAGGAACACCGGGCTCCAGTCCTGACTCTGATACAGACAAACTGTGATGCTGTCTGTTCTTAAGTCATGCATAAAACATAAAAGCCAAGCAAGATGAACTCCCAGGTTACTTTCAGTTTTCTAAGTGTCAGTGCTGAATTTGGGAAACAATGGGAACAAAGGGCAAGGAACAGGTCTCCAAAAGCCATCACCCATAACCATGGGCAACCTTTGCAAAGCAGCTTGCTCCAACCATTGCAAAGCAGCTTGCTCCAAGCATTGGTTAGCTTTACTGAGTGGGTGCAGCCATTGGAAGACCCACAGGGAGCCCCTTGGCACCTTGAAACCTTGCCAGGCCTATGAACAGCAGGGGTGGCAGGGTTCAGCTTGCTGACCACAGCTCTGTCCCTTGTGGAGGTCACTCACTTTCTCTCAGTTCGCCAACCCCCTTTGCTCCCTCTGGGCCCTGAGCAAGAAGCCCCATCCCCCTATCCTGTCCTTAGTGTGCAGAGAAGGAAGATTCTGGACTTGATTACATCCGGCACTGCAGAGAGTGCGACGTGCTTAATGAGGCATGTAAACGGCTGGATGACTGGAACTGGTAGGGGAAAGGGACAGAGAACGCAAACAAAGCCAAGCCAGAGGGGGGAGACTGCAGAGAGAAAAACAAATTTCTCACATTTTATCTGTGAAATTGCAGCAACACAAATCAGTTACATTAAGAGTTAAGTGTAGGGCACAGGGACAACTCACAGGAATCCTGTCATTGCAAGTGAAAAAGGCAAACGCTCCAGTTAAGGCAACATCTGTGCACAGAGTTTCCTCCTCAGGCCAAGCCTGAGCCCTCTGGGAGCAGCTGTGACTCCAGCCTGCCTCGGCGGCTCCTGGGAGCCATGAGGGCAGAATCTCTATTTTCTGTTGCTAGTGGCCATTCTTCTAGAATAAATATACATATCAGACTGGCTGAGCCGGACTTCCTTCAGCCAGAGCCTGCACCAGGCAGCAGCTCTCGCCCTCTGCCTTTTGCTGACCTCCTTCTCATGGGAAACCACCCCACTGTGGGCAGAGCCCTCAGCGCTGCTGCCTTATCCCCCACCTCCCTCCTCTTCCTGCCTCCGTCTTCTCGTTCTGTATCAGGGCATCCTCACAACTACACCTATCCCCCGGCGGCTCCAGCTGGGACATGGAGAGGGGACACAAAGACTGAGCTTCTCTTCAGTGCGACCTCAATGCTGCACCCGTGCCTTTGCTTCCCTCCAACTACAGGCCTCTGGGAGGGAGAACTTGTGTTGTATCTCCACTTTCTCAAACCCTCTTATGCCTCAGCTCACGATCTGTCTCACTCTGACACCTGACCTCCTCTCAGTGTCAGACCCTGTCTCACCTCGCAATGACCCACTTCTGGCTTCTGTGATGTAACCGGGTGGTGCCTGTCTTCTAACCTTCCTCAGTCTGTGTCTAGCCCCTCCAGCACCTGTCCTATCGGTCCTCCCAGGTGTCAGCCTATGGTGAGAGGGGAAGCGCTCTGCTGTACCTTCAAGCACCC
The DNA here is from genome assembly GCF_008728515.1 of Papio anubis. Taxonomy (NCBI): domain Eukaryota; kingdom Metazoa; phylum Chordata; class Mammalia; order Primates; family Cercopithecidae; genus Papio; species Papio anubis. Next base: position 2,397,928 of record NC_044987.1, read on the forward strand.
CACGGTGAGGTACTTTTTGGCCTGCATCAGCCTTATTCTGGATGCTTTAAAAATGCAGATATGTGAGCCTTGCCCAGAACCATTTAATCAAAATCTCTAGGGAAGGTCCTGAGAATGCACTTTTTAAGAGACTCTCCCAGGGAATCTTATGCACACCGAAGATCGTTGGCCTCTGAACAACAGTCTGCTAATTCCTGAATTTGTGTCTTTAGTTCTGTCCTGAATTCTGAGCTACAAGCCACTCTCTCTCTCTCTGAATATTCCACAGGGGTCTCAAAGGCAGCCTTTCTGCCCTGGGAACACTCCGTGTGTGCCTCACTCTTCCCTGCACACTCTCTAGAATCTCCGTGGTCATTTTTGACTTTCTCCTCTCCCTCACTCCTCACATCTGTTAGCCAACAAGTCCCACCAAATGGCCTTTCCTCTGACTTCTCCATCTCCATTATCACTCACATTGTGGCACGTGTCACACATGGACGATTGTGATATCCTCTCACTGGTTCTCTCGTCTTTCTTTGGCAATCCGACTCCTATTGGTTTGCCACAGCAGGGCCAAGTGACATTTCCAAAACTCAGAACGAACCTTGTCATTTCGATTGCCGAAAACTTCTGCCTCCCAGAACAGCTTGACGCTAAGGCTGTTCTCGCTGTGAGGCCAGTGTAGCCTTATAGCTTCAAGTGTCCCCAGCACTCCATCTGTGACCTTCCCTGCATCCACCAGGCTGGGCCCCTATGTCCCAGAACCCATTAGACATCATGCTGTTGCCACTCTCCATCCCTCCATCCCTCCATCCCTCCATCCATTCGTCTAGTCAACAAATATTTGTTTAGTGTCTACTGTATGCCAGGAATTATACAAGGACTAAGGTACAAGGAGAAACAGAATTTCTGATCTTGCACAAACAAGTAAATAGGCAGTTACAATAAAATATAAGAATGGCATGCTTGAGGAATAAAGAAGCTGCCGGCTATCAAGTGTCAGCCACACATGGCTTTAGACACCTAAGAAGCCTTTGAGATAGATACTGTTACTATTTTTCACTGGACAGAAGAAGAGCCTAGAGCTCAAGAACAAATGATGTTACTAAATTCCCCCAGGTAGGAGGGATTCCAGCATGGACGGAAGAGGCAAGGGACAACAGCAGGTTTTGTACCTAGGTCTGTCTGACTTGACCCCCTGTTTCTTTCAAACCCATATACTGTGTCTCCCAGTGTGCTGGAGGGTCACAGAAGCAGGCTTGTGCCCTCTTCTGTGTCTGATGAGTGCGTCCTTTCTGGGCTCTGTTCAATGACGCCCCATATGTAAAGCATTTGTGAGCTCCACTGAAGAATTAATCCCTCATCTTTTGAGCTCTCATGGTGGCTTACCCCCAGGCTTATATTTTGTTTGTATCTTTTTCTGCACTTAGAGGATGTAACACTACATCTTCCAGTGATTGTTGCCCAGTAACTGTTTGTTGAATTAATAAATATATCTTCCAGTCAGTGAGGGCATGGGTTATAGCCTCTATACAGTTTCATACCTTTCACTAACCAAAGCCAAATACCCAAGAGAACTTGCAGTCCCCTCCCCTCAGGGAAGCCAAATCACTGTTTTTCTGACTTTCCCTTGCATTCCAGCCTCCTGTATGTTCCAAATCTAATTTGAAATTTAGGGTCCCCCCATCCCAGATCTCCTTTTTGAAGGAGGCTATACCACATATTCCAATTCTCTGTTTAGGAAGATGTTCATCACATGATATCTTCTTGCAGAGACATCAAAAGCTGCACATATTTGTCCGTTTCCTGCTGATAACGTGTATGGTTTTTATTTTTCAAATCCACAATTTAAATCCAGGTGGGAAGGGAATGAGTCAGAGAGAAACACCATTGCTTTTGGCTGATGACAGCAGCGTAATCATTTGTATTTTCCCCCAACCTGCAAAATGTCAACATATTAGAAAAAAACTGCAGACATTTCCCATTTCATTCTTGATGAGGTTCCTTGTCGTTGGCTCGTACCCCGCCCTCCTCGCTCTGAATCATTGACATCTGGCTATTAGCCTAAGCATTTAGAATTTAACACTGAGCGTTCAGGGTGTGCTGATGTCAGCACAGACACAGAGCTTATGGTTCAACATCGACTCAAGTCTTGTCTCTTTCAGGTTTGTGATGAGCTGACAGATTTGAATTAACTTCTGATATTAACTTCTTAAGCTTTTGTTTTTGTGGTAAGCACAAAACAGGGTGTGTTAAGGAGAACAGAACAAAGATGGTTGCCTCTTTATCAACTGGTCTTAGTTGTGCTGCAGAGCCTTGTTGGTTGATCTTACTTGTGAAACAATACAGTGCCACGTTTGCCGCTGTAATTAAACTCAATGGAGGAAAAGTTCCCTTTGAAGGGAAGTGGTGCGCCTTCATCAGCCAGCGCCTCTAAAAATAGCTTTATGTTTCACCAACAAGTGTAACACATACATCATCTAATTAGATTTCTTCGCTCCTCTTTTAATCACCAAGAACATCATTATCCTTTTGGTTCCTCATTAGGAAGGTCACGCAGTTCATAATCATACTTACAAAACCTATCCAAATTTCAGAACAAAACCATGTCTTCTTAGACTTCAGATATTTCATTAATCTCACTGTGCTATCAACAAGCTCAACTTGCCTATGGGCTTTTTTTCTTTTCTTTTCTTTTTTAGTGTGATCACCCTACCATCTGCCATTTTAGTAGAATTTCAGCTATATAGTTTATGGTTGCTGGAGATCGATGTCATATTTTCATTACAATCATGGAAAAGAAAACCAGTGACACATTCCAATACCTTCATGGCTTGTTATGTACACTACATTTTTAAGCTTCAAAATCTCTCATGAGGCAAGATCTCAGCAGGAAGTTTCTATATTTTTTCTGAGAGCTCTGTGCTGAGTTTGGGTACTGTGATTGTCAACACCTCCCACTCAAGAGGGTGTTGAGCTACCCCTGAATGCAGCAGTAAAACCTTTGTGCCAGGATGGCCAGGCTTGAAGTTCCCAGTTCTTATGTGGTAGGTGTGATTTTATTCTGTTTTAAGCCTTCAACCAAATTTTCTTCTTAAAAACCTAATGTTTAGGCCACTAGATTTTCGGCGTGGTGGCTCACGCCTGTAATTCCAGCATTTTGGGAGGCTGAGGCGAGTGGGTCACTTGAGGCTAGCAGTTCAAGAACAGCCTTGGCAACATGGTGAAACCCCATCTCTACAAAAATACAAAAATTAGCCAGACGTGGTGGTGCATGCCCATAATCCCAGCTACTTGGGAGGCTGAGGCAGCAGAATCACTTGAACCTGAAAGGCAGAGGTTGCAGTGAGCCGAGATCACACTCTCTAAAAAACAAACAAATAAACAAACAAAAAATCTAATGTTCAGTATTTTATTAGGTTGATACAAAAGCATCACGTTTTTTGCCATTAAAAGTAATGGCAAAATCCATGATGACTTTTGCACAAACCTAACAATTTACCAAGATAAGTAGCTTCTCAAAAGTAGAATTTTTATTTGTTCATTTTGTTGTTGTTGTTGTTGTTGTTGTTATGTGTCTTACCCCTGCTGAGCTTCCCTTGTAGCCACATGGACCTGCTGTGGCCATAATGGCCACACAAATGGATCCCTTTGCTGTTTCTGAAACTTGTCTCTTAACCATATCTGGTCTCTAACTATTCTTTCTGTATTCTGAAGGAAATCTTATTTGTCTGTATACCTGTCCCCAAAGTATTTTGTTGTTGTCACTGTGTTGTCACTCACAGTTTATTTTGTGGCTTGGCATCTTCATTTCAGCTTGTATTTTTAAAGATGCTTAACTTCAGGCATGAAGAAGCCATTAATTTTTAACCTTAAAAAGGGTGAAGGAGGAGGTGCTGGAATAATGGTAAAGGGCATAATTACATGTTCTCACTTTCCATTTATCCCTGAAAATATTTAATTAAGCCTGATATTTGTAGCAGCCATTCTAGTTCAATTGAATCATTGTTAACCATAAATAGAGAAAGAGTCCTTAAATGTGGCATTTGCCCACAGAAAGTACTGGGCTGCTGAATACACTTCCTCAGAATAGCTGGCATTCGTTAGGAAGCTTTTACCTGTGGTTAGCAGCCACTTCAGGCCTTTCCAGAAGGGACAAGGTCACCCAGTTACGAGGCGGAGCCAAGGTTGCTTTCAGCTGGTGTTGGAGAGTAACCTTTGAGAACCTAGTACTCCAGAGCACCTCTTTCTTTAAAAGCAGAACCCCCACACAAGATGCTGTTTTATGGATTAGCAATTCTTGCCTCAATTCCAGCTCGCCTAATATTTCATCATCCTTTACTCTGTACTTGATGATTGCAGACACCATCTTAACTTATTCTCAGAGCGACCCTGCAAGGGTAGATAGAACTACCCCTTCCACATTTTATACATAAAAGAAACTGTTTCAGAGAAGTCGGCCGTCTTGTCCAAAGTCTTCCTGCTGGTGGGTAGCAGAGCCAGAATTCAAATTCAGTTCTGACTCTTAAAATCAATCCTCTTAAGACTACCCAACAGGCAGGATGTTCCTGAGATGAAAGGGATTTAGGGTTATTTGTTCCAAATGGCTTTCTTCCCAGAATCTGTGATGGTTTAAAAAAAAAATTTGTCTGTTTATTTGTTTATTTATTTAGTCAAGGACAGAGGATACGCTAGTTCCTCCTAAAGTTTGTGCTTTTTGAAGGTAGAGACTGTGTCTGTCTGTCTTTCTGAAAGCAGAGCCTAGTGCATGGCAGGGATCAATTCATGTATGTCGAATGAAAGACTGCAACTTTTCCAAGGCTGACCTGGGGCCCGTCTCCATTGCGGGATGGACACATTACCCTTTGACCTAGCCAGGAAGCTTGGCTGTGGCTGGCTCCCAGTGCCCTGCTCAATGCCCCACATCCTCCACAGCCCTCACAGCCAGTGATCTCTCTCAGCTGCAAACACTCCAACCTTAAGCTATCTCACCTCTTTACTCACTCCCCTACCAATACCTCACCCCAGGTTCAACATATTTTGGAACGATCTAAACAAGCTAGTATTCGTCTCCACTAAGAAAGGGAAAGGGAAGGTGTGCGAGCCGTGTTCCAACAGCAGTTACCATGATCACATGACTACTTTGTACCAGGCACTGTACTGATTACATTCATCCTTCAACCAATCCTGCAAACTCAGCGTCATCACGCCTATTTTCAGTGAGAAAACAAAGTATCTTGCCTAAGATCACAGAGCTGGCAACCCACAGGGTCAGAATTTAAACCCGAATTGGTCCAACTCCGATGCTGCCAGAGCACGATGAGCGACCTTACCCCGGGGGAGCGTAGAGAACCGTTCCTGAGGTCCCTAGGGATGTTTTCTCAGTGATGCTTCCAGTAAGTCTGCTCCTTCGCCTTCCTTCCAAACCCCTGGGCTTTCATCCGGGTGTATTTTAGCATCAGTTTTCTGGAATAGAACATGCCATTGAAAATCTGCCTCTCAGCCGGGCGCGGTGGCTCATGCTTGTAATCCCAGCACTTTGGGAGGCCGAGGCGGGTGGATCACAAGGTCAAGAGATCGAGACCATCCTGGCTAACACGGTGAAACCCCATCTCTACTAAAAATACAAAAAATCAGCCAGGTGTGGCGGCGGGCACCTGTAGTCCCAGCTACTCGGGCGGTTGAGGCAGGAGAATGGCTTGAACCTGGGAGGTGGAGCTTGCAGTGAGCCAGGATCGAGCCACTGCACTCCAGCCCCGGTGGCAGAGTGAGACTCCGTCTCAAAAAAAAAAAAAAAAAGAAAAAAGAAAAAAATCTGCCTCTCATTTCCAAACCTGGGATTCTAGGTTTTAGAGAAGAATCACCTTTCTTCCCATTTTTACCAATAAATGAATAAATACAAACATTTGGGTTTCTGATCCTGTGTATTGAAATTCAAAATCATATTGTCTTGGGTACCAAGTACCTGGAGAAGTCCATGCAGCTGTGACCGGCTAAGGCCAAACTCTAGGAAAACTGTACTCAACCTGACTCTGAAGCCCTGTGTGCAAGCTTCAGTGCTACCACTGCTGAGCTCAGCCTGAAGAGTTCCTTCAGAACCGCGTCCTCCCCTGTCACACAGGTGGCTCTGTAGCTTTGCTGAGCTAACATTTACAACAGCCTCATGGTAACCCGTGGGAACAAATGTGAGCCCCGAGGCCATGGGACCACACCAGATTACTTGAATTGCAGCAACCCATCACTTTTATATTAAAGCAGAAAAGCATTTGGCCAAGTTAGGTGAGCAACTGTAGCATACAGAAGCCTGGTGGGAGAGAACTAACCCAGAAACTTTCTTTTCCTCATTTCCAGTTACACAGGGCTACTGCAAAGATGCAATTAAAGAATGAGTTCATTGCCCATGGCTTTTGTCTCACACTCTTCCAGTCCAGAGAGTGGTACATAGATGTACCCCCTCCAAACACAGCTGGAGAGCCCTCCGGCAGAGCCCTCACTGCATTGGCATTTGGCCCAGATGACAGGTCTCCAGTGTGCCCAGGATCTGTAGGAGGAAAGTGATGCTAGCTTCACTCTGTATCATAGTGGATTCAATTCATTCTCTGGCCACAATAGCCCAGCCGTTTCTCATACACCAATTGACCAAAGGCACTTAGGCAATAAATTGCTACGGCATTTGATATGACAAAGCAGGTGCTCATCACACCTGCTGAAGAATAAAACTCCCTGAAGCCACATAGAAAATGGGGCTGCAAAAGGGAAACTTTAGGGTCTAGAGTGTTTGGTGCCCTCTTGCAGTCTCAGGGGAGATGGAATTCTGAAGTGCAGAAGGCATATGTTGATGGTTTTCTTTCAACTGAAGAAGGCTGTCTGGCTACTCACCAGCTATCTCTCCTAACAGCTGGATGCAGAATTTCCATTCATGTAATAACTCAGAGAGCTAATAGAAGAAGGACCTCACAGGTCATCAAACCCCATCTCTTCTCAATTTGCAATGTGAGAAGCAAAGCCCGGAGAGGGACCATCACTCAGCTAGGGTTCAGCACATTCACACAGAGACACTGTATTCCCCGTCCATTGTTTCTCTCACACCATGATATTGTGGTCCCTGGAAAACCTGCACAAATGGTCATTTTCTACAGAGAGGAAGTAGACTTGTAACAATTATGGGCATAGATTCTGAGGACAGTGACTTGGTTCTAATACAGCTCACAGTGTATAAGTTGTGTGGCCATAGGTAAGATGTCTAACTGCTCTGTTCCCAGCTTTCCTATTTGTAAAGTGGGAATGACAGTAGCACATAGCTCATAGGGTTGGTGTGATGATTAAATGACTGATTATATGTTTAGCATCTAGAATCATGCTTGCCACGTGGAGAGCACAGTGTGAATGTATGTTGTCATCATGGCCCTAAGCAGGCTGAGCAGCCTACATATCTGCTAAGTCCCCCTTGCATTTCCACTCTTGGGAACACTCAACAGAAGCTGAATATGGCTGTAAACCTCCACCCAGTAAGCACCAAGCATCCGATGGCAACTGCTGCTCACCACCAGAAACACTCACTTCCCTTTGCTATTCTGCCTCCTTCTCTCTCTGAGCCCCACTCTTCCATGCTCTTCTTTCTGTGTGTATTGCCCCACTCCTCTTTGCTTTAGTTATATTCAACCTTGTGCTGACGGCATGGTATCCACAGGAATGTTTCAGTTCACTGGTAGAACTTGGAGAGAATGATTCCTACACTCAAGACTTCTATCTGTCTACAGTGGAGCATATCAGGGCTTCAATTGTTTCTTAAGTTCAAAATAATAAATTAGACGAAGACTATATATGTATATACATATACACATACATAACTAGTCTAGTACATACGCCATATATGTCATGAAAATACTTTTAAAGAAAATATAAACAAAAAGATAATTTTAAAGAAACATACATGCTTTATGAATCTGCCCATATGTTTCTTTAAAAGTATCTTTATGTACATATTTTTATTTAAAAATGTAAATAAACTTATTTAAAAATCTAAATCACTCATCTTTTGCAAAGACAATATGCAGAGAATTACCTTGAGCTTCAACCTGAGCATTTCTAGCTGAGTGCATTCTGCAGGCCAGTAGGATTTCTCGGGATGTGTGCCAGGATTGCTGGAGGCCCCACAGTCAGGCTACTTTCCATCAATATCTATGGAGCCTCCTCTGGGACATTAACATGTCGCTAGAACCTGGATCCCGCCCTTTTTTGTGAATATTCTCTGACAAAAATGCAGGGTAATATGAGTCAGACTTTAAGCTATCAAGCAAATATGACTTTTAGTGCATAAAAGCATGTATATTTTAAGTAGAAATAAAAGGTATTCGTGTTAAGATTAGTGGAGAGGAACAGTTGTATATTCATTGCTGAAGTGAGAGACCTGAATTTCCCAAAGTAAAATCTTCCCATCAGTCCCTCCTGGGCAAGGCATGGATCCTCACCATAAGGTTGACAGACAAGCCAAATGAACTGGTCCTGTCTAAAGAGGTTCTGCTGCACCTCAGCTTATTTCCAGCCAGCCAATTTGCTTCTCAAAGAAGCTGTGAAGTCCTGGCTTGAGGTGGTAGAAGAGGTGTCCTGTCTCCTTTGGATCTCCTTTGCTTCTTCACCAGTTTTATAGAAATGACTCTCAATGGCTTTAATCCCTTGGTAATAATAGATTTTGCTTTTTCTGGGATACACTTACTGCTGGCTCCTGGTCTTGCGTACCACCCTATGCACTTGCTGATAAAGGTGATGGAGGAACGCCTGGGCCAAGTTAGATACACCTGCCCTTGCAGCAGGCTGGGATAATACCAATTCATGTGATTTGTCTTCTTGAGCCATGGAAGATGAGAGAAGAACAGCACTCATGAGACTGTGGACTTATTTCCCAGTGGACCTTGAATGATTTACTGGGGATACAGGAAAGGGCCAGAGAGAAAGAGAAGGTAGAAAAAAAATCAAGGGAGAGCCCCTTGGGTGGACTCTTCAGGAGCAATCTGTTTTGGGCGTGTTGATCTGCTTCAAGGCCTTTAGGGAGGCAGCACTGTCTGCTGGGACAAGCCTAATTCCAGTCTTTAAAACCCGTGGGGATGATTTTTCTTCCTTCCTCAGCTGCTGCAGGAGGAGCCTCCACAACACCTAGGTTGCACGCATTGAGGTTGACGAGTCTGCTACATCAACACTTGGACTTATGTCTCCATCCCTCTCCCCTTCCTACCCCACCACCTGCTCCTTGTCTCTCTGGCCCTGTGCCCCCCGACTCATTGTCTGTACTGGACACTCTCCAAGTATAGCACACAGTTAGAGGCACTGCTTAGAAAACAGCCAGCAGGTCTGCCTTTCCATGTGTTGCCCTAACCTTTGGGCCCACGGGCCTCAATGACTAGCCTGAGCTTCACCTATTTACTTTTTAAGCATAGTCTTTCGGAGCAGGCTGCACTGGTCAAGGCATCCCATTAGCTTGCCCCTTCGAGTTCCTAAATACTCCCAATGGGCATTTTCCTTTGTCTAGACTCGGAATGGTCAGCGGAAGGGTGGAAGGTGGGAAGCATGTATGTGTATTTGCTTGTCAGGGAAGAACTATGGTGTCCTTGGATGTATGCTAATGGTTCTGTCTCTCTCTCTCCTACACAGGGCCTGGAGCAGTCATTGATGGTGTAAACTCGGCCTCCAGAGCACTGGCTTGTCTCTGGCTATCAGGGACCCTCTTAGCCCACTTCTTCATCAAGTTTTGATAAGAAATCCTAGGTCCTCTGAGCAACACCTGCTTCTCCATATCACAGACTTTAATCTACACTGCGGAGAGCAAACCAGCTTGGGCTTCTTTTTGTTGTTTGTTTTTTTCTGTTCTTCTTCTAGATTTGTTTTCTTCCTGTTTTGTTCGTTTGTTTGTTTGTTTGCTTTTGTTTCCAGCTTGAATGAGTGGGGTTGGGGGTGGGGTGGGCAGGATTCTACCACATGTAGGATAATCATTCATTGGTGTGTCCAAAAATGGGGTCTGCTCCTGCTACCTTGACCCTTCCCTTTCCTCTGCTTCTCTCCTCCTCGTCATCCCCACCAACATCCCCTGCCACACACACCAAAATGTAAGTTTCATTTGGGCAAAAATTGAGCCTCACAATAAACACCCTGAAGACACAACTTGACTCATAACATAGTGCACAGCAAGAGCTACATCCAAGTGTCCTATTATCTACGATTATTTTCCTAATGACAATGTACATATCCACCCATCCATGTTAACTATTATCTAATTCCATTAGGGTTCACATCTTTTCTTTCTGGGACACTGTCCTACTATATCCATATCTATATATTTCAATACAGATGATTGTGCCATCTTCTGTAGCCCCTCTGCCCTACTCATTTCTTCCACCATCTGCAGGGATTTGAAGTTTGGGGCTGTGCTTGCAACCTAACACTAAATTTTGCAAGTCAAGTGACCAAAAAAGGGGGAGGCATTTTGAAGATAGTACTTCTCTTTTAAAAAGAGAAGTTCAACTCATAAAAGTGATTGATAGGTGGCTGATTTATTTAGGTTTTATCAAGCTGTCTATCAAAGTAATCATACAGTTACCCATCTACTCAAATGTCTGATTTATCTCACCATCCAGTTACCTACCCACTTGTCTTCCTCTCTAGCAACCTATTTACTGTTTATCAATATATCAATGTAATTGTCTAACACTCCTTTCTATTTCTCTCCCTACTACTCACTATCAATTCATCCCCATATTAATCTCTAATCATATCGTATCTCTCCCACTGTATTCATGTATACACCATCAGCAGACATTAGCATCTTCAAAATTATCTATCAACTTCTGTGAAAGCCAGCGATCTCACAGGCTAACAACATAAAAAAGCAATACCCTGTGTTGTGGACTCTTTAAAATCTGGTATCCTATCCACCCAGAGGAGACACTAACAGATGGGCCAAGTAGCAAGCTGATGGTCAGTCACTCACTATTCCCGGGAGAGCCTGTTCTCTAAAACATCTTCTTGGGAAGCAGATCAGCCTAGAAAAGTCTTGATTCGCACTGTGGTTTTCCTTTTGCACTTGAAGGACAAAGGTGCCAGCCTTTATGCTTCTCTCAACCCTTCAAGAAAGTACGTGTCAGGAACCTATGGCTGGCTTTCCTTCACAGCAAGAACATGAGAGGAAAAAACCACATGTGTCTCTGCAATGCAAAGTGAAGAGTCCACCCGCCTGAGTGGGATGACTGCGGCTGGAGTCTCCTTTCTGCTCCAGTTCTGGTTTAATCTGTTTGAAAACTATCCAGTAAAAAGCTGATGGAGGCCAATTACATGGCGGGTGTATTGACAACTCTGGTATTTGTTTCAGGAAGCTCTTCTACGCTGAGGGCACTTGAGCAACTGACTTAATTTTCAAGCACTTGATTAACACAACACTGCAAACAGAAGGGAGAAAGTGTCAGTGACACAGTTTCCTCGGATGCAGGCTGCTTCTCCAGTGGCTTTGGGGAAGAACTTCACCAGCTCTTCAGGCTCAAAGCAGACCCAGCATACAAACAAGAGCTGACCCACCTTTGCTGCCTTGTCTCCTGGGACAAGAAGGACTCATCCAGCAAGGTTGCCTGGGATTCCAAATAAAGGCATTGCAGACCGCACAGGTGTGCTGCAGGGACTGACCCCCAGAGAGGATGAGAATGCAGCATCAATCGCAGACCTGCCCTGCCTCAGTTGGAAAACCTTTTCAGGTCCTCAGTCTAAAAAATAAAAAATATGAGCACCATAGAATTCTGTGCCCTTAATGCTTAACTGGTCTTCTTCCTCCAGTATCAGTGCCCTCTTTGCTTTTGTCCATCAAGGCACATGAGTGTGACCTCTGCCATGGGGAAACATACACAGAGATAGCTATACATATATACATAATACATACATAGGCGATCTTGGCACACTAAATGCTAAGCACTGTCTTAAGAGGTAGAGCTGGTGTGAGTGAAATTAATGTTACATTTTCCAGCTGTAAACAGACATCTGCATTTCCTAGTGAGCTGCCAGGAGCCAGATTCGGGAACCATAAATGATGTGCCAGGAGTGGCGCATTGATTCCCAGTTCCAGGGATGATCATGAGCAGGCACAAAATCAGAATTAAAGGTTGCACATAGACGTTTCAGATCTGTCACCACCTTCAGCATCTGGAGTTGAGTTGGTGTCAGATAGTGTATGAGAATCAAATGTGTCATCTGAGCATGCTACTGATAATAAATTTGTTACTTTGGAGTGGAATAAATGTGAAGGCTGTGAAGAGTGGAAAGTCTTGGAGAACATAGTACTTGAAACGGACAAGCTGGACCTATTCCTCACTCCAAGACTTGTTCTACAGGAAACGGTCCATGCTCTTTTGGCCAAGATCATCAGAACCTCTCAACCCAAAAAGGCTGGCTTCAGGGTCACTATGGAACCCTACTGTTCCCCCTTCCACAGGATACTAAGATGCCCCTCTAGTGGGTACCTATCCCAGCCACGTTTCAGAGGGAGACAAATGCTACAGTCAATCCTCATCTGTCTGGGGTAAAGACAACAAAGTAAATACAACCCAAGGCAACTGGGGTACTCACTGGGAGTGAAAATGACTTCTTCACAACAGACATATTTCTGCTTCTGTGCTTTTGTGTTTCTTTAGTGGGGATGGCTTCATGGGACAGTGGCTGTCATCCATCATTTTGAAGCATATAGAACAACAAATGCTTACATAAGATAATATCCACACTTTTCCAACTTCACATATGGAGAGTACATGGAGAAGGCCTACAGGCTAGATTTGTTCAGGGTGCCAGTAGTGGGCATGGGGTGGGGGCAAGGCAGGACAAAACATACAAGTCTGAGCAAGTGTATCTCTTGCAGGTTTTCCACATGAAAAGGAAGCCAAATAAGGCTTGTTAGGAGATTAGGTGAGAGGAATTAGCAATGTAGGAACTCTGAAACCCTTCCCCTTCCCAAAACAGAGTTCATATGCACTTCCACCAAAGTAATGCCAATGAAAGTGCTTGTGTTAAGGCTCCGGCCAAGCTTGTTTTTCAGTAGTTTAATGTCAAGTGCCTGATACAGTCAACTGCAAGTCTAAACAAGCGTGTTTAGGTTTTTCTCGTTCTTGCTTTAATTCGGGGAGGGGGGAGATGTAGAGAAGTGGTTGTGAAAACATACACAGGTTTTATGCAGAGTACTGCACATGACTGTTCTGCTGCAATTGTGCTCCACCGAACAGAAGAAAAGGTAAGGTTTTCTGTCACAAAGAGGCCCAAGCCTCTTTCTTCTTACATCCATGCCTCTTACTAGATGATACATTTCACAGATTGGGCAGTTCTCAAAACCTGGGTGAGAAGAATATTCTGGGACCCTAGCAACTTCAAAACTGAGGCTGGGTTTCAGGATCTGTTTCTGCATCAATTCACTCAATTTGCTTTCAACAAAGAGGAGTCAGCAAGTTCTATTTATGCTGAGAGAACCATCCCATGAGAAAAGCAGAGAACCCCAAAGTGGGCAGGCAACCCCAACGAGAGCTTATCCCTGTGGCTGCATCAGGAGTGGCTGTACATTGAACATTCAAGTGTTGGTTGGCTGTCGCCAGCCCATAGTAGAAGGAGGGGAGGAGTGGCTTAAGATGAGGTAAGATCTGGTGGTGGGGCATCTTTCCTCAATTTCATACTGACTTTGATTTTGAGAAAGAAAAACTGGCTATGCATTACCTAAAACCAGCCCGAAATGAAACAGACCAATACACACACGAAAGCAAATGTTAATCCCTTTGGAATTAAGGGAAGCAGCATAAGGTTTTTCTTTTTGGAAAAATGCATTTATTTTCTTTCTCTCCAACAGCAAGAATCTTTTGTTTTCATTTTGCACATGACCTTATCCTGGAAACTCTCATACCCAATTGCCTCCCCTCCTATTATTCAGAGCTTCCCTGTCTTTTTACTTGAAGACAAATAAGTTTGAGCACTTGAGTAAAACTTCACAGGTGTGTAGTAGGAAGGCAACATTTTCAAAAAGAGACCCTATGAGGAGAATGCCTAATGATCACCAAATGCAAACAAATAAAAATGCCAGTCTCATTTCCCACATTTCTTACTTAAGAGAAGTAAATGAAAGGAAGAAGAAATAGATTTGTAATTAAAGATGTGGCAACAAAGATAGAGCTGAGCTAGTTCAATTTAGCCTTCAGGTGCAGAATACTTAGAGTCCAAAGAAATGTTGAGTGGACTTCATTAGACGCAATTGTCTTTACCCTGAAAGTAGTCAGCTAAGCCTAATTTCCAGCATTTTGCAAGAGATTTCTTTTTGTTTCTTTCAATGGTGCCCTTTTTAAGGCACAGAGTTGCTCCACACCACTGGTGGAGAAAGAAAGATTGCGAACCCTCGACCATCCTTTTGAGGCACGTTATTTGGCAGATTTATAAAGCTATCAATAATAACAATGCTATATAATACAAACTGCCCTTGTGTTAGTTAAAGGGAGCATTTTTAATCATTCAGAAATTTTCGTGACATGTAAAGTGCAGTTGTGAGGAATGTGTGGGTGTACGAAAATGTATCTGTCAAGTTCAGAGTCCTTTAGATTTAAAAAAAAAATTATGACTTATCAATGGTGCCGTTATAGCTGTGTCAGACAATGGGTGTGCCCATTCTCACAATTATCCTTCAAAAAAATCTATGTTCAAATGCTTTAAAAATTTATCACATGATACAAGAGTATGACTTTGTCAGCCTTCTAGAGTTCTTTTTTCTTTTATTTTCTTTCTTATCTTTTCCTTCAAAAAATCAATGAAGACTTGATTTCTGTCAATAATTGTATTAAGGGTGAATATACTACCTGAATTTTGTGCATGTTGCATTGTAGTTGTAACCTTTTCTAATTCAGGATGAATACGAGATGGTTGTGATTGTGCAGTGTATCAATAAAGTTCGAGAAATTTGTAACTTTTGGGGGGCTGTTTATTAGGACATCTCATTGATATCCAGGACGGGAAAAATATGAAGCGAGCCGTGCTTCTCCCTCATGTGTGTTTTTGGCCTTGAAGAGTAGACGCACTCAGAAAGCCTGGAGCTGCACCCCCTACCTCTCTCTTTCTCCTTCTCTCTCTCGCACACACTGTAGAAAGCAGCCTTAGCACTGTCCATATCACATTTGTATATCAAATATCTATGCTATTTACAAACAATATAAAATGTAGCTGCATCCTCAAAGTCTAAATTGTTTATTGGTGTAGGCTAAAACGAAAGCAGAAGAGAAGTGTCAGAAAAACAGGGGTGACCAGATACTGCCCAGTTTGGGCATTTGAGTCCCTAAGTTCCTGTTGCTTGATTTCTTGAAGTACACACCACGTTGACAAGGGTAAGTATGAGAAGACACAGGGTCGAGGACGTACATTGAGTCTTAAGTGTGTGCCATTAGATGAAAGTTTATGCATCTTAGGTTTTACTTGGATTAGGCTTCATTCAGCTGAGGCTTCTTGTGGACTAGCATGAGAAAGAACCCCAGAGGAGCGGCTGCTTTCCTCTGGTTGCCGTTTCTAAAACACCTTACTCTTCCAATAAAACCCCACCTCCTCTTTCTCCATCACATATCCATCTGCTTTTCTAAAGAAATGAGTATTAACTTATTTTTACACCTCAGCTTCTCATTAGCCATTTGTATATCAATTAAGCCTTCCCAGTTCTGCCGTTAACTAGGTGTGAGATCTTAGACAGGTAAGTGACTTTCTAAGCCTTTGTTCTCTCATCTGTATCATTGGGGAATTTAATTACACCACTTAGTGTACACTGATTCAAAAATATTTGGCCACTATTTGGTTTATTTTGCAACTGCGAGATTTCTTAAGACTATCCTCAAATAAAGCTTAGGGACAATGACTGATTATGATTCAATAACTGAGTAGAAAGTGAATTAAAATTATTTCATTAATTTCACAGCACACGTAGCTTCTTTGGCAAAGTCCCTGAGCTAAAGTTATGAGTCTTATATTCTTGTTGGTTTCCTATATAGACAAGTGCTAATCTTTTCATGACTCAGTCTCCCCTACAGGGAACGGAACACAGTCTCCCCTACAGGGAATGGAACACAGATAAGTTGATAGACTAGACACATGTTCTTTGTAAATTGCAATGGCAAGTAAACGCTAGGCATCAGTAATTGGGAGTTTCCAATTTCCTCTGGCTCATTGTAAAATTATGATTCATCAAGAAAATGAAATTTCAGTTCCCTTAGCCATCTCAGTACCTTTAGTACTCCCTTTCTTGTTGCCTTTTTTCCTTCCTTTTCATCATCCTGTTCCTATTTGCACCTGACCCTTTCTTGCTCCTGTTCATACCACAACATTTACCCATCCATCTGCTATCAGTCTCTCACTCCATTTAGCCACTCAGCTCCATCTATCATCCATGAACCAATTTATTCTCCCATCGGCTAACTACTCAACTATCCATTCACATATTATTTTCCCATTTATCTAAACCTTTTTCCATCTCTATACTCATGCACCTCCTTAAAGTGAGACTGTTTCTCTCTCATCTATTTATTTAGACCAGCTGTCAGTCCGTCCAACAGGCATGCTCCAGCTAGCCTTTAGCGGACCATCTGTTTGCCAACCCACTTCAAGGTAATGAAAATCTTGGTTGTTATCTCTCTATTCCACAAGGGAAGCTTTATCTAGTGACTCATAAGCATGGCAGCTAAATGATTGGATGCATTTTTATCTTTGCCCTATGAAAATCCTATATATACAGAAGCGCCTCTGGAGATATATTAAGGGCATTCCTCTCCCTATCAAGGTGTATTAAGTAGGAAGAGCGTGTGAAGTTGGGAGTAGAGTGGAAATACCCAGATGAGAAGGTGTCACACTAGGATTGTAGTCATGCAGTGAACATAACAAATAACTGAAGGAACAGACAGGAGGGACCTCAACTGGCAACTGACCTCCTTCTTTCCCCACAATTTAATTTGCTGTTGAATTAATTATTCACTTTGAGAAAAATTCATGGGGTGTGCTATTTGAGGCCAAACCCTATGATCAGTTTTGAAAACAAAACGTCAAGTTAGAGGTGATGCTACCGTCTTTTAATATGTTCATCCAGTCACTGGGATATCTTATTTTTCTTTCCCTTATCCCCATTTATTCATTATTCATGCATCACATTTAGTCAGGAACTCCCCTTGAGGAGTTCACATTTAAGATCTAAAAACTGCTGTATAAGAAGATAAATTACAATAGAGTATGGCAAGTATTATGACAGAGATATGAGGAAATGACTGCAAAGTGCAGAGCAAATATTGTGAGATGATTAGGAGGCATTCTCACTTTCCCCCATTTCTTCTGCAGGGATAAAACGCTGGAATGTAAACAGCTAACAACAGCTAACATAAGCTGCAGACATGGTGCACAAATATATTACTACAAAAATTATTGGGTTACAGGATCATACACATTCAGCATTCAATAATTTATCAATGGAGTGAATAGCATTTGTTAAATGAATGAGTACCATGAAGGCAGTTAAAACTACAAGTGGCCAAAGGACCACACCGTGCAGTTGATGATAGGTTAACACAGACCTGCTGGAGAGGAGGAAGTGATACCTATAATGTCAAAGCTGGCTGGGAAGCTGGTTATAAAGTCTCAGTCCCACATAGGATTACTATGCATATCACCTTTCACTAGATCTAACACCATGAGCCTTGCTGATGAGGGAAAGAGAAGCTCTGCCTGGGGACATGTGCTGCCACAAAGGCATGGAGGGGCAGGCAGAGCTTAAGTGTGGACTTGCTGAATAGACCCTCAAGACTAGGCTTCTCCAGAGAAGACTAACACTCTGTGATGTAGGATGAAATACCTGGATCATTTGCATGTCAGTGTCCCACAGTGTCTATTGTTTCAAAGATAAAAATAGTCATAGTTTTACCTCTCCATGAATTCCTCTCTCCAATATGACATACTGCCTTGCCTTTACTATGAGTTCTCCAACCAACTGGCTTGTTTCAGAAAACTTGACCTCACAAATTACCTGTTATGTTGTCTTAGACCAATTTCTTACCTTTTCTGAACTTCAGTCTCATCTTTAATAAAAACGTTGGTAATAATACTCACCTCAGAAGAATAGTTGTGGGAATTATTCCACTACTAGATACAAATAAGTAAGGGTGTTTAGCATAGTCCCAGGATATAACAGTTACTTGCAAAGTAAATATTTGTGGTTCTTTTCTCCTGTTCTTCTCTCAGCCTTCTTTTATGTCATCACTTACCTGAGTCTTTTGAAGATATAATTCCACTGTGCTTGCTTCGTTGAAAAAATTAAAAATTATAATTTATATGTAATTTCTTTGTTGAAGTTCAAAAAGGAGAAACACATTTCTGAGTCTTTGATTATTCAAGAACACAAGGTTGGAAAGTGGCATCAATAAAGTTTCTGGTAGAATTCCAAAGGAGTGTTGAAGCAAAAGAGTAGAACTAAATTTTTAATCTAAGAAACATATATCAGATAGCCAAGATATGATGGGTACTGAGGATTCAAATTGAGAGACAGAGTGTATATCTTCCAGAAAGTTCCAGCCCAGATTCCAAAGCACAGCACATGGTAGTTTTTAATCAAGGGCTTGAGGAGCCCAGTAGAAGCTACTTAACCCAGACAGGAGGGCTGAAGGTCTCCAGAAGACGAGAGGTCTCAGCTGAGCCTTCGGGGAGCAGAAGGACCTAGCCAGGGAAAGGGAGGGGGAGAGGAGCAAGTGACTATGGACAGAGGGACATCCTCAAAGAGCACGTAGGGGCTCGAGAGAAGCACAGCATGGTAAGGAAACTGCAAGTGTAGATTACCCCCATGATGGATGCAGGCAGAGGTGCATGGCAGGAGACGAGGTCTAGACCCTAAAAACCTCTATGGGGAATGCTGATATACTGGGACTTGTCCTAAAAAAATAAGGAAGACGTTGAAGGATTTAATAAAAAGAGCAGCTAAATTGTTCTTGCAATTTAGAAAGATCAGCCAGACAGCAACAGGGACTAACTGGGCATTGGTTGTACTGGCAAGGGGAAAACATGTGAGGAGTCATTTAAATCATTCAGGAGAGAAATGATAAGAAGGAATTAGAAAAAGCAGGCGAGTTGGGATGATTTTCTGGGGTAGCTTTGATGGGAGGGCCTGGAGGTATGGGGTGATGGAGCATGTAGAATATGGGGAATATACAGGGTTTCCAATTCAGCCAACTGGATGGAGATGGTACTATCCTCAAAACTTAAGAGAATGGTGAGGTTCCATCCAATTTTTGATATATCCAGTTTTAAGTATCTGTAGAACCTCCAGGTGGAGATGTTTAAGCACTATCAGCATTTTCCTAAGTCATCTAATTATATCCACTGCCATGCACAAGGGATGCCTGATTTCCTTTCTCTGCCTCCCACTTTAATTCCAGAGGAACTCTAGCTCCTTGGATCATCCATCTGCAATTCATTTATCGTCCTCCATTTCCTCTGTATCTTGATTTTGTCTTAAAAAGGTACTGTTTTTTTTTTTTTTTTAACTGCTTGTTGTGATAGAAGAGTAGAGAGCGGTTCTCTGATTAGGCGGTAAAGAAGTAACAGATGCTGTAAATGGGGAAGGGGGAAACTGGCACAGCTGTCCCACTGCTTAGATGAAATTTAGCACTTTCCAGGCCTCACACAAAGGGCCAAGCCATTGTTCACTGGCTTCTGTGAGAATAGCTGACCACTCAGCGTGTTCAAATGAGGGTGGATTTTTCTCCCAATTTGCCTGTAATATTACAGTGATGCAAGTCCTCTTTGTATTTTCATCACATAGTTTGATGCTCACTTGCTTGCTAACAAATTCCAGAAAGGTTTTTAAGCTTTCAAACCTCATCAGAGAGCCTACCTCTGATTAAGAGTGATGCATTTCATTTGAATGACTTTAGGATTGAGATGTACATTAAGCTTGTTCCATTTTTTTTTTCAATGATCCCAGAGAGGTTCTCCTAAAACTAGAGGAGACTGAATCTCAGCAGGAAGCCACAGTGTCTGACTGCATCCAGGTGGCCCTGTCAGCTCACATCCAGTACACAGACATGTGAATCAGGTCTATCTGTGTGTGTTGCTCAGGAAGCAAGAAAGCACGGTCTTTCAGGTCAGGGAGAACCAAGTTGAAATTCTGATTCTGCCATGTACTGACTGTGTTCCTATGAGCTTATGAAATAATCTCTTACAGCTTCAGTGAACTCATCCTCCAAGTAGAGCTGGGAAAGAACTACCCCATGACATTGCTATGAGGTGTATAAGAGAAAGAGTGATAGGAAAATCCCTGCACAGCTTCTTGCCCGTAGATGCTTGGCATGCAGTGGTAGACAATCAGTAACTTCTTTCCTTATCCTCTTCACAGTCTTCTGCTTCTTCCAAGCCACCCCACACCTACCACTTACAATTGGCGAGAAGGCATCGTGTAAGGGCTGGTTTCCATTAAATATCCCATTACCAGATTTATGGTTTGGATTCCATGAAATAAAACATGTAGGGTGCCAAGCTTCTAAATGCTTAATCATATCCAATTCCCTTTCCTCCTTTCTCTGCAGCCATTTGAGTATAAGCGAACGAGCTACAAATGCATAGAGGATGCCTGTAAGTTCTCTGTTGCTCAGACCCTGAAGGTGTACAGGTGCTTTCTAAGAAAGCACCTGTATACCTGAGAACATAGGCAGACTGGCTCTGCCCATGAAGCCTGTTTCTTTTGCTCTTGATCTTGTTTCCTGTGTGGTGGATTTGCAAGGACGGTTGCTCTGGTTACAAGACCAAACCACTTCAGTTTCCGTCTCTTTGTCACTAAAGGTCTTGGGGGAATCACCTTATTAGAGAAATAGTCACTGCATAGTTGAGTCAACTAGGACCATACAAGGACTCACTGGAGGTCCTCAGACACAAAGCCGCCAGTTCTCCTCTTGAGGCATGCAGAGGTGCAGTTTCAGTGCCGTGGCAGTGTGGACAGCCCCATTTGTGATTTCTCTCTGTTTCCTATTACCCACCTTGTGTGAGGTGGCCCCAGTAATGAGTCAGTCTGCTTGCTGGGATGTTTCCACTTTGATGTAAATTTCTTGTTGAGTTCGTCTCAAAACTCCCCATTGTCCCTGCCTCGCTCTTTCCCATTCTCACCTCTGTTCCGTGGGCAGCTTCAGCGCTTTTCAACCTACCCCATTCCTCCTCTTAATTATTTCTTACCTTAAGAAATTTGAAACTGCTAAGGAAGAGAATGAGACAAGAAGTGAAAGGCGCCACGCAGGTGAAGAATTCTGCCTTGTGAAGACGAGTTTTGTTGTAGTGCACGGGGAGTCTGCAGGTGAATCTTTCTCTCTGCAGACCCGCTCCTGTTCCTGTATAGCAACCTCAGGACAATAGCGATACATGTGCAGGGAGCAGAGGCCGGTGAGGGAGCTGAGCAAGGACGGAAAGCTGTTAACATTTGTGCATTTGTGGAAATCATGTGAGAAGTTCAGGCTTTCCTGTGTCCTAATTCATATAATATTCAAAGGAATCTTGGGAACAATGTATTATCCCCACTGAAGCTCTGAGGGCTGCTGTTGAAGACAAGCAGGGTGGGGCTCCAAGGCAAATCCATCACATTTCCAACTACTGCCCTTTCCAGTTACACGCCAGGTTGTCTCTGTGCTTCGGGGTTCACCCTGTGCTCCAAAACGCACTGGGATTTCTTCAATGAACACAAGAGAACGTCACTTCAGGCTCTTGCATGACTGCCTTATTTGTGAGCTTCCAGAAAGCTCACAAAAGAGAGTTTCCATCTCTTGGAAAAAAAGGAGGACAGGGGTTCCTATATCTTGAAAGAAAACAACATCAACTTTGTAGGCAATCTCCTGGCTGGATTCAAAGGCCAGATGCAGAAAATGATTGTGCTCTTCAGCACTGACCCTGTCCACCTTCCCACTGGGGAATGAACCACTAGGGGTATAGGCTCACCTGAGACTGACCTTAACCCATGGATGGGTCTCAGAGCCTCAGGGAAGCAACAGACAAAAGAATCTTGCAGTCCTAAAGAGAACTGAGGAGACAAGAGAATTAATTTTAGACTCAAAGTTCACAATGGAGTATCATATGAGTAAGAAGAAATCTTTGCTTTTTTTTTTTTTTTTAGTTGGGACAAACAACAGAGGCTGACAAAAATCACAGCCTGGGAAGAGAGATTATGGACTGTAAAATATTGACTCGATTCAGTTAAATATGACTCCAGTTATATGGATTATAAATATAAACATGTCTACTTAAAATCGTCTACCCACCCATCTCTTTATCTCTCTACCTTTCCATCTGTCTCATTTTTCCTGTCACCCTCCATGACAATAAGCACAATAACAGGAGGTAGTTTGTATGTCTGCTATTTTCTCAATATCTACAACAGTGCTTGGCACAGGATGGGCATCAGTGTCCACGGAGTAAACGAGTCCATGGCTTTTGAACTGAGGAACGACATAATCAAAATGGTCATTTGAGCTGAGGCCTTGTAGAGATGTACTGGATAGAGCAGAAGTGAGAAGCCAGCCCCAGTGGGCAGGGAAGGGGAGGCGGGGGAGCTATGTGTGGTCCGTGTTTGTGGTCATGAGCATCTGATGCAGGAGGTGGCCAAGGCTGAGAGGGATCATACAGGTATGAAAGATACTGAGAAGGGAGGATCGACGGTATTTGCCTACTTATTTTGTCTGAAAGGAAGTGTCCTGAGTAGAGCAAGTCATTTCTTTTAATCATGCTTTTGTTAGTTTGTTTCCTCTGGAATAGTGATACTAACCTTACATTTTTATAACTAGTCGTGTTTGTAAGACGCTTGGGTTTCACCGCTCATATTTTTCAGGCAAAGCACCTGTGACACAGAGGCCAACGCCTCACCCTAGTCTGACACCTAGTTAGAGGCAGATGAGAGCTGCCGTCCGCATTCCCCGGCTACTCATGTATTCCTGGTCACCTTTCGTCTCCTGACCAGCGTCTGTTCCCAAGCGAGAATCTCTGTCTTGCACCCTCCCTCCTGCTCTGGGGTAGTTAAGTTCCCACTTCATCAGTGTACATTTCATCTTCCCCAGCAAGTCCTGTGACCCCAAAAGGGAAACCTGACCTAGTTCCCACCAATTTACACTGCACCCTTGTACCTCACCTAAGAAAGACTACACAGGGCCAAGCATGGTGGCTCATACCTGTAATCTCAGCATTTTGGAAGGCCAAGGTGGGGGATCACTTGAGGTCAGGAGTTCAAGACCAGCCTGGACAACATGGCGAAACCCTGTCTCTACTAAAAATACAAAAACTAGGCAGGACTACAGTGGTGCGCACCTGTAGTCCCAGCTACTCAGGAGGCTGAGGCTGGAGAATCACTTGAACCCAGGAGGCAGAGGTTGCAGTGAGCTGAGATTGCACTATTGCACTCCAGGCTGGGTGACAGCAAAACTCTCAAAAAGAAGGAAAGAAAGAAAGAAAGAAAGAAAGAAAGAAAGAAAGAAAGAAAGAAAGAAAGAAAGAAAGAAAGAAAGAAAGAAAGAAAGAAAGAGAGAGAGAGAGAGAGGGAAAGAAAGAGAGAAGGAAAGAGGGAGACAGGGAGAAAGGGAAGGAAGGAAGGAAGGAAGGAAGGAAGAAAGAAAGACTGCACGGCTAACTCAACCAGGAGGTGGCTTAGATCCAGTGGATTCCCAGTGCCACAGCCCCCTTTCTCTGAGCATCTGCCATGTGCCAGTACCACACTCAGCCTGATAAAGAATGGAGTGGCATAAAATGTGGTTCCTGCCTCTGGGAGTATAGGATAAAATTGGGAGGACAACACACGCGTGTGCCTGCACACACGCACACACACATACACACACACATGCACACACACGTGCACACGCACACATACACACACATGCACACGCACACACATGCACACATACACACACACGCGCACGCGCGCACACACACACACACACACACGCAAGCACAAATTTGCATGACTAAAACCTGAAATGGTGAGTAGTCTTTAGAGGTCATATCCCGCTGCTGGAAACTTTGCGGGGTGATTACATTGCAAAGACTACTTGAAATGCCGAAATGCCCTCCTTTGCCTAAACACACACTTCCCCGCCAGTGGAGCTCAGGGAAGGTTACCTGGGGGAGGAAAGCTGAGAAAGATGGCAAGTTCCCCTCCCTCCCCTACCCATGCAGACCAGTTGTTCCCAGGAACCATTGTTCTCCCTCCATAAACAATAAACAGCACTCAGAGGGGAGGGAGGTCCAAACACCGGGGTGGGTGGGCGCCCAGCTGCCATCCTCTGTACCACATCAGTAAACAGCACCACGGCAATCAATTGGGCTTTTTTGATGAAGACAAAACCATAGAGGGAAACCATTAGAAGAGGTAATAAAGGCCCTTCTTGTACAGTTAATAGAGAGCCTCCTGGATGGAACAAGACCAGCTGTTGCTACTGAAAATTTACTTCTGTTTTCAAGTTCAAATAGAGACTAAAACATTATCTTCGCGGGAATTGATTTTACGTCTTCCAAACACATATGCCACCTTAATTGTGATTTGTGTGATAGTTCAGCTGCTGAAAGCTTTCGTTTATCTCTACCTGGTTAAACAACTTTAAATAATAACAAGTCAATATATCTGTCTATTGACCAGGGTTCCTCTCATCCCCAGAGCACACTGTTGAAGAAGAAGATGATACTTAACCGTATGTTTCCCTAGCCCTGCCACACATCTCATTTTTCACATACTCAGTTTTAATGGGGAGATATAATTGATTAAAAAATGGAATGAAACCAGGTGGCGTGGCTTACACTTGTAATTCCAGCAATTTGGGAGGCCAAGGCAGGAGGATTGCTTGGGGCCAGAAGTTCAAGATCAGCCTAGGCAATATAGTGAGACCCCATCTCTACAAAAAATTAAAAACTAACACCCCTGTGTTCCTGACTACTCAGAAGGCTGAGGCAGGAGGATCACTCAAGCCCAGGAGTCAGAAGCTGCAGTGAGCTAAGACTGGGCCACTGCACTCCGTCATGATGAAAGAATGAGACCCTGTCTCCAAAATAAAAAAATAAAGAATGAAGACATATAGGGCTTTCTTAGGGCTTTCTGTGATGTGCTTTCTCATGGTGGGTTTGGACTGTTTTAGCCTTAATGCATTCCTTAAAAGATTTTTTTAAAGTGATTTTTGTCAAACTCCTTGGCTAAACTAAACTAAAAGTAAAATGGAAACTGAATTTCCTCATTCATTTTACTTAAGGAAACTGTTTTTGGACTGAGATTGAGAAATGAATATTAAAGATGGCAGCTTGTTTTCGAAGACCTGCATAAACAAAAAAATCGTGGACTTTCCATAGTGTTTCTTATAAGGTGTTTCTTATAAGGTGTTTCTTATAAGGTGTGCCTCTTCTAACAGAAAGGCTTGATGTTCTATGAAGTGAGGTGGGGAGGAGGGGGAAAGGGAGTTTCTTTTGTTGGTATGAACTTAAGCCTAGAATACTTCAAACAGTGAAATTTTGTTGGTAATGGTGGTGATAGGGTAACGTTTGGCTTTTTTTTTTTTTTTTTTTGGTTTCTGTTTTTGCTGGACTCCATTATGGATCACCCAATAGAAAGAAAGCCAAGAATGAAGCAGACTGGGAATGCGAGAGCTCCTGTAGCCAGTGCCCAGCCCTGCAAACCTGCCAGGGAAGCAGAACAGAGCCAGGCGGAAGTGGTGTCCTGTTGGGCAGGGTTCAGCGGTCTCTCCCTTATCCAGTGGGGCCTACTCCTTGGAGTCAAGGGTCTGTCATGCAGCTGAGGGTTGGGATCTATCTCTCCCCAGGATGACCCAATGTTCAGATGGCCAGGAGATGGCACTGCCCACAGCCCCAGCTCTCCATGTGACCACCTACCACAAGAGCTCCTCCCCACGGTGTTGGCTTGGCCTATGCACCACAAGCACACAGGGAGGGGTGCGGATGGGGACTCTCCCACCTGCATCTGGTCTGCTGGGTAAAATCCAACTGGTGTCAGTGCAGTCCAAGGCACTGGGAGGCATGGAGTTTGTGCTTCTGGGAGGAAGAAACGGGAAATACAAACAGTGCACACCATTCTCTGTTAACTGCCCTGGGAATGAAGAGGTGAGGCAGGCTGTATACTACAGCAGGTGTACACCAGGGATACAGTTCGAGATTCATTCATTTGTTAGGAGTGTTTTCTAGTTTTCACTAAGTACTTGAAAGCTTGGTTTCCCGGTTACTACCATCCCAATTCAGGCCTCCATTTAAAATGCACAGCCCCCATGTTCTCACTTTCCTTTCTCCTTCCCGCTTCTCCCAGTGAGCTCTATAGATGCAGAGTAAATAATACCGTTAATAATAGTAGTACTTATAACTGACAGATTGCTTATAAACAATGAGCTGTTAAGGTAGGAAGCAATCATTAATGGCTAATTGGGAAGCACTTCTCGGGTTTGTGTGTTCACCTGATATTGTACATTTCTTGACTCTTTTGAGGTTGTGTTCCCTATATTTTTCTGCAGGGCATGAATGAATGAGTGAACCAATGAATGAATGAATCCATTTGTTGTTTCTTTTATTCCATAGCCTGCTTCATTGGGTATGCAAACTTCCTCTTTTAATGTTAACATTGAAATGCCATCTGTACCAAGACTTTCTAGATGCCATTATGAAAGTGACTCCCTGCTGTCCCCGTTTTATGGTGCCCTGTGTCTATTAAACTTATGTCTATAAATACTTACCATGGTCCATGTGTGTATTTGCATAGACAACACCATAACATTCAAAGCTGCCTCTTTCCACCTTCACAATCCTCATCAAATCAACTGTTGTCGTATGTTTTCTTTATTTGTAACGTTGGTCTCCAATTCTTGTCTAATACATAATTTTACAGAGATGTAAGCATAACAAAGATATAATTCTGTATTGCAGTTTTTACAATGCAAGTAAGTATCTCCTCCAGCTAATTAGTTTGGAAGGGCACGGGGGAGTATTTCACTTGACATAGTCACTGCATATATATATATATGTGTGTGTGTGTGTGTGTGTATATATATATATATATATATATATGTCAAGGTGAATTAAATTAAGGAAACAAAGTGCTGTTCATCTTCAGGGTGGGGGCTGATTGTTCTTACATGGAATCTAAGGCAGCAGCCAGAGGAACCTCAGGAAACATCTGTTTTTTGTTTTGTTTTGATTTTCTAACTTATATAAAATATCTAACCCACTAAACCGTCCAAATTCTTTATGACTAATTCCGAGGGGATGGAGAGAATGAGGAGCAAGGCAGGAGAGGAGCTTTCCACTGTACTGGAAAGCTGAGGAAGGACCCAGGTGGGCACTGGACTATCGATGCACTGGCCAACCGCACGTGAACCAGTACTTGTTTTCCAGACAAAGAAACTGAAATCCAGAGAACAAATTGCTCAGCAAAGCAAAACTAGGCAAAAACATTGACATCTAGAGCTCATGGTTTCTAGTTCCCAGACCAGGGCTCTTTCAACTGGACCAGGCTGTCCTAATTGCACAGAGTCTGGCCAGGGAGTGAAATTCCTGCTCCTTTCCTGAAGGGAAGCTCCAGCTTGCCCTGGCCACGGCGTATCTGTGGAGGGGAGTACCA
Organism: Papio anubis; assembly: GCF_008728515.1. Taxonomy (NCBI): domain Eukaryota; kingdom Metazoa; phylum Chordata; class Mammalia; order Primates; family Cercopithecidae; genus Papio; species Papio anubis. Next base: position 2,425,541 of record NC_044987.1, read on the forward strand.
GTGGGAGAAATCCCAGACAGAGTGCTCAGGGACAGAGGCTCGCTCACTGCAGCAGGGATGTGAGGAGGGGTAGGTCTCCCTGCCTACTTACATGCTACTCAGACTAAAGGAGCAGTTTCAGGGAGGTCAGAATTCAAATGCATGCTCCAGGTGAAGAGCACAGGCAGCTGCTCCACCCCCACCCCGCTTACCCCGCACACTGCTCAGTTCTTCCTTTGTGCACAGGGGGGCACTAGCAATACACTGGTGGCAGCCCCAGCAACCTGCATGCTCTGCAGCTGCTCAGGGAAGAACTTAATTACACCCACTTTCAAGTGAGCATAGCATGCTCTTCAGTGAGTGAGTTCTGCATTGCAGACCTGCCGGCTACGCTGGCTCCGATGCCACCTCCTGTAGGAAATGTGGCCTCCTCTGATTAACCCCACTTACTTGGGATCACTCCGAATCCCCTTGGCTCCCCAGTGCCTTGGTCAGTTGGACATTTACCTATTAGCATCAGGCATGTTGCTTTTTAAAGCCTCCCTGGTATTTCTCTTTCTTTTCTTTATCTTAAGTTCCCATTGTGCAAAGACCATGTTTTCTCCTGCTAGTTCTGATAGAGAGCAGTGTCCTCGGAGGGATATTCAGGAAGCCTGGTGTGGGGGAGGCACGCCGAATGTGGAGTCACAAGACAGATGTGCTCAAACCTTAACACCCAACCACCATCAAACCTGAGGCAAGCCCTCTTACTTCTGTACACCTCAGTTTCCTTATCTGTTAATTAAGAATTATCATAGTTGTGTCATAGGGCGGTGTGAGAATTAATGAATAAACATTATCTGCAAGCGCCTGGCATGGTGCCTGAGCACAAAGGGCACTTTATAACTATTGGCTGGATCGAAACGGTGCTGGGACAAATTCCCTCACTGGACACTGAAGACAGCCTGCAGTCTCCCTGCAGGGAGATCTGTACACTTCACATCCACTCCCAGAGGTCCATTCACTTATTTATCTTGCAGATCTCCTTGTTTATTCGCTTCTAGTATTACATCTTTCAAGTCTCTGACTAATCAGCCAAGGCATTTGTTCAGGAGTCAGTCTGTGTCTTTTCTTCTGGCCACCCCTTCCTCTAGGCAAGATGGATGATTAATTCTACCCCAAGAGAATGTCCCTTTACTACTGATCGTCATGCCTTTGAGACCTCAGGACAGGGGTCCACTTCCTGTTAGTGCCAACATTTCACACCGGCACATCTTGGAATCAAGTCAAAATTATTTTGTCTTCTGTGAATTGGTCATAGCAGTCTTCTCACACCACAAAGACGTTACAAGTGTGGTTTGAGGGAACAGAGATAGGATATAAAATGCAAACAACATCTGCTTATGTAACACACGTGTGCTTCCTGGATTTGTTTGAGCTTGGTCCCGAATGTACCAGCTCTCTTCCATGATGAATTTCTGCTCAGACTACCTAACTTTATAATTTGGTACTTGTGTTAGATTATATTATTCTTCAAAAATATTCACTCTTGCACTGTGAATGCAATTACCTCTGTGGGAGTGGCATACATTCCAAGTCTGTTGTTGTTTAACTTGATTATGTGACTTCCTTGGCCTCAGAGAGAGCAGAACGTACTTTCCTGCTCCTTGACTTCAGGTTAGGTGTATAACTTTGTTTGCTTAACGGGATGTTAGCAAATATAACTTGAGAAGTGTATGAAATGTGTCTCTGTATTTAGCCTTGCACTGTCATTCCTCTGCCATTGCAGGCCACAGTCACTTGTTTTTTTCTGTAATCAGGTGTTCATTCTTCACTTTGCCTTAATATCTCACCATAAGCTGTCTTTCAAGCGCAAAGTAGTTATCTATTTAAAAAGTAATGTTTTTGCTCCAGAGGGTGTGTGCTCTGTCACTTCTATTGGAGTCTGCCAAAAATCTCATACATTCTTAACCACCACAGGTTTTCTAGCACTTGGATTGTGTGACCCAAAGGGCAGAACAACATACACTGCACTCTGAACCTACTAGGAAAAAACAAAACAAAACAAACAAACAAACACCTCTCTAGCAGCCTATGGATGATTCAATAAATATTCTGAAGCAATATTCCCAAATGAAGTATGTTTTAACTCCGAAATCCAGGAGGATAACTCAGTTTATTCCTCTTGTTTAGTGGAAGGAGGTACAAAATGTAGGACGTTGTAATTTACAATGCCACAGTGTCTTAGAGCATTCAGGCTGCTATTGCAAAATACCACACGCGGGGTAACTTACAGACAACAGAAATTTTTCACAGTTCTGAAGGCTGGGAAGTCCATAGTCAGTGAACTAGCAGAATTGGTGTCTGGTGAGGGCCTTCTTCATGATTCATAGATGCGAGTCCTCTTGCTGCGTCCTCCTGCGGTGGAAGGGAAGGGGGTCTCTCTGGAGTGTCTTTCATAAGGTCACTAATTCCATTTTTGAAGGCCTCACTGTCATTATCTGATCCTCTCCCAAAGGTCATACTTCCTGATCCATCACTTCTGGGGTTATAATTTCAACACAGGAATTTTGGGAAGACATGAACATCAAGCCATAGCACACAGCAAACCCCAGACCATGTGTATGTCATACTCAGTCATTTAGAGCAGTACTACTCAAAATTGGATCCTTAAACTCGTGCTGGTCTGTGGACTGTTTGTTACTCTGAGTGAGGCGTGAAACATGGTGTTGAAAATTTGGAAAGAAGAAGTGTGAAATAGTCTTCCATAAGAATGACAGAAAAAATTAATCAGAGAGAGAGGGTGACATCAGCAAGATGGCAGACTAGGAAGCTCCAGGCCCTCATTCCCATGGAAACATTAAAAACACACTTAGAAACTGCCTAAAATTATTTTATAGGAGCTCTGGAAAACCACCAAATATCTACAGAAACCAAGTAAATATCCAGTTAGAAAAAAATTACACATTTAAAATGGCAGGAAATTTCATGGCATTTTTACTTCACCTTTTCCCGCACCCTCTCTGGCACCTTGAAGTTGGAAATGGCCCAGTTCTTGATCCCCTCCCTCAGATGGAGGAAATAGAGTGGACTTTATTTACAATGTTTTAACCTGTCTGTGGACTATCTAAGGACTTGATGTCTGTATTGCTTGAAAAAGAGCACAGACAGGGAAAATATCATAGCTCAGACTTCCGGTTGGAAAAAGCTACTGAAGGCAGTGGCACACCAGTAAAAGCTTCAAGGGGAGTGCACACCCATGGATGCATTCAGCAAGGAATTATAGGGAGACAAATTTAATAGAACATATAAAACCTTGAGAAAAACCTTTGATGAGACTATGTTGGAAAAAAAGACACCTATGCGCAGACAGGTAAAGAGCCCCCACCACAAACACTCAGGGAAAATATACACCCAGAAAAAGACCTAAGAAGAATTTAAGCTTTAATGCTGGGGTGACCTCAATGTTTAAAATACGCCATGGTAATTACTAAAGATCTTCCACTGCATGGAGCTGGTATATGAAGACTTTTAGAGGTGGCTTTTTTTCCCCAAATGCCAAATTTCTAACCAATAATCACAAGGCATACAAAGAAACAAGAAAATATGGCACATTTAAAGGACCAAATAAAGATCTGGAAACCATCCTTGAAGAAATATGCATCTAACTTGATAAGGACTTTTAAAAAACTGCCCTAAATATGCTCTAAGAGCTACAGAAAAACACAGACAAAAAAAATTAGGAAAATAATATATAAATAAAATAAGAATATCAACAAAGAAATAGAATTTATAAAAGAAATCAAACAGAAACTCTGGAGCTGAAAAATGCAATAGCTGAATTAAAAAATTTATTCAAAGAGTTAAACAGCAGACTCAACAAACAGAAGAAAGTAATTACCAAACTTGAAGATAGACCATTTGAGTCTGAGAAGAAAAAAAAAAAAAGAAAATCAGCAAAAGAAAGAGTGAACAGAGCCTAAGAGACTTTTGGACTCCATGAAGAAGACTGACATACACATTATGGGAACTTTCAGAAGGAGAAAAGAAGGGAAAAAAGAGAGTGGGGAGAAAGCTTATTTGAAGAAATGATGGCTGAAAATTTCCCAAATTTATGGAAAATTGTGTATATGGAAATCTAAAAATCTCTATGAATGCCAAGTATAATAATTTCAAAGAGACCTATACTGAGACACATTTTATTAAACTATCAAAAGTCAAAGACATGGCCAAGCACAGTGGCTCAAACCTGTAATCACAGCAGTTTGGGAGGCTGAGACAGGTGGATCACTTGGGGCCAGGAGTTTGAGACCAGCCTAGCCAACAGGGTGTGAAAACTCTTTTCTACTAAAAATACAAAAAAAAAAAAAAAAAAATCGCTGGGTGTGTTGGTGTATCCTATAACCCCAGCTACTCTGGATGCTGAGGCAGGAGAATAGCTTGGACCCAGAGGGTGGAGGTTGCAATGAGCCGAGATTGCACCACTATACTCCAAACTGGGCAACAGTGAGGCTCTGTCTCCAAAAAAATAAAACTTAAAAAAATTAGTTTATTGTAGATGGATGGATTTGTTTCTGGGTTCTCTATTCTGTTTCATTGGTCTATGTGGCTGGTTTTGCACCAGTACCATGCTGTTTTGGTTATTATAATGTTGTAGTAGAATTTGAAATCAGGTAATGTAATCCCTCCAATTTTGTTATTTTGCTCAGGATATTTTTGGCTCTTCTTTGTCTTATGTGGTACTATATAAATTTTAGGATTTTTTTCTCTATTTCTGTGAAAATTATCATTAGTATTTTGATAGGGATTGCACTAAATCTGTAAATTGCCTTAGGTAATATGGACATTTTAACAATATTTATTCTTCCAATTCATAAACAGGTAATATCTGTCCTTTTTTTGTATGCTCTTCAATTTCTTTCATCAATGTTTAGTAGTTATTGTTGCAGAGACCTTTCACATCTATGGTTACGTTAATTCCTAGTTGTTTTATTTATTTGTAGCTATTGTAAATGGGATTTACAATACAATCAAGTACTTGATTTCTTTCAACAAATTATAATGTATTTCTTGATTTCTTTTTATGTGCTGTTGACATATAAAAGTACTACTGATTTTTGTATGTTGATTTTGTATTTTACAACTTTACTGAATTTGTTTATCAGTTCTAGTAGTTATTTGGTTTTTAGGTTTTCCCAGTATAAGATCATATCATTTGCAAATGAAGATAATTTGACTTTTTCCTTTCCAACTTGGATGCTTTTCATTTCTTTCTTTTGCCTTATTGCTCTAGTTAGGACTTCTAGTACCATGTTGAATAACATTGGTAAAAGTGGAAATCCTTGTTGTGTTTCAGATCTTAAAGGAAAGGCTTTCAAAGTTTTTCTTCATTCAGTATGATACTGTGGGTTGGTCTGTCATTCGTGGCTTTTATTGTATTGGGCTATGTTACTTCTATACCCAGTTGCTTTTATTTTTTATTTTTTGAGAGTTTTTATCATGAATGGATGTTGAATTTTATCAAATGTTTTTTCAGCATCAATTAAAATGGTCACATGGATTTTGTCCTTCATTCTGTTGATATGACATGTCACACTGATTGATTTGCATATGTTGAACCATCCTTGAACTTCTGGGATATATTCCACATGGCCATGATGAATGATCTTTTTATTGTGTTGTTTAATTCAATTCACAAATATTTTGTTGAAAAATTTTGCATCTCTGTTCATCAGGGATATTGGTCTGTGGTTTTCTTCTTTTTGATGTGTCTTTGTCTGGTTTTGTTATCAGGGTAATATTGTGCTTATAGAGTGAGTTTGAAAACATTCCCTCACCCTCTATTTTTCAGAATAGTTTGAATAGTATTGGTATTAGTCCTTCTTTAAATAGGTGGTAAAATTCAGCAGTGAAGTCATTGAGACACAGCTTTTTTTTTTTTTTTTTTTTGGCTAAGAGATCTTTATTACGAGTTCAAGCTCTTTCTTTGTTATTGGTCTGTTTAGGTTTTGGGTTTCTTCACGGTTCAGTCTTGATAGGGTTGTTTGTGTCCAGGAGTTTATCCGTTTCTTTGAGGTTTTCCAACTTACTGAAGCTCATAGTAGCTTCTAATGATGCTTTGAATTTCTGTGGTATTGGTTGTGATGTCTCCTTATTCATCTCTGATTTATTTATTTGGGTGGTCTCTCTTTATGTCTTATTCTAGCTAAAAAAAATTTTATTTTTATTTGTTTTCAAAAAACAATGTTTTTGTTTCACTAATCTTTTGTATTGTTTTCTTCATTTCAATTGTATTTATTTCTGCCCTTCTGCCCTGATATTTATTATTTATTTTCTTACACTAATTTGGGGTTTGTTTTTTGCTTGCTTTTCTAGTTCTTTAAGATGTGTTATGAGGTTGTTTATTTAAAGTTTTTCTACTTTTTTGTTGTAGTTGCTTATAGATATAAACTTTCCTCTTCGTACTGCCTTCACTGTATCCCATAGGTTTTGGTATGTTATAGTTCCATTATCATTGCTTTGAGAATTTGTTTCTATTTCCTTCTTAGTTTCTTCACTGACCCACTGATCATTCAGGAGCACAATGTTTAATTTTCCTGTGTTTGAACAGTTTCCAAAATTCTTGTTATTGATTTTTTTTTGATAGAGTCTCCCTCTGTCTCCCAGGCTGCAGTGCAGTGGCATGATCTCAGCTCACTGCCACCTCTGCTTCTCTGGTTCAGGTGATTCTCCTGCCTCAGTCTCCTAAGTAGGTGAGACTACAGACATCTGCCATCACTCCCAGCTAACTTTTGTATTTTTAGTAGAGATGGGGTTTTGCCATATTGGCCAGGCTGGTCTTGAACTCCTGACCTCAGATGAGCCACACACCTTGGACTTCCAAAGTGTTGGGGTTACAGGCATGAGCCACCATGCCCAGGCTTCTTAGTGATTTCCAATTTGTATTCTGTTATAGTCAGAGAAGATATTTTATATAATTTCAACTTCGGAATGTTTTAACACTCGTTTTGTGGCACCCAGTTCATGATAGGTCATTCAGGTCTCATGTTGAGTTGATGACCCACAGTCAAACGTTCAGATTCCACCAAAGCCCAGTAACAGGCCAAGAGCTGCTTCTCAAAAGGAGAGTAATTATATGCGAAGGTGGCAGGACTTTGCTCTAAAATCCTATAGGCCTTCGCTGTGATTCACCTTTATGGTGTTGTAGTCTTTCTTTTCTTCTTTCCTTCCTTCCTGTCTTCCCTTTAGTGAAGAAGATTTTTTCTGGTCTTATGTTTTAATTTCTTGCTTTTTTTATTTTTTGCGTATTTGTCTTGTGTTTTTTGATTTGAAGTTACCACGAGGCTTGCAAATAACACTTATATTAGTTAGGGTTCTCTAGAGGGACAGAACTAAAGGAATAGATGTATATATAAAGGGGAGTTTATTAAATATTAAGTGTTAACTTACATGACCACAAGGTCCCACAATAGGCCATCTGCAGGCTGAGTAGCAAGGAGAGGCAGTCCAAGTCTCAAAGTTGAGGAATTTGGACCCCAATGTTCAAGGGCAGGAAGAATCCAGCATGAGAGAAACATGAAGGCTGGGAAGCTAGGCCAGTCTCTCTATTCACATTTTTCTGTATGCTTATATTCTAGCAGCACTGGCAGCTGATTAGATGGTGCCCACCCAGATTAAGGGTGGGTCTGCTTTTCCCAGCCCACTGACTCAAATGTTAATCTCCTTTGGCAACACCCTCACAGACACACCCAGGAGCAATACTTTATAATCTTCAATCCAATCAAGTTGACACTCAGTATTAATCATCGCAAGTCTATCCCTTGTCAACTTGAACCCATATCTCCTGAGATCAAACCTAACCTTCAAAGACAACAATAAGTTCTAAACATAATAAAACTACCTTTCATACAACCAGAAACATACCAATCCCCAACGCAAGTACTATTACATAAAGTTAACAATACTTAAATGCTGATGTGAAATAAGTATTATGTCACATGATAAAGGAGAAAAGAAATAAAATGAAGATATTTTCTTAGTACAAGTGTATACATGCACAACCATGTTTTTAACAAAAGAAGGAGGAAATACTCATGACAATTACAATCCTCATTTCTGCAGCTGGTCACCTGGTCATAGCTGGTATTGATGATACCTTCTTCTACTACTCATTCTGTATTCCCTTTGTCTTCAGCAAGCACCTAAGCAGGTCATGGTTTATTTCCTGGTGGAGTGACCCAAGCCTTCATTCCTGAAGGGTCTGGGTCATTTGTAGTCCTGGCTGCATTGGGCTGTTGTAGTTTCCCATTGACCTTAATCATAGGGCATGGTAATACTAAGAGACACCCTAATGGGTCTCCTGTATTCCGTGCATACTCTTCCTTACCTCCACTGTGGAGTAATAGACTGATTTCATCTTGAAAGTCCAGGTCAGTCACCCCAGCCAACACTGTGACTCTCTTCTTATCCTGTTGACCCAAAGGTAGGAAGAGCCCAAAGTGTCCAGGTGGCAATCTGAACTTCCAGTTTAATAGAATCATTGTTGTGTCTCCTGGTGGCAACATTTCTCCCTTTGGAACCAAGACCTCTAGGCCAGCAGAACATGTCATGGGAACAGGAAGCAAAAATTTTGCTATTGAATCACTAGGGGTAATGGTGAGTGGTGCCACTTCCACTTCCACCCCTTGATTCCTGGATCCATGAATCCTGGCTATGGGAGAAACAGTACCATATATTGGATACTGATTCAGAACACACATGGCCCTCTGGAGAACTTTGCAACAGTACTGCAAAGTATTGTCATCTAGTTGGAGTTGTAATAGTGACCTCAAAAGGCCATCCCACCATTCTATCAATCCAGCTGCTTCAGGATGATAAGGAACCTGGTAAGAACAGTGAATTCCATAAGCATCAGCCCACTGCCGCATTTTAGCCATAAAGTGAGTGCCTTCATCAGAGACAGTGCTGTATGGAATACTGTGATGGTAGATAAGGCATTCCATGAGTCCACAAATAGTAGTCTTGGCAGAAGCATTGTATGCAGGATAGGCAAACCCGTATCTGGAATGTCTATTCCAGTGAGAACAAACCTCTGCCCTTTCCATGATGGAAGAGGTCCCATATAAACAACCTGCCACCAGGTCGCTGGCTGATCATCCTGAGGATAGTGCCATATTGAGGGCTTAGTGTTGGTTTCTCCTGCTGGAAAATTGGGCACTCAGCAGTGGCCATAGCCAACTCAGCCTTGGTGAGTGGAAGTCCATGTTGCTTAGCCCATGAGTAACCTCCATCTCTGCTACCGTGGCCACTTTGTTCATGGGCCCACTGGGAGATGACATGGGTGGCTGAGGAAAGAGGCTGAGTGGGGTCCACAGAATGAGTCATCTTATCCTCTTGATTATTAAAATCCTCCTCTGCTGAGGCCACCCACTGGTGAGCACTCACATGGGATACAAATATCTTCAGTTTTTGACCACTCAGAGAGGTCCTTCCGCATACCTTTTCCCCAAATTTCTTTGTCATCGATTTTTCAATCATGCTTCTTCCAAGTCCCCAAGCATCCAGTCAAACCATTGGCTACAGTCCATGAATTAGTATATATTCACACATCTGGCCATTTCTCCTTCCATGCAAAGTGCACAACCAGGTGCACTACTCAAAGTTCTGCTCACTGGGAAGATTTCCCTTCACTGCTGTCCTTCAGAGATGTCCTAGAAAGGGGCTGTAGTGCTACAGCTGTCTACTTTTGGGTGCTGCATGGATATTGTGCCGAACTATCTTTGTACTAGGCCTTAGTCTGTCAATTGATTATAGGGAGCTCCTCATGAGGCCATTGGTGCAGGCTGGGGGAGAGAAGGCAGGGTGGCAGGAGTGGAGCCTATGGGCATTTGAGCCACTTCTTCCTGTAATTTACTTGTGCCTTCAGGACCCGATCGAGCCCAATCACGTATATACCACTTCCATTTGATGACGGAATGCTGCCCCTGTGCACAACGCACTTTATGGCTAGATGACTCAGAAAGCACCTAGTTCATGATAGGCTGTTCAGGTCTCACGGTGACTTGATGACCCACAGTCAAACGTTCAGGTTCCACCAAAGCTCCGTAACAGGCCAAGAGTTGCCTCTCAAAAGGAGAGTAGTTACCTGCAGAAGATGGCAGGACTTTGCTCCAGAATCCTAGAGGCCTTCGCTGTGATTCACCCATGGGGGCCTGCCAAAGGCTCCAAACAGCATCCCTATCTGCCACTGACACCTTAAGCTCCATTGGATCTGTTGCGTCATATGACCCAATTGGCAGAGCGGCTTACGCAGCAGCCTGGACCTGTTGCAGAGCCTTCTCCTATTCTGGACCCCATTCAAACTGGCAGTTTTTCTGGTCACTTGATAAATGGGCCAGAGTAACACACCCAAATTAAGAATGTGTTGCCTCAAAAATCCAAATAGGCCTACTAGGCATTGTGCCTATTTCTTGGTTGTAGGATGGGCCAAATGCAGCAAGTTATCCTCCACCTTTAGAAGGAATATCTCAATAGTCCCCACCCCACTGGAGCTGTATAAATTTTACTGAGCTAGAAGGTCGCTGAATTTCATTCGGATTTATTTCCCATCCTCCAGTATGCAGATATCTCACCAATAAGTGCAGTGTGACTGTCACGTCTTGCTCACTGGATCCGATCAGCATAATGTCATCAATGTAGTGGACCAGCATGGTATCTTACAAAAGCAAAAAGCGATCAAGTTCTCTTTGAATAACATTATGATACAAAGTTGGAGAGTTGTTATACCCCTCAGGTAGGACAGTAAAGGTATATTGCTGGCCTTGCCTGCTGAAGGCAAATGCTTCAAGTGGGCCTTATAAACAGGAATGGAGAAAAAAGCATTTGCCAAGTCAATGGCTGCATACCAGCTACCAGGTGATGTGTTACTTAGCTCAAGCAATGAAACCACATCTGGTACAGCAGCTGCAATTGGAGTCACCACTTGGTTAAGCTTATGATAATCTGTGGTCATTCTCCAAGATCCATCTGTCTCCTGCTGCACAGGCCAAATGGGAGAGCTGAACGGGGATGTGATGGTTAGATCTCCACTCCTGCGTCTTTCAAGTCGTTGATGGTGGCACTAATGTCCACAGTCCCTCCTGGGATGCAATATTGTTTTTGATTTACTATTTTTCTATGTAGAGGCAGCTTTAATAGCTTCCATTTGGCCTTTCCCACCATAATAGCCCTCACCCGACCAGTCAGGGAGCCAATGTGGGGGTTCTGCCTGCTGCTAAGTATGTCTGTGCCAATTATGCATTCTGGCACTGGGGAAATGACCACAGGATGAGTCTGGTGACCCACTGAAAGTTGGACATGAGCTAAAACTCTATTAATTACCTGACCTCCATAAGCTCCTACTTTAACTGGAGGACCACAGTAATGTTTTGGGTCCCCTGGAATCAACATCAGCTCAGAGCCAGTGTCCAGTAGTCACCGAAATGTCGATCATTTCCCTTTCCCCAATGCAGTTACCCTGGTAAAAGTCTGGAGGTCTCCTTGGAGAAGAATGGGAGAAAGAGTCACTGCATAAATTGTCAGTAATGTAGTGGGGTCCTTCCTCAAGGGGACACGGCCTCCCTTTCATTCAAGGGCTCTGGGTCTGTAAACTTGTTCAAGTCTGGAAATTGATTGAGTGGCCGTGATTTTGTTTTTATAATTCAAATTAGTATTTTTATCCATTCAACCTACAAGTTTTCTGCTTATATAAATAAACAGGAATGTCATAGACTTCCTATCAATTTCACTTCTAGGAACACCATGATTAATTAGCCAATGCCAGAGCTCTACATGAGTCTGACTATTCTGATTGCTGCTTTGCCTCTGCTGTCCATTACAGTAGCTACGCCCACTTTGTCTTTGATGGTTTAGTGTGGCCACTTGGCCCCTGCCACCTCAGGATCCAATTTTTACCATTATATTTAAATTTTGTAGTTGAGTGACTGTAGTTCCCACTGTTAGACCTGATGTACAGAGAAGAGCAATTACAGGACTCTTCAAAGATGCAGGTGCTGCCCTTACAAATCTATTTTGCAAAACATTGGTCAAGGATATATCTTCTGGACCCTTCTAGCTGAGATGAGGAGCTCTGAAGTGACTAACCCACTCCATCATCCCAGTCTCTCTAAACCTTTGGATCCCTTCCTCTACATTAAACCAAGGGAGTTCAGGCATTTCCAGCTCACTCACAGTGGGCCATCTTTTAATCCATATTTCAGCTAACCAAGCAAATAAACTATTTGAATCTTTTTTAACTCCCTGATCTGCAACATTAAATGCAGAGTTTCTACTTAGTGGGCTCAAATCAATAAATTCCATCTGATTCAAATATATGTTCCTTCCACCATTATCATATGCCCTTAATATCCATCCCACGCCTGTTCTCCAGATTTCTGCTTATATAAATTAGAAAACTCAAGCAGCTCTATTCAAGTGTGGGACACTTTCTCATGGGTCACACTCTCAACCTCACCTCTAGGGTCCTGCCAAGACTTTAGCATAGTTACAGGTCTAGAAGCAAACAGGGGTGTTGGGAGTGGCTCCGGAGGAGAATCAACATTACCTTGTCTGGGAACTGTCTCAGGAGAGGCCATTACTGTTGTCTCAGGCAGCGCAGGGTTTATCTCCTCAGACAAAGGTGGAAAGGCTGATGGCAGCATGGGCCAGGAAGCGATTTTACCACTACGGGGGATGCGGAAGCTCTTTCTTCTGGCAAAAAAGCTTCATCAGAATTTACAAATTAAGTGTCCCCACCTTCATCAGGACCCACCCACACATCCTCTTTCCAAGTTGCAGGGTCCCATTCTTTTCCAATCAATGCCTTCACTTTAACAGTAGACACCTGGCGAGGCTGTGCATGCACGTCTTGTTGCAGGTCAGCCACTTGCATGATAAAAGCTTGTGTCAGTTTTTCCACAAAGTCAGCTGTTTCTCTATAGGAGAGAAGACTCTCACTCAAGGCAATCTTAGCAGATTTGAGGCTCAGTATCTGCTTCTGAACCCAGGAGATACAATCCCTGAGTTTATCATTTTTTTTTCCATCACTTTGTCCACTCAAATTAGGAGCAACCAACCAGCTTCATTATGTTCTGTGGTTCTCCATATATGGTCAAAGGTATTATGTGTAGAGTCACTAAACTCCTTGCCTCTCATGAGCGATGAATCCAGAGTGTCAAATGCATTTATTTTGCATATCTCTCTAAACAGTTCATGCCAAGGACTATTATTGTTCTCCATACTATCAGAAGTAGAGTCCTTAGCATTTGGGGGCCTAGTCATATTAAGCAGCCAACTTCAGAAACCCCAAAATTAATGAATGAACTCCATTCTTAATATTCTGTTCCTCTGGAACCACTCCTGGTACCAAAATCTGCATTAGTTAGGGTTCTTTAGAGGGATAGAACTAACAGAATATATATAGAAAGGGGAGTTTATTAAGTATCAACTGACATAATCCAAAGGTCCCACAATAGGCCATGAGCAGGCTTAGGAGCAAGAAGAGCCAGTGTGAGTTCCAAAACTGAAGAAATTGGAGTCTGATGTTTAAGGACAGGAAGCATCCAGCACGGGAGAAAGATGTAGGCTGGGAGGCTAGGCCAGTCTCTTCTTTCACATTTTCCTGCCTGCTTATATTCCAGCCACACTGGCAGCTGATTAGATTGTGCCCACTCAGATTAAGGTGTCCTGTGCCTTTTCCAGCCCACTGACTCAAATGTAAACCTACTTTGGCAGCACCCTCACAGACACACCCAGGATCAATACTTTGTATCTTTCAACCTAATCAAATTGACACTCATTATTAACCATCACAACACTTTATAACACATTATTTTAAACTGATGACAATGCTAATTGTACCATCTAACAAACCAACAAGGAAGGAGAAAACTAATAAAAACTCCATGCTTTAACTTCATCTCCCTGCTTTTCAACTTTCTGTTGTTTCTATTTATACCTTATTGTACAGTCTGTTTTGAAAAGTTATTGTAGTTTTCATTTTTGATTGGTTCATCTTTTAGTCTTTCAACTCAAGCTATGAGTATTTTGCATACCACGATTATCATGTTATAATATTCTGTGCTTTTCTACGTACTTGCTATTATCAGTGAGTTTTGCACCTTTGGATGATTTCTCATAGCTCATTAATGACCTTTGCTTTCAGATTGAAGAACTCTCTTTAACATTTCTTGTAGGGAAGGTCTAGTGTTGATGAAATCCCTCAGCTTTTGTTTGGGAAACTATTTCTCCTTCATGTTGAAGGATATTTTCACTGGATATGCTATCCTAGGAGAAAAGTTTTTCTTTCCTTTAGCACTTTAAATATTTCACACCACTCTCTCCTGGCCTGTGGAGTTTCCAATGAAAAGTCTGTTGCAGAATGTATTAGAGCTCCATTGCATGTTATTTTTCTTTCTCTTGCTCCTTTTAGGATCCTTTCTTTATCTTTGACCTTTGGTAGTTTGATTATTAAATGTCTTGAGTTCATTTTATTTAGGTTAAGTCTGTCTGGTGTTTTATGACCTCCTTACACTTGATTATGAGTATCTTTCTCTAGGTTTGTGAAGTTCCCACAATTATCCGTCTGAGTAAACTTTCTGTCCCTAACTCCCTCTCTACCACCTCTTTAAGGAAAATAGCTTTTGAAGCTATTTTCTAGATCTTGTAAGTGTGCATTATTCTTTTTTATTCTTTTTTCCTTTGTCTTCCCCGACTGTATTTCTCAAGTAGCCTGTCTTTGAACTCATTAATTCATTTTTCTGCTTCATCAGTTTTACTGGTGAAAGAATCTGATGCATTCTTCAGTATGTCAATTGCATTTTTTAACTCCAGAATTTCTGCTCTGTTCTTTTTAATTATTTTAATATTTTTGTTAAATTTATCTGATTTATTCTGAATTCCTTCTCTATGTTATCTTACATTTCACTGAGTTTCTTCAAAACAGCTATTTTGAATTCTCTATCTGAAAGATCACATATCTCTGTCTCTCCAGGATTGCTCCCTGGTGCCTCATTTATTTCGTTTGGTGAGATCATGTTTTCCTGGATGACCCTGATGCTTGAGGATGCTCATCAGTGTCTGAGCATTGAAGTGGTGCATATTCATTGTAGTCTTTGCAGTCTGGATTTCTTCCAGAATTCCGGAATATATACAAGAAATGTATATTCTTATATTTTTGTATAAGAAATATATTTACCACATAAAGAGAACATAGTTCTCATAGAAAGAAAATTTATATTACATTACACACAAGTATGTATTTCTTGATTCAATATACAGAAATCATTCAAGTACATCACACTAATAGAAAATGGAAAAAATTATATTATTTCAATTGATGCATAAAAAGCATTTCAATTTCTTTTCTTTTCACTTAAAAAAATGTTTATTATACTTTAAGTTCTGGGATATATACACAGAACGTGCAGGTTTGTTACATAGGTATACACGTGCCATGGTGGTTGGCTCCACCCATCAACCCATCATTTACATTAGAAATTTCTCCTAATGCTATCCCTCCCCTAGCCCTCCGCCCCAGGACAGGCCCTGGTGTGTGATGTTTCCCTCCCGGTGTCCATGTGTTCTCATTGTTCAGCTCCCTCTTATGAGTGAGAACATGTGGTGTTTGGTTTTCTGTTCCTGTGTTAGTTTGCTCAGAATGGTGGTTTCCAGATTCATTTACATCCCTGAAAAAGACATGAACTCATCCTCTTTTATGGCTTCATAGTATACCATGGTGTATATGTGCCGCATTTTCTTTATCCAGTCTATCATTGATGGGCATTTGGGTTGGTCACAAGTCTTTGCTATTGTGAATAGTGCTGCAATAAACATACGTGTGCGTGCGTCTTTATAGTAGAATGATTTAGTAGATTATAGTAGAATGGGTATATACCTAGAAATGGGATTGTTGGGTCAAATGGTATTTCTGGTTCTAGATCTTTGAGGAATCACCACACTGTCTTCCACAATGGTTGAATGAATTTATACTCCCACCAACAGTGTAAAAGCGTTCCTATTTCTCCACATCCTCTCTAGCATCTGTTGTTTCCTGACTTTTTAATGATCACCATTCTGACTGGTGTGAGATGGTATCTCATTGTGGTTTTGATTTGCATTTCTCTAATGACCAGTGATGATGAGCTTTTTCTCATATGTTTCTTGGCTGCATAAATGTCGCCTTTTGAAAAGTGTTTGTTCATATCCTTTGCCCACTTTTTGATGGGTTTTTTTTTTTTCTTGTAAATTTGTTTAAGTTCTTTGTAGATTCTGGATATTAGCCTTTTGTCAGATTGATAGATTGTGAAAATTTTCTTCCATTCTGTAGGCTGCGTGTTCACTCTGATGATGGTTTCTTTTGCTGTGTAGAAGCTCTTTAGTTTAATTGCATCCCATTTGTCAATTTTGGCTTTTGCTGCCATTGCTTTCGGTGTTTTAGTCATGAAGTCTTTGCCCATGCCTATGTCCTAAATGGTATTGCCTATGTTTTCTTCTAGGGTTTTTATGGTTTTTAGGTCTTACATTTGTGTCTTTAATCTATCTTGAGTTAATTTTTGTATAAGGTGTAAGGAAGGGGTCCAGTTTCAGTTTTCTGCATATGGCTAGTCAGTTTTCCCAACACCACTGATTAAATAGGGAAATCCTTTCCCCATTGCTTGTTTTTGTCAGGTTTGTCAAAGATCAGATGGTTGTAGATGTGTGGTGTTATTTCTGAGGTCTCTGTTCTGTTCCATTGGTCTATATATCTGTTTTGGTACCAGACCCATGCTGTTTTGGTTACTGTAGCCTTGTAGTACAGTTTGAAGTCAGGTAGCATGATGCCTCCAGCTTTGTTCTTTTTGCTTAGGATTGTCTTGGCTATATGGGCTTTTTTGGTTCCATATGAAATTTAAAGTAGTTTTTTTCTAATTCTGTGAAGAAAGTCAATGGTAGCTTGGTAGGGATAGCAATGAATCTATAAATTACTTTGGTAGTATGGCCGTTTTCATGATATTGACTCTTCCTATCCATGAGCATGGAATGGTTTTCCATTTGTTTGTGTCCTTTCTTATTTCCTTGAGCAATGGTTTGTAGTTCTCCTTAAAGAGGTTCTTCACATACTTGGTAAGTTATATTCCTAGGTATTTTATTCTCTTTGTAGCAATTGTGAATGGGAGTTCACTCATAATTTGACTTTCTGTTTGTCTATTATTGGTGTATAGGAATTCTTGTGATTTTTGCACATTGATTTTGTATCCTGAGACTTTGCTGAAGTTGCTTATCAGCTTCAGGAGATTTGGGGCTGAGACGATGGAGTTTTCTAAATATACAATCATGTCATCTGCAAACAGAGATAATATGACTTCCTCTCTTCCTATTTGAATACCCTTTATTTCTTTCTCTTGCCTGATTGCACTGGCCAGAACTTCCAATACTATGTTGAATAGGAGTGGTGCGAGAGGGCATCCTTGTCTTGAGCCCATTTTCAAAGGGAATGCTTCCAGCTTTTGCCCATTCAGTATGGTATTGGCTGTGGGTTTGTCATCAATAGCTCTTATTATTTTGAGATACGTTCCAGCAATACCTAGTTTATTGAGAGTTTTTAGCATGAAGCGGTGTTGAATTTTATTGAAGACCTTTTCTGCATCTACTGAAATAATCATGTGGTTTTTGCCATTGGTTCTGTTTATGTGATGGATTATGTTTATCAATTTGCGTGTGTTGAACCAGCCTTGCATCCCAGGGATGAAGCCGACTTGTTTGTAGTAGATAAGCATTTTGATGTGCTGCTGGATTCGGTTTGCCAGTATTTTATTGAAGATTTTTGCATCGATGTTCATCAGGGATATTGGCCTGAAATCTTTTTTTGTTGTGTCTTTGCCAGGTTTTGGTATCAGGATGATGCTGGCCTCATAAAATGAGTTAGGGAAGAGTCCCTCTTTTTCTATTGTTTGGAATGGAATGGTACCAGTTCCTCTTTTTACCTCTGGTAGCATTCGTCTGTGAATTCATTCTGGTCCTTTTTTTTTTTTTTTTTTTGGTTGTTAAGCTATTAATTAATGCCACAATTTCAGAACTTGTTATTGGCCTATTCAGAGATTTGACTTCTTCCTGGTTTAGTCTTGGGAGAGTGTATGTGTCCAGGAATTTATCCACTTCTTCTAGATTTTCTAGTTTATTTGTGTAGAGTTGTTTACAGTATTCTCTGATGGTAGTTTGTATTTCTGTGGGATCAGTATCAGCTATCCCCTTTATCATTTTTTATTGTGTCTATTTGATCCTTCTCTCTTTTCTTCTTTATTAGTCTGGCTAGTGGTCTATCTATTTGGTTGATCTTTTCAAAAAACCAACTCCTTGATTTATTAGTTTTTTGAAGGGTTTTTTGTGTCTCTGTCTCCTTCAGTTCTGTTCTGATCTTAATTATTTCTTGTCTTCTGCTAGCTTTTGAATTGGTTTGCTTTTGTTTCTGTAGTTCTTTTAATTGTGATGTTAGGGTGTCAATTTTAGAGCTTTCCTGCTTTCTCTTGTGGGCATTTAGTGCTATAAGTTTCTCAGTAAACGCTGCTTTAGCTGTGTCCCAGAGATTTGAAATAAGGCAGTCAAAAAGGACCAATATTGGGGACCTCATATGGGGTGCTCAGAATTGTCAAATTCATAGAGACAGAAAGTAGAATGGTGATTGACAGGGGCTAGTAGGAGGGAAAATGGAGAGTTGTTATTTAATGAGTACAGAATTTCTGTATGAAATAGTGAAAATATTTCAGAGATGAGTGATGATGATGGTTGCACAATGATGTCAATTTATTTAATGCCACCGAACTTTACACTTAAATGGCTTAAAACAGTGCATTTCATGTTGTGTATATTTTAGCACAATTTAAAAATCATTTTGAGAAACAGAGAAAGAGTTCTAGGTAGTGCTGAAAGTTCCCTGAGGTTTATGATCATAAATATAAAGGAAGACCAGTCAGCAAATTGTGTCCATTTCTCCAGTAGCTTTCAACTGTTCAGGAGAAGGTACAGAAAATGCAGTTTTGGATTATACCAGGGATGGGATTTTTTTCAAGTAAGTATGAGGGAGGAAAAGGAAAGGAAAACAATTGAGGAAGGGGTATCAGAGTGATTGCACGAGAACATGGGTGAGTTCATGGAGAGTAAAAGAGGTTTGGATACATGTAGTGAGTGCCTATTGTTGGTGGGAGACACCAGAAGAAAGGAGCTGTAAACGTGGGGCTTGTTTGGAGCCCCAGATCCCTGCTACATTATCCAAATCCAACCATTTCAGTCCCAGTTTCATATTGGAGTCACCTAATAGCGGTTGTCAGTTCTGACTAAAATATGCATGGGGACAGCCCTGGGTCCTGTGCCTAACAGGGATGTCCAGGACAGAAACAGTGATCCCAAGGTGCTCCACGTGTGTTGTCTCCCATTCTACGGTCCTGATCTGGAGTGACTGACCAGGAAAATTCTGGGATCTGCAATCACCCTCCACACCCCTGTGTTCCCCGTGTTCCCTCAGTGAACTTCAAATTGTCCTTCTTTTCCCCCACACAACCCGAATACAAGACCCTTGGTAGAAAAAGACCTAGGCAGAGGACACGCATGAATAGGTCATGTTTTAGAGACGGACTCATGTTACAGCAACAATTACAATTACCATGAAGGTTTATGTGTATATTTGTGCATTGATCACAAATTCTAAGGAAACAAAATCAGACAAACTGAGTTTCTTGACCACAATGCAATATTATCAATAAAAATGCAATTCCAACACTCCTGATGTATTTGGGACCTTAAAAACATACTTCTAAGTCACCCATGAATTAAAGAAATAATCATAATAGGTTTATAAAATATCTTGACAAGAATAACAAACTCAATACAACCAAATTGCAGGTTGCAGCTAAAGTAGTAGTTGGAGGAAATTTTATAGCTTTAAATGCAACTTTGTAGCTTTGAAAGCACACATTTAAAGGAAATTGTGCACATTTTTAAAAATTAAATGCACATTTAAAAACAAAAAAATAACTGAAACTTGAGTTACTCATTAATGAGTTGTGCATTTAATCACAAATCTAGACCAAAACAATCAAAGCACAAATTAATGACGACAATGATAAAAATCAAAACAAAAAAAATTATACAAAAGAAAATCTAAATTGATCTATAGAAATATTCAGGAAAACCAAAAGCTGATTCTGTAAATTATAACAACAGAATATAAAACTTATGGCAAAACATCAAGAGAAAAAAAGGAGCGAAGGAAATACAAGCATGGCAGTCCCCGCCTTATCCTCAGAGAATATGTTCAGGACTCCCATTGGATGCCTCAAATCTCAGTAGTCTGAAACTCTACATATACTACATTTTTTCCTCTGCATACATGCGTATAGTAAAGTTTAATTTATAAATTAGGCACAGTAAGAGATTAATAATAGTAGCTAAAAATACAATTTACCAATTATAATAATGCTAGCATCACTACTTCTGTGCTTCGGGATCATTATTAAGTAAAATAAGAGTTATTTAAATTGCAATACTGCGACAGTTGATGTGATAACCAAGATGGCTACTATGAGACTAATGAGCATGTTGAGACTGCAGCATGGAAATCCCAGACTAAGGTATGAATCACATCCCAGGTATGACAGAGCCAGGCAGCATGAGATTCCACCACACTACTCAGTGCATTTTATTAAAGCAATTTATAACTTATAACTCACAAATTACCTGTTTCATCAGAAAGCAAAACAGCAGATAAAGGGGAACTACTATTGACAATTATAAGCCCCAAATACTTTGAGTCAGTCTTGGTTAAAATTAGAAGAAATCAAAGGCTACTAGTTTCAATGTTAAGTAATAAGAAATTTCAAGAAGTTTTGAAGATATAAGTGCTTTTTAGCCAGGTGGTGTAAACTTTAAAAAAAAAAAATCTGTTTTTTAACTTCTATTTTGTCATAAAATTGCTTTCCTGGCAAGTTTATTTAGAAGAAATTATCCTAAGGGATTCTAAACAAAATGATGTATATTATGCTACAAAATCAAACTCAGTTTCAAGGCTGTGATTACTGTAATATTTGTTTTTGTTGTTTGCTATGAGAAATTGTATTTACTCATTTGATATTTGTTAAAGAAGCTTATATTTACTGATAAACCTTGTAATACATGTCCACTGATTAAGTCTTCAAAAATCTTATTAGATTAAACTCAAGCATATAGGTTATCTTGGAATTAGAACAGTCATCTGTGAGCTATATCTTCTTGCCTTTGTCTATGTAAGTAAAACATAAATGGGGATAAAATTAATATATAAAACATTATATGCAAATACGTATTTTCTAAGAGAATGATGATGGAAATGGATGATATAATCTCAGGTAGAGTTAAGACAAGAATATCAACAACTTTCCTATAACCATTTTAAAAATAATGTGATACTTATTATTTTTCATAAAATAATATGTATTAAAAATAATGTAGTATATTTTGTATCATATGCATATTGTGTTTGTGTATATATGTGCATATATATATACATGTGTATATATATATTTTTATATATATGTAAAATAAAACTGACTCCAAAAGAAGTACAAAATCTAAATTTACTAATAATCATGAAAAGATTGAACCATTAGTCTAGAAACTTCTCCCTAGAAAGGTATCAATTCTGAATGGTTTTTCAGGTTTCACCAGATCCTCAACAAAGGGATAATTTCTGTTTTATACAAACTGTTTTAGAGTATAGATTTTTGTTTAAGGCAAAACTATCCAAATAATATTAAGTTGTCATACAATATTTGACCAAAAACTAGACAATAATCATAAAAATATAAGCTGATCTAATTTATAAACATAAAAGGAATACTCTTAAAATATTAAAAGTAATAGTACATTAAAAATCCATCACGACTAAGTAGTATTTATCCCACGTATGCAAAGATGTTTAACATGAGATAAGCTAATAATTTACTACATTAATAAAAAAGAAAAATACTGTGATAATCTAAATAGGTGTCAGAGAATAATACAATGTAATATAATGCTCAGTTATGATTAAAATAAACTCTTAGCAGAGTAGAACAGAAGGAAATTTCTATGACTTGATTAGAAATTCCTTATTAACCATATCTGAACCCATCTCTCCAGCTGCATGCTAGATCTCATTCTCTCTCACTTACTTGAAGCCATTCCTTCTGTAATTCTCCTTTTTGTCTCCTATATCACTATTTTTTCTTTGTCTATTGGATATTTTTTCATCAGCATACAAACGTGTATTTCTCCTCTCCCACTCTCTCTCTCCTTATTATAGCTACAGCCTTAAATATAAAGAGTTATTTATATTCACTGTGTAGATTGTGTAGATTTCTCTTTCCATTTTCTCTTCAAATCTTTCCAAGAGGGTTTTGGCCCCCTCATTTTATTTAAGGTTATCCCTTCAAGGTCCCAGATGACATCAACATCATTGCAGTCAATGGTTAATTCTTACATAAATTGTCCTTGGCCTGTCCATAGCATTCAATACCATGAATCACCCCTTCCTCCTCTTTATATGTTGTTCATTTGGTTTTTAGAATGTCATAATCTCTCAACTTTCCTCTTAACTGGCTGTTCGTTCTCACCTTTGCTGGTTCCTCATCTTCTCTACAATATCTCAGCCTTGGAGTGTCCCAGGGCTCAGTACTCAGTACTATTGAGTTCACCTAGTCTTATGACTATTACAGTCTATTTGCCAGTGACTCTCAAATTTATATCTCTGGTCAGACTTCTCTTATAAATGTTAAATTGAATATCAAAATGCCATCTCAACATCTTTATTTGGACATCTAATTGACATCCCAAGCCTTCCATGTCCAGAGCTGGACTCTAGAACTTCTCCCCCTTAACCTGTTTACCTTTGGTCTTTGCCCAGTTGAGAGAAGATTTATCTGTGTAGTTGTTTAGGCCAAAAGTTTTAGAATTCTTTTTAATAGTTTGCTTTTGTTCAAAAAACACACCCAATCCAACAGGAAACTCAAAATCGGATCACTTATTTCTCTCTTTTTCCACTGCCTTGAATCTTGTCTGAGAATTTCCCTCTTCCTGGAGTGTTCTTCCCCAGATATCTGCAAGGCAAACCCTGTCTTCCAAGTCTTTCCTCAACCTAGCCTGCCTATCCTGAAAATTCCATTTAAAATCGCAGCCCATGCCCTCTGTAGCCTAAGCCCACTAGTTCTTCTTTCTACTTCTCTCATAGTATTTATGATTATGTAACATAATGATGGGGTTCAGGACATGCTATCCAAAATCAGGCACTTTGGTATACTGAGTATTTTAAGCTGAAGGGAATTGAGGAAACTGCAGAAGTAGGGCATAGAAATTAGAATCACCCTTGCCCCTTCTCCCCTGAAGCAGGCCTTAAACTGAGCTGACCTTCTGCTGACATAGGCTGTTCCAGAAATGTCACCCAAGAACATAGAGACCAATTTGAATGAACAGGCTTTGCTCAGTTCCCCCAGGTTTATTATCATTAGATCCTACCCTTTTGTCCTCCAATCATAATTCCGCATGACTATCCACAAAAATGGTTTTCCCTGTTCCCATGGGTTTTCATTTCTGAAGGCTCCTGTGTCACATAAAACTTAAATAAACTATGTGCTTCTCTCTTGTTAATCAGTCTTTTGTCATAAGGGTCTCAGCCATGAACCTTATGATGGGTGAGAAAAGGAATCTTTTGTTTCCCCTACAATGCCGTATGTTATTTATTTATTTATTTTTGTTTACTTTGTCGCCTTTTGGTAGAATGTGAGGTACATAAGAGAAGTAAAGCATATCAATTTTGTATACTATGTATTTCAAGCATCTAAATGAAGAAGAGAGCCCTCTTTATCAAAAAGACAGTAAATTTATAGTGATTTTAAAATATGGTATTGGTGCAAGAACAGACAAAACAAATCAACAGAATAGAAGACCTAGACACAGATCCAAACATTTTGAACCTTATTATTTAATAGAGATAGTTTTTTAAAATCAGTGTGGAAGAGATAAGTGGTTAAAAATGGCATAAAAATAATTTCCTTTCTAGACCAGGCGCAGTGGCTCAAGTCTGTAACTCCAGCACTTTGGGAGGCTGAGCCGGGAAGATTGCTTGAGTTCAGAAATTTGAGACCATCCTGGGCAACACAGCGAGAGCTTGTTTCTACTAAAAGTCAAAAAATTACCCAGGCATGGTGGTGCACATCTGTAGTCCCAGCTACTTGGAGGGCTGAGGCAGAAGGATGGCTTGAGCCCAGGAAATCAAGGCTGCAGTGACCAGAGATCATGCCACTGCACTCCAGACTGGGCCAGAGTGAAATCCTGTCTCAAAAAAAAAAACAAAACAAATTATCATATGTATTATATCTTCCCCACCTTATCCAAAAATCAACTCTACATGCATTTAATAAAAAACTATAAAGTTATTAAAAGAACAAGTAGGTATATATCTTACAAAGTTGGTATAGAAAATAATTTCTTAAATGATGGCTGAAGCCAAAAAGTTTACATATTAAATATTTTAGAGAATTGGCAGTTTCTAGTAAAATTGAGAAAATGTATACTAAATGAGTTAATAACTATTTCTAGGTAATTCCCTCATATGTGCCTAAGGAGTCATATACAAGAATCTTTATAGATACATAGATTTTAATATTGGAAACAACTCCAAAAATCTACTGATAGGAAATGAAAAAATAAATTCAAGTTTACATACATAAAGAAAATTTACGTGTAATTTAATATGTATTAGTTTTATTGAATAAATAAAAAATAATTTTCTATCTAATAAGACATTCATGCAGAAAGATTTTTATCATAATAAGAGTACAAAACTCAGATAAGGGAAACACATACCAAATTTATGGTAGGAAATGCTAAGGCAAAGTAAAATGGAAAGAAATTAAAAACACATTCTGACATTTCTGAGTTTGTAGGCTGTATAAGTTATCTATACAGCCGTATAATAAAACATCCAAAAGTCCAGTAGCTTAAAACAACCGTGTATTTTGTTCATAATTCTGTGTATCAGTAGGTGGTTGATCCAGGCTCACTTGGTTTTGGTTCATCTTGGTGGGACTCTCATAACAGGTCAGCAGGTGAGTTGGCTATGGTTTGGATGGTATAGGCTGGACTCAGGTCCATGTCTGGCAATTGGTGCGCTAGTTGAGGAAAGGGTGCCTTGGGTGGAATGACTCTTCCTGCTTATCTCTGCATGAGGACTGTCATTCTTCCCCAGGCTATCCTGAGCTGCTTCCCATGGTGCTCATAGGATTTAAAGAAGAAACAAGCCCCAGGGCACAAACACTTCTAAAGCCTCTGCTTCGTCACATTTGCTGACATCCGATAAGTTAAAGCCAGTCCCAGCTGAGCATAGATTCAGAACGAGAGGGCTCTCAGAGTTATACACCTGAAGGTAGTATGGATGCAAGAGAAGGGGATATTTATGATTTTGAAATAACCCAAACAATAGTGTATAATTATGTAAGATGGAACTCATTAAAGAAATACAAGAATACACACACAAACACGTATGTTTTAAATAACAAGAAAGACAAAGATCTAAGATCACTTAAACCTGGGGAAGAGGGAAGAATAAAGCAATTGGTAAAGAGCATAAAACTAATACCTTTCAGAAAAGTGCTGTGTGGTGTTTCTAACATGGTTAAGGGTTTGGTGAGGAACCAAGAAAGGAAATAGACAGATGGCTTAATTTCTTCTTGTTTTCTGTTTTCATCTTGGTATCGCCAGAAGGTGGTACCTTCCAGACAGCAGATTTTCCCCAAGAATGGAAACCTAGAAGGCATTTTACATTAAAAAAAAATAATGAGAGTAAAACAAATTAACTTGTAGTAAGCAAACAAACAATGCAGGTGGGAAGGGTAGATGAATGAAAAGAATGGGGACAAGGTAAGGCTCAGGGTTCCCAATGGCACAGCTCACCCTGGATGAGATGGAAGCAAAACTAATTTTATACATCCTTCAGCATCCAGGCTTTTCGACTTACTCTGAGCAGAATTTCTCCTATTCTTAAAATCTGTAATGATAGAGATTTCATATCCTGCTTTGAAAACACATTCCCTGCATCTCACAGTGCTCACAATCAGTCAGTTTTTTCTGCGGTCCAGCCTATATTTGCGTTGCTGCAACATGTTAATTTCCTGTGAGGTTATGACCTCGGTGGAGATGGTGAACATAACCATTCCTATAATATTCTTTCATAGATCAGATATAATAGGCTGAGTCCCTTTCACATTTCTGTAGATTTAAAAGACTAAGATTCAGACTAGACATAAGGGCCTGACCAATAGCACAAAACAGTAACAAAGTAAAAGTACAGCCCGTTTTTGTAGGCAATTCACGCACTTATTAGCACAAGTGGCCTTTACCTTGGGCTCTTTTTATAGCCCTGGCATATAACAATCTCACTTGTTACCTACAGTCTCTTCAATGTCAAATGTTCTCACTGTCATCTAGAGGCAGTGCGCAGGAAGGCAGGGATCACTGTGCTCAGAACATGGATCCCAGTTTAAGTTCAGGTTCGACCACTTATTTTTTTGTATGACCTTGGCCAAGTGGCTTAAGCCTCTGTCTGACACTCTTCATGGTAAGGATAATAAGATCCTCCTCTCTCCTCTCTCTCTTGATGGAGAGGATTTAATAAAATAATGCACCAGAAAAGGACCTTGCAAACTGTAAACCAATAAAGCCATGTAAAACATTAGCCTTGTTCACAAACTCCCAGGCACAGGGCGGCTGCATCATGGTTCTCTACAGGAGATTTTTTAAAATGTTCAAAATCACACAATCTTTCTCCCAGGGTTGTGAGTTGAGTGGGTTAAACAGTTTAAAAATAAACTATTATTTGTAATGAAATACATTTTGTTATAGTTTTCTTTATAAATAATTGTATCAACAGTATGATCTTAAGGCCTCTCACAAAAGTCTATTTCATTTAAGTGCCTGCTGCATGTGCGCTGTGTTAGATATAAGAGATAATAAAGATGCATGAGTCAGTCTCCACCCTCATGGATCCACAGATAAAGGGGAGAGCTTGAGAAGTAACTTATCATATAATGTGCAAAGTACCATCATCAAGACATGCACATGTGCTAAGCTATTCAACTGCCCTTTATTGCAAAAACAAGAAAAAGATGAATCTCATTAAATATGGCATAGAAAGCCTTCTGAAATTTGAATCTCTACTGTTTGCTCTTACCCCCTTGTACTTTTACTTCTGCTATGTCTTGGCCAATCAAAGTGACTTACAGTGTTTCAAATGGATACGGCTATGTCTAGTCCTTGTGAGTTTGTCCGTCGTGTTCTTCTTCCCTGGCATGTCCTTTCCTGCTTTGCCTATAGAATAATCATTCATCATTCAAGTCCAAGCTGAGTCCTCATTTTTTTTAAACTTTAATTCCCTTCTCTTTTGTTCCCTGCACCCCCTCCCATCCTCACTAGCCTAAATTATAATCGGAGACTGCAGGATGTTGAATGAATCGTCCTCGTGGCTACAGAACATGAAGTAGAGAGAATGACAATGAAGCAAGTACTGGAACCTTTAAAGAACAGGGGAAATGATCAGTAGGTCAATGGGTGAGGAGAAGCGAGAGGGACAGGGGTGGACATGGTCTAATGGCCTGATGTCAGAGGCTTGGAGATTTTAAATAAAAATGAAGTGGTTTGCAAGAAGCAACAGGGAACCTAGAGTAGAGTTTCAGACCCACAGGTGTTTGTAGGGGAAGTGAGAGAGAAAAACAGCATCCATATGAGAGAGGAACTGGAGAAGTAACATCTTCAAGGGCGGTTAGGAGAATAGCATCAAAACAGCACTGAGGGCAGGAGTTCAGGATGCACTGAAGATTGGACCAGAATCCAGAGGGGTGGAAGACTGGACCAGAGTCATGAATGTGTGACTGGAATGTGATATGGGATACGTTCACTCCGCAATGGTATCTGGCTATCCGGTCTGGGTGACACAGGCTTATCTGGGAAGCATGGATTTCTGTTGCGGTGAGATGAGTAGGAATGTAACATAACTTGGTTGGCCACAGTTGGTTGGTCAGGACCCAAGACACACCTACTGAACATTAGAAATGTTCAAACTGAAACTTGGAACAGAGATTCAGGATGTTCTAGTGTGAGGTTCTATATGTGAGGTATGAGGCTCATGAACTGGTTCCAGCTGTGTCTCCTGCCATCTGGAGGAGCCTGTCCTGCAGCAGGAAAGAATCCCACAGGCAGAGAAAAGTAGACTTGGAAAGGGGAGTGGGCACGCCCTGCGGATATCAGGGTCCTGGTTCTAGGTTCCCACCGAGCTGCGTCCCTGCTCTTTAGTTACACAGCATGTGCAACACGTTCCTCTTCTTATCAAAACAATTTCAATTTGGCTAACTCTCAGTTACCACCAAAGAAGTCTTAATTCATGAATCTAATTTAAAAAGAAATAAATTATCAGCAAAATTTGCTACTGTATTATTACCAAGAAATTGCTTGTGACTCATCTCGAAACTGAATGTGACACTGCTAATTAGGGCAGACAGTTGAGAGCAACTTGCCTCACAAAAGTGGGGACTCTAGCCACGACCCCAGAGAGCCGAAAGGTTATGCCTTTTCTCATTTTATCTTCTTCAAGCCGTGCTGGGTTCCCAACTATCCTGTTGTCTGAATCCCTTTTGCTTGGGCCTTCTACTTAACTATTTGTGATCAATTCACTGTTTCAGTTTAGGCCTGGGTCTGATTCAGTCCCCTGATGACATGCATTGGCCTGGACTCTCCTGCAGAAACTCTTACCTTCTGTGTTCATTCCATAGCCCCAAGCACTCCCCTGAAACACTCCCAATCCCCTGTTTTGTGGCAAAACACACTTCTTGAGCCCTTGCCTTAGTGGGATAATATTAAAAGTTGTCACCGTGGTTTTGATATTGTTAAGTTCAGTGCACAGTGATCCAAGCTAATGACACACAAACTTCTTTGTAAGATTAATTAATGTGAACTTGGGAGCAAGAGTAGCAGACCACGTGTATCTCTGAGCCCCTGTATTCATTGCAGGGAGAAGGCTGACTTGTGTCTGGTGTGGTCAACCTGCTGCCTGGACACACTCACGGGCGAGAGGCGGGCATCACGGGATCATGCCCCTGAAACCGGAACTGCATTCCTTCAGTATTCTCTTTTCTGGAGACGTCCATTCTTCCCACCTCCCCACTCCCATACTCATAACCCAAATTCTTTGAACCTCTTCTGTTGAAAGAAAATTAAATAACTTCTCTTCCACACTTACGAAATGAAGACTAGTGTTAATGTGGTATCATGCATTAGTGATGATGTCCATTTGAATATCGAAATGTCATCTTTAGGACTCATCCTATCAGTTTTGGTTGCAAATGCATTCATGTCTCTTTTATATTTTTAATTGCTTATCCAAAGATCCTCATGCCCACATTAATAGAAAGTAGTGTTTCACTTTCTTAATGGCAAACCCTCCTCAATTATCCAAGCTCCAAGGAAATCACTCAGTCCACGAAAGGAAGGAGGGGAGGGAGCTGTCCTTCTCACAAATGCCAGACAGAGAGCGAATGGAGTATCCTACTTGTCTTCTGCCATTCCTTCTGGTGGCTGTATGTTGTCACTGTTGAGAACGACAGTGCTTGCCTGTTCTGCTGAGAGGCTTTGCCTGTCAAAACCCCTGCTAGCTCTGCAATGGGACCGCATGCTTTGTTGCCAAATTTATGGCTTCCTAGTCCACATGGACAATCAGTCACTTTCCTTCAAAGCTTACCGCATGCCAGGTAGCTGGTTCCAAGAAGCTTGGCATCACTGCCACAACCACTTTTTCCAAGGATCCCTGGTTTAGAGCAAATGTTTCATGTCTAGATTTGATTTTTCTTCAGGCTAATACCCTTCTTTGCCATGGAACCATGCCAGGTCCATGTGTGCTCCTAACTTTAGATCTCACGGAACCCACTCGTGTTTCTCTAAGACATGTTGAGTTTCATTTAAATAGCACCAAACTGTGTATTGCTTGGGGTACAAGGTATTTATTAGGGATTGAAATCTATGAAGGCAAGAGGGAGGAAGCAGAAGGAGAGGTCGAACCATGATTCAGGCCCAAGAAAGCCTTGGCCGACCTGGTGGGGAGCTCTGGAGAAAGTCTTCTGTACAACCTGCACTTCTGTTCAAACTTGCTATGTGCTTAGACCCTGCGTCATTGAGTCACCACATGGGGGCTGTTCCAGGAAGGTGGTGGCCTTAAGCGCGGTGGCTTTTTGTGGGGTGACAGGCCTGGAAGGAGCTGCCAGCCATAGGCTGCCTGCTGAGCACACTTGCTTGCCAGCCACCCTGGTTTGAAAGGGCTCCTGGGCAATGGGTCTCCTCATCTGGCACTGGCAGAATCACTGCAAATCGGGCTGAGTATAAAGCATAGATCTGATCTTCCCAAAGGGAACTACCTGAATAGACAAGGTTCTTCAACCCCCACACTGGCTTTTCTGGTGTGAATGCCACAATCATTGCCCCTTGTCCTTATCTGGGAGAAGTCCTTTCCAAGACCTCTGTGGCTTGAGGCTGGCAGCTGTTTTGAAATCACAGAGAATGATTCTGGAAATGAGTTTTGACTGGATGGATGAGTATGGTTTCTAGACCCAGACTCAAGCGCTAGTTCTCCTTATAAGAGTTCTGCATTTTATGCCATCATCATCTCTCTCTCTCTCTCATTGTCCCACACCCCACACTTAGAATTTAGGAGTTCTGAATAAGAACAGCAATGCGGTTCTCCACCAACTCTGTCCTAACACAATGTTGAGTTAGCACTGAATGCTGACGCCTGGCAGACAGCAACAGCACTTCCTTCTGCCCAGTGTGCCCAGATTGTTCGTGACCTCACCAGGGTTCCTTTCATTCAGGAAAAGATACATTTCAATAAACTGTTTTCTAAATTCCCTCACTTTACAGTAACAAACCGGCTTTGGCCTCAGGCACTTCGGCTTTACTATCATACTTCCAGGAGGACATTTGCTTCAAAATCGCTAAGTGTACATTCGCAGCCTCATGCTGTCCAGCCACATGTGACCTCCTGTGGAGGCTGGAAAGTGCCCTCATACACCCCCAAAGATCTCCACATCCTAATCCCCAGAAATTGTGAATATGGTACCTTACTTGGCAACAGAGACGTTGCTGGCATGATTAAAGTTCAAACTCTTGAGATAGGGAGGTCACCTTGGAGTATTTGGGTGGATACAGTGCAACCATAAGGGTTCTTATGAGAGGCAGAGGCAGGGGGGTTAAAGTGAGAGAAGGAGATGTAACAGAGGAAGCAGAGCCAGAGTGAGAGAGGGGAGAAGACGCTGTGCTTTGAAGATGGAGGAAGGCTCTACAAGCCAAGGCAGACAGGTGGCTTCCAGAACCTGAAAATATCAAGGAAATAGACTTCGCCCTCAGAGCCTCTGGAGGGAGCCAGCCCTGCCTACCCCTGGATTGAACCCAGTGAGACTGATTTTGGACTTCTGACCTCCAGAACTGTAGGATAATAAATATGGATTGTTTTAAGCCACTATGTGCTTTGGTGATTTGTGACAGCTGCAACAGAAAATGAGTACATCTACGTTACTCAAAACAGACACTGATTGCACTCACTGCCTTAAGGCTTTCTAGACATTTCCCTGTTTGAGAACTGAGTGCAGCCTCTTCTTGAGTTGGTTGCCATGGAAGTAGCTATAAGGACGTCCCCTACGAGGCTGAACCCTTGGCCCCTGGGATCACTCTGTCTCTTCTTCAGACCTGCCTCCACAGAGACCATCGTGGAGAAACAATGAGCACTGGAGGACGGTTTTCTCCGCGGCCTTGCTTATGCTTGGATTCTAATGGGAAGAATGGGGGGCGTGAAAGAATTCCGAGTCAATCTGGAGGACAAGATTGACTGCTGCCTCCCTCAAGAAAGCCCTCAGCACTGTGGACTGATCTCGAGGTGCTGTGAGACACACATCAACTCCTGCCCCTCAGGCCGGAGCTGGGACTTCAGGTGGGCTTCAGAGCCCGGCTTCCACTGACCTCCTGCTATTCAGGAACCTGTATTATTGGTCCTCTCTCTACCCTTTCCAGAATTAACCTTACTCACTTCCAGTGGAACACTCAGGTCCAAATGTGGACTCTCAGCATGTCATTCCAGGCTAAGGAGTCTTTCAAGTCTGCAGGTCATGTGGAATCCTTGTGCCTGCTTCCATCCCATGCTCCCTCCTGCACAGCCTCCCCGAGCTGCTCCTCTAAAGTCAACACCTGTGCGGAGCCTCCTTGGCCCCGTGTTTCATGGTAGAAAAAATTGACCTTCAAGTTC
The DNA here is from genome assembly GCF_008728515.1 of Papio anubis. NCBI lineage: Eukaryota > Metazoa > Chordata > Mammalia > Primates > Cercopithecidae > Papio > Papio anubis. The sequence goes on from NC_044987.1 coordinate 2,457,855, forward strand.
TTACAGCTTCCACATGACCAGCTACTGTTTAAGTGTTGTTAAACCCTTGGTGACAGGGACTGAGGCATTAGCAGTTTTGAGGTCACAGATGACCTTTTGTGCAGGGTCTTGTAGACTTTTTAAGTTATCATCCTTTCTTCTTGCCTCAGGGACCTGCCAGCCTAGTAATACCTAAATGGCTTGGTAGAGTCACAGTTTAAAATCTTTTCTGTCAGTGCACTTAATAAAATCTCCTGCAGTGTAGATATTTTGGGGCATTTCTCTGGACTTCACAGCCTGCCACTCGCCCACACAGGTGTGTTCACACAGTATAGACACAGCCTGACATCCTCTAGGTACATCTGGCACAGACCTCTCTTCTAGTTCAAGCAGTCGTCTATAGTTTTAGAAAATGGGTGTACGCAGATACTGACATACATATTATCTTACAGGGCCCTTTCTCCTCTGATGCTTTTGAGAGATTTTAAAATATTTTACCACTTTAGACAGTTCATAAAAAAATTGCGTGGGTCTTAACTCCCTGTTTGATATAGCCGGTTTCTAATAGGATATCCCTTGGGGACACTAACTACATCAATGTCGTTCCAACAACCAGTCTTTCTTCTGTGATGTGCCAAGGCCCCGCAGATGCAGGCAAGTCTGTTCTCCCCCGGGCGGTAGGGCCACGGTTCGGAAACATGCTTCGGACTCTATTCTAAAACCAGCAGGACAGACGTGGATGCTGTGTCCGGATCTCCCGAATCTTGCATCAGATCACCCAAAATGTAACCAAGCGCTCCCAGATGAGTGCCAATGCATGGCCCATGAATGTGACTATCCAAGTGACTGCAGAACCCACACCCTTCCCTGACCAATGTGGGAAGACTGCACTTTCCTATACATAGCTCCTATTTCAGTTGTGTGAGGCTGCTGGATCAATCCACTCCTGGTTGCTCTACCAGGACTGAAGGTGGAGGTGTTTTATTCATATACTCTTCTAAAACTGGTTTCCTTACCTAGGATGTTGTCCTCAAAGCCTTTGAATCAGGATTTACCATTAAGATGAAATGCATGTGCACATTTCGTTTTCTTCTTTGTTGAAGTAGTGCCAGTTGCTTCATGGTATTGGCTTAGTCAGAAAAAGTATCCTTAGAATCACCGAGTGGCCTCTCTCAGACACCCAAGAAGTGCGTGGGTGATCTCCTTTAGAGAGAAGGTCACTCTGGAAGGTCCGAGTGCAGCCTCCTTTAGAAAGGTAAAGATACAGTCCATAGTCCTGCCTGTCCTAGAGAAAGGATGGGCAAGATCTTTTGCGTTTTGCGAGGACAAACATAGTGCTCCTGCTTGGGGCATGTGGCTGTCTGGGAGGAGCAGGGCAGGCTGCCAGCCTGAGCCTATGGGGGCTGGAGGCTGTGCTGCTGCAGTGCTGTGGTGCCGGTTCCCTCTGGTGTCACCTGGACAGTGGAGCCCTAGCACGTGAACACACTGGGCACAGGCCTGAGGGTGCAGGGCCCCGAGTGACGATGGTGGGGAGGGACTGCCTTTTCCTTGAAGACCCTTGTGAGTTACCTCTCATCTGGGAACTGAGGAAGCCAGGCAAGTGGCAGCCACCACTGCCTAATTCAGTCCTGGCTTTGAGAGGGCAAAGTTGTGGGAAAGCGGCTGCATCCCCCAGAACTGCGTCTGCTGCCTATTTTTGAGCCACTTCAAGGCTTTCCCCAGAATGGCCCCATTCATATCAGGCTGTGAGCTGCTTCTTGTTCTCCAGGCACAGTTCCAGTGCCAGGCACAGTGGTCCTCTGCAGCTCGGCCCACGTAACTCACATCTCTAAGGCCAAAGCCTGGCATCTTCACTCCAGTGCTTTCAATGCCCTGCTTGGCAGGAAGCTTAGCTTACCAGGTGAATTTTTATAGGAATGGCCTTGGACAATTTGACAGGGGCATGTCCCAGTGAGGACAGCATGGCGGGTGGACTGACCAGCATGCAAAGATGCCACTTTACAGAGAGTGGCCCTGCCTTTGTCCCCATGACTGTGACTTAGGCCATACCTGGCTTCTGTGCTCCCAATGAGACTTAACGCATGTGGGTTCTACTCAGTGTCCATGGCCCACGCACCTGGTAAGCACATCAAGAGAGTCCTAAGTCAATCTGGACTCCCCTTCCAAATAGCGGCCCTAAGCACTACGGGATGTCCCAGGCCTAGCAGGAAGGACTGGAATGTTCCAGGGAAGTAGCTGGAATTTGTGCTGTCAGGACTGGACTCTAGTCCATCCTCTGTCCAGCCTGCCGGGCACTGCACAACCTTCTCCCTGAGGACATCCAGTTTCCTCCATCACCATGCCTTCTAGCCAACCCTTTGTACTCCAAGCTGTTTGCTGCCATGGTGTCTGCACGATGTGGATTCCTCTGCCTGCAAGTCTCTCCCAGCCTTTCCCAGCCTTTGCCTGATTGACCCCAATTCTGTGTAAATGTCATTCCCTCCACGAGGTCTTTTCTGACCCCCAAGAACAGTTTAGGTCCCCAGTTTTTCCTCTGCATTCACAATGTACCTTTCCTTCTACGCTTATTTATCGCTTATTCTAGTCAGATGCTGTTCAAAGTGCTTTCTATATAGTAATTCACTTACTCCTAACAAAACCCCTAGGCCGTAGGTACTATAGTATTTGCGTAATTATTAGGAAGTTATTGGCCATATGCTCCGCTTGGTTTGCCTTCACTTTTCATCTGTTTCCTCCTGGCTTCCCTGTATGTGTTTGCTTTTGCCCCCTGTGTGCACAATGTGGCACCAGGTAGAGAATCCAGCAGGAGAGATTTGGATCAAACCAGATAAAGTGTCTTCACACTGTTGGGGCTGCAGAGCCCAGGACCGTCCAGGGGACCTGAGCACAGGTCTCCATGGGAGATGCTGCTGTGATCCTCACACTTCAAACTCAGTGCTGGCTAGAGAGAGGGATGAGTGACAGGCGTCTGACGGTCCTCTTGGTGCTGATCTGTGATTTCATATAGAAAGAAGCGGATCCCTTATTCTGTCTGTATATGAAAGAGCAAATGATCACATTGAGCACGGAGCTTCCATGAATAAGTGGCTATTAATAGACATTTGCTAAATGCCAAAAAAAACCATGTTAGACATTGTACCAAAATAAAGAATTAGATAAGGTCTTTGCTAGGATAACAGCTCTTCCTAGGGGGCACAGAACATAAATGCAGTCAGGGTTCTGACCCTTTTGAAAAAATTTCTTACATATTTCTTTTATATGTCATGATTTATATATAGAATGTGGCATTCACTTTCCTAAAAGGATTCATAAGCTCTTACCCAAAAGCCTTTGCAGACAGGAAAATCATGATGGGCCATTTCATTTGACCTTCCTGAGTCTTGGTTTCTTTATTTGTAAAAATGAGTCAAGTGCAGTTAGCAATCAGGCCAAGAGTGATGGGACAGCACCCCTCTGTGTGATTCCAGCAGCTACTGACACAGTGAAATGCTTCCCTACTGGCTGTCCCACTGAAAGTCCCCATTGTCTGTGGACACTCTGGACATGCCCTCCCCCCGCAGGACCCCCCGGACCTCTCCATAATCCAGCTGTGTATGTATCATTCCGGAGTTTTGCAGGATGCAGGCGGCCTACTCAAAAGTGTGGCTGAAGAGAGATTAATGGGAGCTCAGATACGATGATGTGCTTGAGGTTAAAGAAAACAAGCAAGGGTTGGTGAGATGCCCCAGGTCTAGCAATACTGGGAAGCTGTTAATACCCCTCTGGACTTGTGGAGGGAATGGCATTTAAGCAGAGTTGGGGTTAATCAGACGAAGGTTGGGGAGTGCTGGGAGAGACTTTGGGGCAGACGAATCCACATCACGCAGACACCATGGCAGCAAATGTCAAAAGTGATGGAGTGTTTATGAGAATCTGGTTAGATTTGTGGCCATGGAGAGAAGCCACTGATGGGAACTGAGGATTTTATAGAGAAATATGGACTCTGCTGACTCCTGCTGAGCAGGAAGGGGCCCAAGGGAGGAGTAGCCCAAATTCTCTTTTCTCTCCCTTCCACTCTTCTGCAGGTGTCCCCCATTAGCGGGATCCAGCCTGGAGCTAGACAGTCAAGGGGTCTGTTTGAGGCTGGCAGTTAAGGTCAGCCTCCTAGGTGCAAAGCAGGATGGAGGAGGATGAAGAATTGATTTGGCGGGGCAAAAGAAGGTGCTCAGTCCTATTCAGTTAATGCTTAGCACAGCTGGTTCTGCAGGCCTGCTTCTGGGAGCTGGAGTCTGCCCCGATCCCTTGGCATACCAACTACAGAGGATTTGTTTACTGTTAAAAAGCTTGATCTTAGAATATAATGCTCTCTTTTCCTCTTTGCTTTAGAGAGTCATGTTTAGCCTGAAGAGAACAGGAAGCAACCCCTTCTGCTCTTAAGGTAGTAAGTCTTTTTTTTTTTTTTTTGCCACAAGGTCTCACTCCGTTGTCCCGGCTGGAGTGCAGTGCCATGGTCACATCTCACTGCAGCCTCGAACTCCTGGGCTCAAGTGATTCTCCCACCTCAGCCTCCCAAATAACTGGGACTACAGGCATGTGCCACCTTGCCTGGCTAATTTTTATATTTGTTTCAAAGGCACAGGTTTTTTGCCACATTGCCCATGCTGGTTTCAAACTTCTGGACTCAAACGATCTCCTTACCTCAGCCTCCCAGGGTAGTAAGTCTTTAAGTAAGAGATGGAAAAGGACTATGGCTCACAGGAGATCCAGCCCAGCTCCTGGGCTAGGGGTTCTACCTAGGTGTTTGCAGTCAAAGCTTTACAGGAACAAGCTGAGTGTATTTACCTACGATATTTCCTTTATCTTCTCTTTGCTAATATGTGTTAGAGGCAGGTAAAAATTGAGCAACGCACGGGGTCTCAGCCACCTCTTTCTGTCACCTGTCAGCAAAGAAAGGTCTAATTGCTCTGCTCATTCCCACTGCAGAGCTTCCCTCATGTGGCTTCCCCTGCAGAGAGGCCTGACCTTTTTCCATCCACATCTTACTGTCTCCTGGCCCCTTCCTCAAGTCCTGGCTTTCCCTGGCCCTCCCAGCTGTCCCCACGCCGCTCTGTTTGTGTTGACCTCCCTCAATCCTTAGAATCTGTGCACCACCATTTGCCATGTCCTCTGGCTCTGATGTCTTCTTAATAAACCTCCGTTTACTGTATCAGTATGTATCAGTGCTGCAGTGCAGAGGGGGCCTTGCGGAGGAGACCCTGAGCAGGGCTCCCGCATCTCCCAACACACCGGGCACAGTACTGAGTCCACAGTGGTGCTCCTGAAGGAAGACGAGGCCACTGATGGACTGTTGTGAGCTCCCCTATTTCAAAACCACCTAAACACCAGATGCCAGGAGCTCTGCACTCATAGTAGCGAGAGTCTGAAGGCTCTCAAAGGAAGAAGTCGCTTCTCTTCACAGTTTCCTTTCTCTAGATGAGGACAGTGGAGGATGTGCAGGTGTGGGAGCTGCTTCCTCCACACGGCTCACCCCTCCCCGACAGAGGACATGTGGTGCATTGAGAGTGCTGGGCATTGAGGATACTCTGAGGACCTCATCCTTCAAGACACAATAACCTTTGCTCATCCTGAGGTTTGCCATATTCCTCGCTATTCCCCCACTGGATGCTTGTTGAAGGAACTGCAATTGTCTATGCTTATCGCCTTTCCGATATTAGCCAAATGGAACTCTAACCCTGGCAAAGGCAGCCTAAAGCCAAGAGAAGCTGTCATGTCAATTTCAGTTTAACCAGGTGTTGCTTTTGCTCTGTCAGTTGCCTCCCTGAGACTGCCTTTGCTTAGCAACAACCTCAGCTTTTCATAACAGCTTCTCCCTGAGTCTCAGCAGTAACTCTGGAGCTGCCAGCAGGAGGGAAGCCTCTCAGATTTAAATGGGATGGAAGGTAAAAATTCCCAGAGGTTGTGGGTTCCTGGAGGGTCTTAAAGCCTCTGGCATGACAGCTCTGTATAACGGCTGGGCTGCTAATCTCTTTCAACGTAAAGGGCTGCTACCCACATTTTATTGATATGGTTCAGCTACCTGCTCTTACTCAATAGTGCTGGGTTAACCAGAGAGGATGTGTTCTGGGCACGCATCTAGTCCTAGTGCTATTTGGCTCACCAGGAAATCTCACTTAGGAAGTTCATCTTAGCGGCGGGGGTGGGGGGGGGGGGGGAATTTGTGAAAGTGTTTTCAAGGCACTGGGAGATAAAGAAAAGGCAGAGTGTGGAATCAGCAGTGTATTCTTACCCTGAGTTTTGTTTCCCCAGAGATCATTATGTTATTCCTAGAAATTTCCCAAAGCCCTAAAGCTTTTCAAAAGCCCCTGTATTAGCATGGAATCTCTGGGAAAAAGGCAACATCCAGGCTGGGATGGTGAGTGAGTCTTAGCATCTATGTTGCAGTGAGATTCAGGACCCCAGCACAAAGCCACGTGTGTTGTGCACAGCACAGGTCCTGTATTACGTTCCTCAAGTAGATCAGTGGTCATGGCACCACCTCAGTATGTGCAGTGACACACGTCAGGATTGACAGGGTCCAGACAGAAGGTTCGATCTGTTCCAAAGTGTGCAGCATTGCTCAACCTTTCATACTTCTTAACACACATGGAGCATGTGTATGTGCACAGCACAGTGGGCGAATGGGCAAAGCTGTTCACAGTTAGATGTCCCAGGCTAAGGGGTTCCAGCTGCCCAGGTTTGGCTCCCTAGATTTCCTCTAACCCAATTTTTTCATATTAGGTGCCACAAAAGACATTACTGAATTCTGGTTTGCAGTTGCAGACTCATTACCACTCAGAAAAGCACTTCCAGAATTCACTAAGACTCTTGACCCTGTATCTCCTTGGCTAATTCATGACTTTGGGTCTATCTGAAGTAGTCATTTCAGAGCCCTGAGAGTATTTAGAGAGAAATACAATTAAGAAAATGTGGAGTGTGAAAGGCCATGTCTATCCTTACACAGTTATGGAGTGTTTTAAATAAGATTAAGTAAGATGGAGTGTGTGAAAGCATTTTATAAACCACAGTGTAAATTTTTATGTTTAATACTACTACTAGTGCATGACCGATTAGGCAGATAGTCCTCACTTACTGATTATAATGCTGCAAATCCCCAAATGTCCAATCCAAACCATCCACTAAAGTAATGAGTAAAATACATGCAAATAGAAGGGCAAACATTCTATTTTTTTTCTCCTCTAACACAAGAAAACATTGGGCTGTTTTTAGAAGTGTATGATTCACAAAGAAGAAGAATAATGGTGCCTAAAATTAGGAACATCTAGTTCAAACCTAGAGTAATGAAAATATGGTGAGTTTAATGCCTTAAAACATCTCACAATAGCAGTTTGGAAGAAATAACTAAGTGACTAAATATTTAATAGTTACCACGAAATGTTAAACAAAGGTGGGTTACTCTAACGTAACTTTATCTTTAGTTTGTTTTTTACATAAGTTAAAATATGATTAATTGGAACCATAAATAATGATGGTAATAAGAATGATTATAGAGGTCACTGCCATCTTTTTCTGAGGTGTCCAATGTATCCTGTATGTGGTACTACCTTGGAGACAAAGCCTAAAGCAGAGATGTTCAGGGTAGCTCCCTGGTCGACTCCTATTCATTCATTCATTCATTCATTCAACAAATACTGTATTTCACCAACTCTAAGAGTTGTCAGTTGTAAGACATGCAATTATTTTATATACCACAAGGAAAAGTTGATGTCAATTAAAGTATGACATGCCATTGATTGCAACACACAGCTCCAACTTCAAAGACTTTTAAGTAAAATCACATGCATCTTAGAACCGAATAAAAACAATACTTTTTAAGTGTAGTATACCTTAGGGAGAAGGCTTGCAGGTTCAGACAACTGGGTTAAAATCCTGGTTTGACCTCCAGTGACCTTGAGTGCTCCCTAAGTCTGACTTTTCTCACCTGTAAATTAGGGCCAGAGAAGTAGCTTCCTCAAGAAAAAGTTGTTAATTAAATTAAAACGAGTCAAAATCTAAGCTGGGTCATTGCTTTTATTAAAAGTCTCACTCCAATATTATTGTGTGATGAAAGTTCAGCAACAGGAAGACCAGCTATGGGCTGCTCTAGACTAGATAGGGAACTAGTATAGAGTAGTTGGAGCAACAATGTGTGCTTGAATGAGCGAACGGGATGTAGATGAGATACAGATTGGAAATGACAGATCGACTGCATGGGGATGAGGAGAGAGAAAGAGAAGTCAAGGGTAAGTTCTAGGTTTTTGGTTTGAGCCCAGTTCGATGGTGCCATCTATGTAGATAAAGAAACCGGGAAGAAGAATTACGTGTTCTGTTTTGAATTTACTCCTTTTGAAAAGTCACCAGGGAAGCTTGTTTAGAATACTCATTCCGTGGCCCTCCCCATGGAGATCCTAATTCTATAGGGGGTCTCCTCCAGCGAGTCAGATGTGCTGCGTGAAGTTCTGAGAAGAGTCTAAATCTTGGAAAACATGGTACCTTCATCTTTTACAAGTTCATTGGTGCATTATTTTGTGTGAATGTGTGTGTGTGTAAAAAAATGCAGTTGTACTGGTTTGAATTCAACTATATGTGTAGTAAGGGTACCCATAACTGAAAAAAGTAGTAATCCATAGAAATAACATAAATGAGAATACGTTTGAAGATGATGGGTTTTTTTGTCATGTTATTCTTCCTCCTTCTTTAGGGCCTTTGTACCCATGGTTACTAAGAGCTTCCTCTCTCCCTCTCCCAATCTGCACAGTTAACTCCTCCCCATCTTTGTAGCTCAGTGCAAATCTCACCTCATCCGGACACCTTCCTGGTCTCTCAGACAGGCTCCTTGTGCTGCATGTGTTCATAACACCCCACGCATAGCACATTGTGTGTGTGGGATATAATTTTATTATTAACTTTCTTCCCTGCTAGATTGAAAACATCTTGGGAGCAGGAAACATTTTTATTTTGGTCAGCATTTTATCCACAGCATGGAAAACAGTGCCTGGGCATATTAGGTCCTCAATAAATAATGGGGAATAAATAAATACATGTGGGTGTTTTTTTATCCAGTTCTATGTATAATTAATTTTCTCCTCATTGGTGGCAGTTTTCGCTGCACTAATTTTTAGGAGGGTCTTTGGGGACCCTAGGGCCAAATGGACCAGAAAGAAGATAAAATGATTCAGAAATATAAGAAAATATAATTGGACTGAAAAAAGTCCTTACATAGACCTAAATGTCAGCAACAACATAAATCTACTGAATTCCCCTCTTGACTCTCTGTGGAGTCCTGATGTTCCAACAGAGTTTTACAGTCCTGACACGAGAGTAGTGCTAGAGGGAGAACTGTCTCCAGCCCGTGTTGGGTATGTACCAGAAACCATCAGCCATGGGGAAGCTGGAGCTTAATATGACCCACTCCCATTCCTCAAGGAATTATTGAAGTAATCATGCCTGGGGCTTCCATGGCAAATGTTCTTTTCTTGTGGCTAATCTGGGTTATTCATCAAATGACTAAAGGTGACTACATGGGCCTAAGTCCAACTGAGTTTCCTGACTAGTTTTCCAAATGATTCAAATCTACTGAAGCAATTCCTAGCATAGAATTGCCTCAGATGTCCATTAAGCCCTTGCCAATGATATAGCCTGTCTATTTCAGGGCACTGTACGTTTAACCCAAGGTACAGGTAATGCATATTCTCAAGCATAGCCCAACCATATCACATTTCTTTCCTCCAAGTCATAATGTCACTCTCTGAATGACTAATGTAAATCAAGGGGTATGGAATAGCCTTGTGCAACTGAATATTTTTTTCCCAGTTGGTTCTTAGATATCTTGCTTCTTAGGTTATTACTGCAAAGGTAGGCTGTACTGGGGGAAAAGAAATGACAGAGAAGAGAGGAGATAATGGGAAATGTATAGAAAATGCTACTAAGGAAATGTAGTGAGCTAGGTTGGTGAGTTATTTAGTTAGGAAGACTTTCTCATTGATAGTTCAGGGGGCATGCCTTCACACTGCTGTTTGTTAGGAAATAGGCTATACTGCTACTCACATTCCAATTTGATCCTCAGTGTTCTGGGAGCTCAGCTTATCCTACGCTGTGGACGCCATTTGACTGATTATTCTTTCATATTTTTGAAAACAAGGAATGATGAGACATTAATATAGAAGCTCCTAGTGTGCCAATATTTAGAAGAGTGATTCTATATGTGGCTGGACAAAAAGACATGCATTAATGCAAAAATGATCCAGGACCAGGGTATCTGAAGTTTTTGTAAAACAACAGTGTTGAGGTGCATGTGAGAAGTGGCAGCAACCTCGTTGTAATGAATTTACTGCCCTTGTGCTGCCTTGAGGGAGGGCGATCACTTCTGACTAGTGAATTACACTGTGGAATCCTGACTTCCTTGCTCAGGACTAGGGCTGGGCAAGTGGTTTGCCTGGCCCTCTTGTGTATGTGCTGTGGTAATGTCAGCTCCATCAAATGCTTAGGAGATGAAAGAAAAAAATGTTTCAGACTTGAGGTGGGAAGCAGCAACTTGTACTCAGGACACAAAGAAGAAAGTGCTGGCGAGAAGGATAGAGCACCTTAACATTCCGGAGCCCTGACACACGGGAGTGTTCCCTGAATTAGCTGTTATTAGATCAAATGTCCTGACTACCTTGAGCCAAATGGGCATGGGAAAACAGTGTTGATTTGATTTTCTTGACTCATTGCAACTATGAGCTCTCTGGTGGACAGCAAGGGTTGGTATCACTAATTACTATAAATAAAATACAAACTTGTTTGGTTTTATCTAAGCTGGTGTAATTGTCAGAGGTAGAAACATATGCCAAGAGGAGTCTGTCAGCAAAAAGAGTTTGGGGCAAAGATCTTGTGCAGTTAGATCATTACAGGTTTGATTCCCAAAGGATTGGATTCAGTCTGTATGGAACTCCCTGGGGGATTCAGAAGGCTGCCCTAGTTGTTGTTTAGTTAGTTAAAAATTAAAGCCTGTAGGACACAATTCTTACCAATTATATTTGAGAAATGGAAGCAGAGCCTATGAGACAAATCCAAGGTGAAGTTTTGCAGCAGGAGTTCTTAACATTGGGGCTCAATAGTGAGTTTTAAAAGCTCACAAACCACCGGAACCTACGTAGAACATTTTGTGTATTTATACTTGAGTGTCTCTGTTTTTTCTTCAGATTCTGAAGGAACAGCCTTACATCCAAGGTGTCAGGACCATAGCCTTGCAATCTGTATGTCATGTCACAAACAAAGGGCTTTTCCAACCAAGTCCAGTGTGAATAGAGATATCTCCTACATAGCTCCACAAACCCAACACCTCATAAAGGTTTTGTCTTGGTTTGAATTGTATAATTTTATTGGTTATGGAAATAGATACAAACCATGGGAACATGCAGGTAGAGACCCAGAGGATTTCAGATCTTGGGAAGCCTTCTGAGATCAACTTGTCCAACATTAATTTTGTTGATGGGGAAACTGAGGCTTGGAGGTGCAGCAGCCTGCTGCAGGTCCCCTAGCAACCCAAGGCTGGGTTTGGATGGAAAAGCATCTCTTGGCTGCCTGCTTCATATTTTCTGTATTCTACCCATCCCTGATCATCAGGAAAATAGGAAGACATCGGTACGCAATGAGAGTAATGCTACCTCTAGTATTCAAATCTGATTGTGTTTTGCTGAGAGCCTGTCTAGGAATGGTGCTCCCTGTGACCAGTGAACAGGGAGCCAAGACCTCAGTTCTTCTCTCTGAGATCCTACTTGTAGCATCATAGAAGACATTTGATGCATGTCTATGCAGATCTCTCGCACTTACTCACTGAGAAGTTTTAATTGTCTGGATGTCCTTTATATTTTCTCATTTTATTTTCATTTTTTCTTGCCTGTTAAATTGTAATATGAACACTTAGAGAAAAAGAAATTTTGTATTTGACAGACAGCATCTGTTGCCACAGATCTTAGCTCCTTTTCGAGTAACCAAACACAAATGAGAATTATAGGCACTGGCGAAAGTGACGTGGTGTGGGGTAGAATAATTTATTTTATTTTCATTTGTCTTTCTCCGGCATCCTTCCACAAGAAGAGGACCCCTCCTCCACATGTGCACTCTGCAGTCTGGGCTCCTCTTCCTGGCATCTGTCTTACTCTTACAGTTAGTTAAGTGCAGGAGGTATAGTTTGACGGTTCTTCCTTCTGACCTTCCATCAACTCTAGAAGTGAACCTTCAGAGGAAATTAAAGCTGAAGAGGGTGGTTGGGCACAGGCACTTGGGGAGGGGACCAGGGCTCACCTATCTTCCAACCCCGCACTCTGTCCGCTCCAACCCCACACTTTGCCCTCTTCCTTTTACATCCTCAAGCTCTTCACAGAGAGGTTGGAAATGAAGCCGAGTCTAGGACGCGAGAGAGGAGAGTGATGAGGACTCAATGAACCTGGAATTCAGCCAAAAATACACAAATATGTCCAATGAAATCTGCATGCACACTTCTGGATCCTTGATTGTAATGGTCAGGATGATGAGAAATCATTGTGAACTATATCTAGAGACCCCTCTTTTCATCACTATTTCTTGTTATTTTAAAGATGAATCTTAGGAATAACAGGTGTCATCTGTTTTGAAGAGTTAAATAATTACAGTAAATACTACACACACACATATGCATGCTCACACACACACACACTTGTACTGAAAATTCTGAGATTTTTGCCTACTCTCAACATCTTTTACTTTTCTAGACTTTAGGATATGTGACAGTTTATTCTCTCTTGTTTTACTTGTGTCATATAGAGGGCAACTTGGGGCTAACATTATTTCCTGTTCCAGAAAAAGCCACTGTCTTTTATTAAGCAATGCTTCTTTCCAAGTGCTGCAGTGTTCATCCCTCAAGTTTTCCTTAAGGAGTCACTTCAAATATCTGCAGAAATGGCAGTTAGGATCACGCATTTTATCTTCTTATGAACACAGATATGAAACACAGACAATGCATTGGCTGTGGATCTTGCCCACATTCACACTTTCAATTTTCATTTATCAAAAATTCTGCTTCCCCAATTTTTCCTTGCAGAGATCTTATAAAACATAAAATCACTTAATTATTGAATTCTAAAGCTAGATGGAACATCAGCAATCTTCCATCATAACATCTTATATAAAAGATAAGGAAATGGAAATTCAACTAGTGATAAAATCTGGACTACAGCCTAATTCTACTGATTAGCATTTCAGTTCTGTATCCAAAATATCACAGTGCTACTCAGAAATGCCACGGTTCAAGATTCACTGGAAACAAGGTAAGTGCTACGGAAACTCCAGGAAGTTCTAATAAAACAAATGCACTGAGAGAGGAATAATTCATTTTCAAATAATGTTAACAATCCCTAAAATATTGAAATAAACTCATACACTCTCACATCATGCCAAGAGAAGGGATCCAAGTTATTTGGAGGCTTTCATGGGAGTAAAAATCAACATTCAAAAAACGAAAGTCAACCCAGATCACCTTCATAAAGGATAACGCACCAAAATGCCTCAGACATGAATTGTAAGAATGGATCTTAACATGAGCTCAGGAATTAGGGAGCCTTTTCTATAAACAGTGTGTGTTTCTAACAACGTAATAGGTATGTGACAGCGAAGGTATAGCGTTATGGAAAACAGAAAAATCTGAATGAGAAGGCAGAGACTCAGAGAGCTCAGCTATTCACAAGTCATGGGGATATTAATTTGCATTTATTGCCTTGGAGGCGGATAAAGTTGGACGCTCATGGAAATAGTGCCTGAATTGAGAACAGAGAGAGGAAAGAATTGATACTTTAGAATGGCTTGTTTGAGCAGTTATGGGATGACAAAGGAGATATACTATGTACTCAAGTCCCAATGAGCAAGTTCTGAAACAAATTAGCTCTGGGATTTGGTTTAAAATTTTTTTTAAATGCTGAAAAGAGGTAATACTTCATTACTGCATCAGATACCACTAATCTCAATTATTTTTTACTGCTTCTGTGACGAAGGGTAAATGACTGATGTGTGCATATGTATTTGGCAAATAGTAGCATAACGGCATGCAGTTTTCCACATCCATCCTTCAGCATATATTATTCTCTTTAGTGAGAAGTACCTCAAATTTTTACCATTGTGGAAATAGAAAGTCCTTACAAATGTGTCGTGAACCCATATTGCATGTTTTAATTAAACAAGTCCATCCATTAGATTCCTATAATTGGTTAGTGCTCCTGGCTTTTGTTTCAAACTCACAGTTCAGAAGGTATAAGATAAAGATGGAGTCGGTCCAGTGAAATGTGCTGAACCTCAATTAAGTTTTAGTGTTAATTCATTTGCTAACTTATTTCCAGCTTGAACAATAGTTGTCATTCATCATCACTGTCATCATCACCATCCACAGCAACAAAAACAAACATTTGTGGATTGTCAGTCATGAATATGCTTAGTACATCCCACTGGTCAGAAAGCAGTTCTTGGATGAGTATTCTCAATGCTTCAAGTTAGACATCTGGATCTACTGTGTACAAGCCTTGATGGGGCAATATTTAACAACAGGAGCAGAAGAGCCACTGCACATTTGCATGGCTGGAAAGGAGTAGATATTCCACCGAAAGAAGAGAGATGTGATCTTACAGAAGTGTTTGGCTAGAGTGGCTAGGGACTGTCCATCCCTCACAATCCTCCTTGCATTCATGAGATGCTCATGTCAGGGGACATCCTAATATTAGGGGTAGTGGAGGAATCCTAAAGTATGGCAGTGACTTATCTCTGAATCACAAGGGGTCCAGTATACTTGGAATCCAGGTCAACCTGCAGCAATTGTCCTCCATCAGTGCCTGCACCAAGAAAAAAAAAAAAATCACTACAGGCTCTATTCAGGGTGATTTTCTGTGCTCATTCTGATGAACATTCTCTTACCAAGCTTCCATTTCCAGAAAAGGTAGGGCCGTGACTTGCCCCTATAAGCTCCTTTCAAAGCCACGTCCTCCTAGATGGAACTCTAAATCTGACTGAAGACCTGGAAGGCAGAATACCCTTTCCTGTGGTGTCCACATGTTCCCTCTGAAGACTGCAACTCAGCAGACTGAGGCTCACATAGCACACTCAGCAGAAGATGAGAGTAAGCTCCTGCTGAGGCAGGCTAGGAAGGGCTCCTATCTGGTGAACCCATCAATCACAGTCAAGCTGGTTCAACAAAGAACGTGCTCTTGCATAACCAGGGCTCTAAAGATCCACAAGGCAAGAAAACTATTGAGTTGGCAAATAGGTAAAATTAAGTCCTCATCAGTGCCCCTTACAAAGTTGGTTCTGACTCATCACCCTCTCTAGCTATTTGAAGCACGATTAGCAGTAGCAGGTATTACTAATGTCTACTGGTGGTCATTTAGTAGATATTGGTATTCACTAGTACATAGGATATGGGAAAGATCAAGCTCCCATTCAGACAAAGCTTGTGGGCACTGTGTTCTGCTGTCTCAGCCAAGCCTCAGAACTGCCTCTTTGCAGGTGCCTTGGCACATGGTATTCAGAGGTGTTTCTGGGCTCCAGTTTAGGAATATGGAGCTCACCTATCTTTTCCCCACTCTATTCCAGTAAGCCATGCTTTGCACCCAAACCCTCAGGCCAGTGTCTACTGAGGTGCTAGGCATGGGAGGGTTAGTCAATCCCACCCACCCACTTTCATTCTAAGGAGACTCAGAGCCGTTTCTCTTTCATGGTTCCTGGGCATAGGGAGGGAGAAACACCAGTGCAGTCAAGATTCCTGAGGCTTGGCCAGGTAGTTCCAGACCTTGCTGCCAGGAAAAACTTGGGGCATCTGGGATGTGGCTGGGGCTAGGGGTGAAAGGGTAGAAGGACACAAAGAAAGGTGAAGTCAATAGCTTTCTTCAGTCTTGCCAGAAGCAACTGGAAATGACACAGCTCCATCCCAGTCCTTCCTGGTTCCTCTCAGGTGAAGCTGACCTGGAAACGCAAGTGCCGTCATTCCTGTGTGTTTTGGCTCGGACCCATTTCTGATTCTCAGTTCCTCTTATGTGGCTAGAGGTGAGGTTTGGAGGTCGGGTTTGGAGGACTGGTTGATGGCAGATTATTTAAAACTAAGCATGATGTTTCAAGCTGGCTTTCTGTTTTGTTTTTTGTGGGGAGATTTTTTTTTGGCTTATGGGAGTTTTCTTGTTTACTTTCTGTGACAGTGACTTTCTGCTGCCTCCCAGAAATAATCGGGCCTAAATTCGTCTCCCTGACTAGACTTGGCCTTTGCCCACGTTGTGTGGTGAGATGTTTGAGCACAAGCAGGACACTGGCAGCCCTGGCCAGGACCTCCTGAAGGCACTGAAAATGCAGTCCCTATCAGACGCACCTTCACCTTGCCTCTGTGTGCGGATGGAGGAGGTCCCATGTCCTTCCTGTTTGTCATCTCAGCACTTACCACCCCTCCATCCCAGGAGGGTTTAAGAGCCCATCCTCCCCCATCCTTCAAACCTGAGCCAGGCAGGCTGTGACCCCGCCCTACTGTAGAATGAGGTACCACACCAGGCAGGCTGTGACCCGGCCCCGCTGTAGAATGAGGTACCACACCAGGCAGGCTGTGACCCCGCCCAGCTGGCAGGGTGGGGTACCACCAGGCAGGTGACCCGCCCGCTGTAGAATGAGGTACCACACCAGGTGAAGAGGGACATGGAACACTTTTTAATGTCAAGTCAGAGACAACCCCACCCTCCCGGATCCCCCAATCCCACTTTCCCTCATCATATCCAGGACCCCTCCCCGAGGACTCTGGTTCCCAGACTTTCAGGGGAGGGAAAAAAAAGATTACCTAAAAATTGCATTTTTTTTCTCTTTCATACACACTCACACAAAGGTGGGAAATTAAATAAAATAAACCAAGAGGATTAAACTCTCCAGTGGTCACGAAGGCATCAGAGATTCCCATAATGGGCTAAAGCAAGTGGGTACTGACGGTTCTGCTTGTTCAGTTGCTTGCTGTCTATTAATGCCACAGAGCAGGATGGAGAAAGCGGGGCCACCTGGGGTGGCCGACGCGCAGAGCCACACCTGGAAAGATGCTGCGCCTGGTATTAGTCGGATTTTTTTTTATCTTTTCACTTTTTATAAATGTCTCTGACATGTAAATAACCCAAGAAAATAAAAAGGCAGGAGCTGATTACACAATTACCAGTAAACTCTATCATCTTTTAGAAGATCAACACACAGCTAACGCCATATACAGCATGCAATAATGTCTGAGAAAGGACCCTGCGGAGAAATAAAATGGCTAGAACTCTAACAAAAAAAATATATGTATATATATACTGTATAATATATGTCATCAAAAGAAGCATAACCAACAAACCCAAGATACAGTGCAGATCACCTTTCCATTTCTAAACAGTGTGTAGAGAGCATAGTATTGTCTGCATGAGATGCCACAGTCGGGAGGAATCTGTAGCGCTGGTGGAGATGTTGGTTAAATCGGATGTATTTTTTGGTGGATATGCCAAATCCTCACCAGGCGATTAGTGCCTGGTGTCTGGTCCACCAGTTGTAAACCTAGTTTAGAAGTATACTATTCATTTTTACTGTTTAACAAACATACTTCTCTTCACCCTTTTCAGTTGTATTTTTTTAGTTTTGTCTTGTTTTTGCACTAAGTTCTAGACTCATATCAGAAAATATAATTAATAAAATTAATAATGAATCAGAATCCCTTGTTATCCATGATGTCCATGTAGTAAAATGGTAAAAAAAAAAAAAAAAAAGTTTAACGGTATCTTTTGTGACTGTTGTTTGTGGGATTGTTGTTGCTGTCGGACGGTCTTACTTTGTTTCCTTTTTCTTTCTTTCTCTGTCTTTTTATTTCACGTTTCACAACACACACCGCGGTGGCACAGTCTACCAAAGTGCCCACAGCGCCACGCTTGGGCCGGAAGGTCTCACTCTGTTCGCCTCTATGGACGGACTGAATTTGGGATGGCCAGCTCCAGAATGTTCCACGTGGGGGCACTCTGTGGGCAAAGCGACTGAGCCCTTGCCCACACTGGCACCAGAGAGGTCACACGATGCAGCTTGCAGTGGGTCCAAGCCGGGTGTGCTGCGTTCTTCCCGTTTGGGAAAAGAAAGAAAACTCTGTTGTACCTAAATATCTGCAAGGCAATTTTCAATTTCTTTCTGAAAACTTTTTCCCCCCAAAGTATTCTTTGTTCCCCTCCCTCAAATTTCTGTCCCATGAGGCTGTGTTTCTTCTAATTTCATTTGTAAATATCTGATTGGTTGCTGTCGGTGTTGCCAGTGCTGTTGTGTTGGTGGTGGTGGTGGCGGCAGCCTTTCCCGGGTGGGGAAGTGGCACTCACATCAAAATTTGAGGAGCAGGTGCAAGACCAGAAGAGGCAGCAGCCAGACGCAGCCTGCCCTCCTCGACGTGCCGTTGCTCACCTCGCTGACAGCGCCCGGGCCTGTGGAGAGAACATATTCGCCGTGAGTGGGCTGGGAGAAAATGGAAGGAAAGCCCGGTGGTGGCCTGGTCTGCTGTCATTCGGCCTTGCCCCTGGTGAGGCGTCCCTCTAAGTGAAACATGTGGTGTTCCAGCCCCAGCTTGAGAAGTGAACGTTCTATGGCTCACATCCCCCAGACACACACACTATATAACAGGAAGCCTTCCCCTGCAAGGAGAACATGAGGCTCAGGTTAAAGCATCCTGGGCCTTCTTCCTTACTGTGTCATAACATGCAAAGGCCATGGCTCAGGCTCAAATTCAAGAAGAAGGTGGCAGATTCATTAATATCCTACACAGAGCTTTAACAAAGTCAGACTACTGTACTGAGTGCCTCATCACCCATCCACTTCTGAGCCCCGCCTGCCTGAAACACTCACCTACCCTCCAGCTGCTTGGCCTGTGGCTCAGAAAAGAACCTGTTGGACAAAACAATCTGTCTGTCTGCCTGCTGCTTCTGCTGCCTTGGGCACAGAGGCCATCCTGCCAATCACTCTGCCCCGGGCAGGGCACCAGCGTTCCACCTGGAGCACCTGACCTCTTCCCCATCTGGATGGGGTAAGAGCAGATGCAGCTCAAGGATCACATGCCTGCAAGGCCAAAGCCAGCCCACATGGATGGAGGTGAGTCAAAGAAAGGAACAGGAAGCCTTCCTGTGCATATGGATGTAACTGGAGATTAATGAGGACACTGGGATGCAGAACTTGCCCCAGTGTATGTCCTTTGGTGGGGTGGTAGGGGGCACCTTTCCCTAGGAGGCATACACTGACATGCTACAAACAGATACTCTTTGAGATGGAGACACAGTACAGTTCCCCAGCAGCTTCCCTACTGTTCTGAAACATACGTTTTCTGGCTACCTCGGCCCTTGTGGCCAAGAAACCCCATGACCAGTGGCGCTCTGATTTCTGTAGAGTACATACGGTTGGATGCCCAGATGAATTAGGTACCCGAGGAACCAGGCCACCTTCTCAGACTGGACCTGCTCTGGCACACTCCGTTGCACTGAATTTAATAGAGGTGTTTAAAGCTGGTGGCCTCACTAAGTCCACGTCCTCCTGGGTTAGGGAATAAGGAACAAAGCCAGAACCTGCCCGCCTGACTTGGATGCTCAGCGTTGGAGACATTTCCGGCTAAAGCAAATCAAAATCAAAACAGGCTTCTCGACTCCATTTGGGATTATTCCATCAAGTCTAGAACTCTTGGCTTGAAGCCAGCGCCCTTATGATTTTATATCTTGGCCTTTTGGGATAAATCCCTAATTTGGGGGCAGTGGCTAAATAGGTAGCCGCGAGATTGAAATGCAACAGGTCATCAACCTCACGTTTCCCTGGTGTCTGATTCGCAGCATCCGTAATGCCAGAACTTCTCAGCGGTGCAGATCCCCATGCTGAGAAGCCCGGGGAATACTTATTCTCTCTACCCTGCAGAAAGCAGAAAACACAAAACCAAAGACATCCGTGCTAGGATACAGGTGACCAAGGAGCATTCCTGGAAAGCTCCCGCGGTTTACATTTCAACAAGCAGAAATGCTTGTCATTTAGGATCGGTCACTAACTGGTTGTGTCTTCTAGAATCTAATCACCAGACACTCCACTCCCTCTTTGTAGACACTCACTCTGTCATCTACACAGCACATTCTTTGGAATCAAAGGAGAGAAGCCTCCGCCAGATGCCTTCAAGGGTGAGAGATTGTTTCTCTGCTCTGCGGAAGTCCTTCCCCTCTGGGCAACTCCAATATTCTTCCCACCAAGGCCCTTGTCTGTGCCTGAGGCCGAGGACTCTGAGATGACAAGGGTGGTTCTGAGTCCACGTGGCCCAGCAGGCCTTTGTGGAAGCCGGGTTGCATGCTTCGCCTCAACGGAGTCAGCAGTCACATTCTATCTTCATACGCATGAATCACACAGTACAATTCCATACGTGTCCTGCACACTGGAGTCCTTAACTCCCGGCAGGACACACAGCTGTCAGCACACTGCTCTGCCGCTTTCATCCCTTGTGCTCTCCTGAACGCCTATGTACATCTCTGAAACCCATTTCCCGTTCAGTTCCCACACACTCCCACCTCCCGTCTCCCGCTCCCTCACCATGACTAAGAAGATGCCCTGGGTAAAAGAGATGGAAAACAAGTGTCCCTTCCCTGCACTGAGGTTCTCTTCTCTCTTCTGCATTCCCTCCTTGCAGTGAAGCCTCCAGGGAGGATAATGCCACAGCCCAGCAGGGGCCTGGCGTGGTTACCACGTAAGGGAATGTTGAAACCTTGTTTCCAGGCTGGGGACTCTGCAGCTCGGAGACGACTGAGAGCGGGCAAACACCCCCTGTGGCACATCTCAATGGCCCTGCGGCTATGCCAGGCGCTCTCCCTGGGTGCCTGTGTTTGGTCTCCTTGCTACGCCCCTCAGAGTTCTTTCGTGGATCTACTTCACGCTGGGAAGCACTACACAGAGCTTGTAAGGACGAGTCCTCACCTGTTGTGTTAGAAACTTCTTCCTATGGAAGACAGAAAAAGGCCACCAAGTGCCTGCCAGCCATTCTCTTGCTTGTGGTATATCTGGGAAAAGCCTGAGCGGCCCCTCTGAAGCTCTCCATCTCCATCTCAGGCTGGTGAGTGGCTGGCACTGACTATGTGACCATATCCAGTCTGCACAGCCCACCCCACAGGCACAGGCACTCGCCACCCCCGGAACCTGTCTGTCTCATCCAGGACACCAGACCTGGACCAAGCTGGACAGGAGAAGAAGGAAACAGGGGTAGCCCCGAGGCAGGGGCATTCCACACATCCTCTCAAAGGAGACAGTCTGCACCATCTCATCTTTCAATTCCCAAAAATATTCACCAGTTGAGCCACCTGTGGTCTTGACCCCTGGAATTTATTCCTTATGCTAATTCCAGGGTGACGTTTCCACCCCAAACTGATCATGATCCTCATTTATTTGAGGCCAACAGGTTAGCACCAAGCCCAGCTTCTAAGTGGAAGGAGCACGACATCTCGTGACGTGCCTGCAGTCTGCATCCTTGGCGTCTCTTCTTGCCACACCTAGTTCGGTGCCCTTGCCCCTTGCCACATAGCCACAGGTGTGCACACAGGGGCGTGTCTTTTTTCCCACCCTCACACACTCTCCCCTCTGTCCGAAATATGCCTCACCCATTTCACTCTTATTCTTCACTCCAGCTCCTCTTCCAGCCTTCAGACGCCTCTTCCAGGCAGCCTTCCCTGCCTGGCTCAGTGCCATGCACATCCCGCTAGTGCAATACTTACCACCCTGTGTCATAATTCTCTTTGCCTAACTTATTTGTATTTCCTCCTTTGTCCTCTGTGCAGTAAGTTCCTTAAGAGCAGAGTCTGTATCTCATTGGCCCATGGCAGGGATTCAACCAGTGTTTGTTGAAAGAAGGAGGGGGCGTTGCCACTCATGCTGACATATCCACATTTATTTGTCGTTGTATTTTACTTTTGCTTAAAATTATATTTGAAGAAAGCAAAACAAAAACGTTTTTCGTACCTTGCCCTCCGCTTTATCTCAATTTCCTCTTCCAAATACCTTTACTCTCCTTTTCTAACTATATCCAGTACAAGTAACTGAGAAGTGCTGTGGCTGAGTGTCTATCTACATAGAAGCAAAGTCATGTCAATTAGGATTTCAGATAGAGTGCTTGCATTTGGAAAGCTATCACAACACCTTAATGACACTCATGTAGGAGATGAGAATTATTATCTCCCTTTCTAACATGTGGAAACTGAACTTCAGGGAGCTTAAGTGACTTTCCCAAGTCCCCTGACTTCTGTATTCAAATGCAACCATCTTCCCAGTATCTCAGAGACGCATCTTCAGAGAATAAAGAGAAGAGAGTGTGGTTGCATGGCCTGCTCCACCTGGGTACAGGTTAAGGTGAGAAACGCAGGCGTGCCGCTGGGCTGCCTCCCGCAGGCCATCCCACACTGAATGAATGCTATGTGGAAGGATTCCATAAGATGAAGACCTTAGGTCCAGGCGGGCGTGGAACACAGCACCCTGGGATCAAGGCCCTCTCAAAGCCAGTGTGGGCCAGAGCGACAGCTCAGCCCATCTGCCTAGTGACATGGGCCATGCAGATGAGGCCTCCATTCTTCATTCAGCCACGCCTCCACTCCACAGTGAATGCCTTTATTGCCTCGATCTCATTAGAGAGCTGCGGAGGCCTAAAGAGACTAATTACCAGGACAGTTAGGGTCCCAGAGAACTGTGATGAGTGTCAATTATCCATCGGAAACATCTGGCAGGATGAAAGCTTCAAATAAGATGCATTTTATTCGTAGCCAAGTGACTCACCCAAGAACCTCCCCTTTCCTCCCATCTTCCCCTCCCCGCCGCCACTCCCCTTCCAGCTCCAAGTTAGAGACATAGAAAGAATGGTGCAAGCAAGGGCAGCATGCAGGGCCAAGGTCTAAGAAGATCGCTGCATTAGAGCATCCGTGTGTGAGGAAAGAGGCAGGTCTGGTGCAGAGAAGCCCAGAGATGGAGCTATTCTGGGCACTGACAGGTGCTCATTAGTGCCGCCAGCAAAGAGAAGTTAGGCTGCTGCAAGTGGGATCTACCCAGGAAGGATTGGATGTCCTTGGGGATAGGGTTAATCTAAGTTGACACGGAGGTGGCTCAAGGTCAGCGGAGGGTTCCCTCTGCGCTGCTTCCTGGAGTTAGCTCAGGAAAGAAGGCATCTGGGAGGAACGTGAAGAGTTTTACATACCCCACACCCACCAAGGCAGCAGCTGTCTGAAAAATATACAAACCTTTCCAAGGGGTCAGGGCTGTAGTTTTCACTTCTAAAAGAAATTAAAAACAAGCCACTGTTAAGGTCAAAAGCAGACGGAGGTGCTCACTTTGCCCTCAGATGATTTCAGGAAGAAGCTGGCGCTCCTGGAGCAGCAGTGTCCCTGGGCCTCTTGCACGTGTCCCTTGCTGTCCTGACCACTGCCCAGCCCTCCTATATGACCCCCTCTGGTTTTCTGGTTTACTTGGGCAGCCAGTTGCCACAAAAGGTGTGTAGGCTGCTGGAGAAGGATGTGAATGACAGTCAGGTTGGACCACAGACAGAAGCAGAGCCAAGATGTCTGCCTGAGTTTAGCAGGCGACACAGCTGCACCTTTGGAGCCTGAGGCACCAAACCAAATCTCCTTTGTAGAACAACTTTCTTTCTTTGGTCATCAGGCTATCCTCTAATTAGTTGAAGCCTATAGGCCTTACGTATAAAGTTGATTGCTGCCTATGGATTTATACTACACCATTTGAATGTAGGTGCTCATGCTGTATTTGAAATGCAAAAGTTTGACTGGCATTTAGCTATGCATTTAGAAACACTAGTGAGTTAGCTTCCATGTTCCAGAGGAGCCCAAACCATTGATATCTGACTTCTCTTGCAGAGTTGGACAATACCAAGCTGGTTCCACAGGGCTTCATCTCTCTGGGGCACCCTGCAGCTATGACCCACACCCGTGCTGCTACAGTTGCACTTGCTAGGACCTCCCTGTAGAAATGCTGGGATCCTGGCCCCTCTCTGCTGCCTAGACTGTGAAAGATCTCCACTTCACCAGCTTCAGCTCTCAGAACAACCTACAGAGCCTCTCCACCTTTTCTGTGGATAGTAGATGCCTTGTTTGGCCTGAATTTGGAATGATCTCTAATCTTTTACTTCCCTCTTTGTTGTTCACCCTGGATACAGAGAGGATGGAAAATGACACTAAAGCTTTTTGCATCAAAGTGATACCTTGGGATTCTATGTTCTCTGTGCAAAGGTCCTCGCATACAGAAAGACAACCTAGATATAACTCATCCTAAAAGCAACTAAAACATTTGCTCAAAGTCAGATGAATACATACCTGTGCATTCACGCCCTCAATCTATTCTTTAAAATCACCTGACACATGATATCCCTCTTGATTTAAGTGGGCATTAGCGACCCTGAGAAGCCACTCTGAAGGTACAAAGAGGGAAAGGGTTCATCTACGATCAAAAGTTTTGTGATTGAGAAAATATCTGATGTACAACAGGATGGTAGGGAAAAGCCAGGGGTGACGATGCCATGTTGCCTGTGCATTTAACAAGGACGGTCCCTTGAAGGGCTTGCTGGGCCCCAGAAACAAGTTCAGAAGCTAAGGATGGGGCGGGGCCATTTTCATTAATTGTCTTAGGTACCAGTGATTCTTGAGCCTCTCTGTGCCAAGAAAAAAGGTAACTGGAAGGAGGAAGGATGGACTGAAGACAGACTTCGGGAGATAAAGTAGTCATAAAACTTTTACCCCCAAACCACAAGCAAACGTTTGGGGGTGCTCATCCAGAGAGTGATGTGGGTGCTGGTTCAGACTGTGCTGGAGGAAGGACCCCGGAAGAGCGTTCACCTGGCAGTTGAGATTATCAGAAAGAAGAATGCATTGAAAGCACGAGTTCCTGCTGGAAATACGAGAGGTTTTCTATAAACAAAGACCCCCCAAAAACTTCAGCTTCATTATTCCATCCAGATGGGTTTTTTTTTTCTCTTCATCTGAATCTCCAACACACACTACTTGAAAGATGGCCAACTCTTTTTAGTGTCCACATAGGTAAAAAACAATTTGACGCTCATCTTAGACTTTAGCTAGAACTCACCCTTGGGCTTTTCCAGGTAGCAACTGTTCAACCCTTCTGATCAACTAGAGCATCCTTTTGATACCACTTCTACCCCACCACAATGAGGTGGAAATGCCAGGATATTTTCGTATATACTCTACACCCATCATGCTCATTCCAGTCCACCCCCCTTGCTTTGGTACTAAGACGACATGCTGGCACTGTCCTCTGTGCCATGCTTGACATGCTTCTGTCCAGCGTGTGTTGTGTCCCGCTTCCAGAAACAGGAGCCTTGCTTGAGCCATCAAAGCTAATGCTGGCCATAAGCTCAAGTCTTTGAGTAACATCTTGACTATCAGGAACATAAACAATCCCTGAAAATTCAAGCGTGTCAAGCATGCATTTTCCACAGAAAGGCTTTAACTGAAACTTAACTGATCTCTTTGTTAATGGTATATTAGCAGTAGGTCAGGGAGGGTAGGAAAATATGTTGAAAAGAAAGAAGAATGATGGAAGGAAGAAAGACAGGAAGGAAGGGAGGGAGGGAGGAAGAAAGGGAGGGAGACAGGAAGGAAGAAAGGGAGAGAGGAAAGGGGAAGGGGGAAAGAGGAAAAAAAAAAAAGAAGAAAACAACAGTGAAAAGAACCCTCCCACCCCAACTCTAAGTCAATATTCAATGTTTGCTCAATCCAGAAAGTTATATTTTTTCCAGCAAAGCTAATTTGGCTGAATCCGAGTGTCCAGTTAAGCAAAGGGCTGTTGTCTGGCTCCAATGGGCAGGGGAGGGCTGGTTTCATGTGAAGATGGATATACAAACCTTCTAGCAAGAGGGTGAGGGACTTTTGTTTCTTTTGTACTTTCTGTTATCTAGACACACACATACCATAGAAATGCTTAACTACTGGATGACTTGACCTAATTAACTGTCTTTAATCCTCTGCAGGGAAGAACTAATAATCTCTTCTGCTGCAATAGTTTCTTTCTGATATACAGAGTTTACTTTAGTCCCCTCTTCTTTAATAAATTGCTTTGATGGTCACTGTGAGGTTTACAGACATTAATCAGCCAACCTTTCCCAGCCCACTGATACCATCAAATCTGACTTAATGCCTAGAAGATAAAAGACAAAGGGCCAGTGGGTGGAAAATGAACAGCCACGGAGCCGCTGAGTTTGCACTGTGGCCTGAGTGCACTTTCCGGTGCAGAAGTTCAGTGAGGGATGGTGGAACATCCTTGAGTCCTTATTTATCACTGTGAGAGTCCTGCACCACCAAATATTAATAGGAGAGGTGACATGCAATCTGTTTCGTTTGCAAAAGGGAAGCAGAAAAATACTTCAATGGTGGCAGAAAATGCTGAGGAAGAATGAAATTCTCTTCTCAAAATACTTCTAGTCCATCCAGATATTGGTTAGCAAAATAGCTTTGAACTTCTCTTAAAGCCAAGTGTACTCTGTCAGTGGAAATCGACGCATTCATATAAATCTTTCCTGGTATTTCCGAGGTAAGGTGAGTATAACTTGGAGGGTATTTCCCGAGAAAATACATAGCTCTCTATTGTATCGAAGACTAGCAAACGAGGCGGGGGAATGAACACATGAGTGCGGTAAATGAGCCCAGGTGCAAGGGCTATCTTCTCTAAATTATTTCTCATTGTACAAGAGTCCAGCAGCTCTACTGAAGACTGTACTAATCCAACTGTCAGAATGTTTTAGATGTCCACAGTCTTCTTCGCTGACCCATTCTCCTACACCCAAGAAGGTTGCTGAGATGAGGGGTCGAGCACATACAAAGAATCAGAGTAGCAAGTTGGCAAAGAAAGCCTTCCACTCAGAGTCATCAGTTCACAGGAGAAAAGGGAGCAGCCCAGCTTTGTCTCAGCAGATGGGGCCAAAAATAATGTCTCTTGCT
Organism: Papio anubis; assembly: GCF_008728515.1. Taxonomy (NCBI): domain Eukaryota; kingdom Metazoa; phylum Chordata; class Mammalia; order Primates; family Cercopithecidae; genus Papio; species Papio anubis. The sequence goes on from NC_044987.1 coordinate 2,484,830, forward strand.
CCTTGTCCCCTGCTCAGTGACCAGGCAAAGTAACCTGTTTGCTTTCGTTTGTGTTTCTGGTTGGTTTTCCTGCGGTTGACTTTGATATGGGATGATGTTCTCTCTGTGAGTTGAGTACACCTTCCGTTAAATACTCTCTTTTAAAAGTCCCTACCTGAGTTTCAAAAGCTCCAATTTCCTCTGCGAATGAAGATCTCAGTTATCAGAACTAGCTCAGTCCTTCCAAAAGCATAGCCATAGCAATGCATGCCCATGCTCCAGGCTCTCTCACTTCCCTGGTACTGTATGTTACCCACTTTTCTACTGCTCTCTATTTTATGTCTGTGAATACGCTCACATGGAGGTTCAATAAACACAAGTTGAATCATAGGTTGAATCTGAGTAAGTCTATTGACACTTTTCCTTTCTATTTCTTTGTTTCATTTTCTTGCTCGTGGCTCATCGCTGTGGTGCTGTACATCACTAAGGTGAGTAATGCAGCCCTCTCTCTTTCCATGATAAAGGTACTTTTTTTTCATCTGTCAAGCGCTTCCCATGTAATGCATTTCTTTTCATCTACCCCTCCACCTCCGAAGTCTACAGCCATCCTCTGATGACAGTTTGCAAGGCCAGAATGTGAGGAGATGAACAGGGTGGTGTGGGGTGAGGTGGGGAGAGGAGGTCAGGGGATTGGGGTGGAAGGTGGGAGAAGCATTCCCCTCCCTGGCTTCACAGCTGCCTTCCTGAAAGGCTACTGCTGTGGTCAGCACTGTCCTTAGGGTGAGAGCAGTGCACGTGACACACATTTTATTCCACTGCTTGCTTGGATGCTTAGTCATAGTCTTAATGAGTCACTCACTCTAGGTTAGTGAGAAAATTGGAAGGGATGTGCAAAGACAGGCAAGAGATGCGGGAGATATTTGCAGGGGAGGGCTGTAAGTGGGAGAGGATGTAAAGGGACTGTGGAGAAGGGACTGAGAAATGAGTGAAGGACACTCTGTGACGTTCCACTGAGGGGCGTCCTTGTCTTTCAGTTTACGTCTGGAGATTCAACATGCACCTCAGAGTTTTCAAAGCCTTTGTAATATGCATTCTCCATTGACTGTTGGAACAACTCTGTAAGGTGGATAAGGCAGATCAACTGTATTGTAGAGAAGAGGAAATTGAGTCTAAATAAGGCTTAGTGAGTTGCCCAAGACCAAAGAACTACTAAATGCCAGGCCCTAAACTAGAAATCGCTGTGTATTGGCAACCACTCATGCAGCGCCATGCCTATCTTCCTCCTTTGGAGAACCTCGTGAGCCAGTTGATGCATTTGACAGAATATCTGAATCCTCGTGTGCTTGGTGTCTGATTCTGCTGCTGAGGGACCATCAATAAGACCCTTTTCACAAAAACTGCTCAGTTGGTTGAACTAGTCTTCCTACGGGTCCCAGACTCACTCTCTACGCTTTGCCTTTGTGCTGATCTCTGGGCTTGGAGAATTTAACAATACTTTTCTTTCTTTCCCCCTCCCAGCCCTCCTGGGGGAGTGTGAGCAAGGGATGAGCAGAGCGAAGACAGCTTGAGGTCTCCCTGGTTCCCAATCACCTCCTTCACTAGCTCTCCACATCCTCTAAGACACTTTACAGACACAGGTAATACACAGCAGGGGATGGGGAGTGGGGAAGGGGGGCTCTGGGATAGAGGGAAGGGGAGACAAAACATAAAGCAAGGAAGATACTGACCTTGCAACAAAGTTGAGCTCGTAGGCTCATTTAGTTCTAAATCGGTTGAGGGACACACAGGAGAGAAAAATGAGAACAAACACATATATTATATACAGTGCTATATATTTGTCATATATAGTTTGTATACTGCCTTTCACAGACATTTCTGGGGGAATATATAAAAACAAGGAAGACAGAAACCAAAGGCGGTAGGACAAGGTGCGGCAAGAGAAACGCTGACATGCTTTATGTTTCCATATTGAATGCCATGGCTGGGAAGGCAGGGAGCTGGTTACGCCATACATTTTCTGGTGCAGTTGGATTCACTCTTAGCTCACGCTGAGCCAGGCTACCGACTGGATAACAAAGGACTGCAGTTCCTTTCCAGATGACAGACTTGTTTCCCACTTCCCCACCTCTGTTATTTTACCTTAGGACACCAAGTTCAGGAATCTTTGCCCTTGGCACCATGGTAGGATCAAGCTCCCCAGAGCACCGTGATTCAGGAGTGCGGGAGCAGAGCTCTCGGAGGTCCCTGCAGCCCTGTAACCTTAGAGACCAGGTGCTTGTGATGGGAAGGACTAACCTGCTCCTATCTGGCTTAAGTATTCCCAGACTGCTGGACTACGGTCTCTAGCACCAGAATTCCTCACTTCTCAATGTCTAGGCCACGTGGAGAGAGCGTGCAGTTTATGCACAAGTTGGTGGCAAAATGATGATAATTTTGCTGCCTTTCTGTAATGCCACAGGAGAATAAACTTCATCAAGAAGTTTGTGTATTCACAAAAAGTACATGCTGCTTTCCAACCTGCCCCAAGTGTGCTTGCTGGCTTTTAATGGAAACTGACATGGAAAATTCCCTAATAAATTCATATTTGTCAAAAGACCTCATTGACAGTGAGCCTCATTAATGAACCTAGGAGCCACAACAACGTCTGGACTATTGGCTGCAAATACTCATCTCACACAGGAATGGGGGTTGCGAGCTCCACAGAACTATGTTACCCAGGCAGCATTTCCAGCGATGGGCTCCTCATGAATGATCTCCCAACTGAAGCTAACAAATTAAATTGGTTTCTGATTGAAACGTGCTGCAAACTTTTTCTCCCCTAGAGATTTAGCATGTTAAGGTTCCGAGACTTCTGGCATTAAAGGACATCCCCACATGTACCCCACTCATCTTGGTGTGACCCAGTCTTTCTAAACATATTTGAATATATACTATCACTTTTTCATGTCCTTTTTAGAAAACCCTGGACTCCAGAGAGCTGGCAATGGTAGAACCGTCCCAAAGGAGGCACAGGGCAGGTGCTGACAGACCCATAGGGCGGGGGGCACGGGAAGTAGACATTGTAATTGCTACACGTGTGCCTGCTGAAAAGAGCATATTTATGACCCACGCTTCACTGCTTTCCTTGTCATAAATGCCATCTATTCAACTCTTAGGAGAACTGTTTGCTGCTTCTCCCTATTCTCATCCTGAGATGGCTTAAGGGGAAGAAGCTGGGGAAATAGACAATCGTGATGAAGCCAATGGCTGAACCATTTCACACAACCAAGTCAGGAGAGAGTAGGTCAAAGTGGAGGACCGGGGGAGAAGGCTACTCCTGTGAGGACAAGGACTGCTGTGGGTGGAGAGCAGGACTTGGGAGGGGTTAATGGGAGACTGAGGGGGAGCCTTAGATTTGCAAGGCAAGGGAAGGAGGGGTCTGTTCCTCCCTAATCCTGGTCTCTGTTCATGCAGACAGATGCCTGCCAAAAAAGCAAAAAGTCCTGACAAATGCAAGGGACACTTATCGTCCCTGTGTGAGAGATGCCAGACACATCAATCACCCAAATCACAGCTCTGCCCATTCCGAGCCACTGGCTCGGGGATCAAGGGCGGCTCTCTCCTTCCCAGCCCTCTCAGATAAAGCTGGCTTTACTATTTGTGCCGGGTAGAATGCGGGCGGATGTAATGGGCAAGCAGAGATCCTGTGGTGAAGCAGTGTGGGCTCGTGATTCGGAGCAAGCCACATACGCTATCACCGAAAGCACGTGGCTGGGTTGTGGGATTATCCCAAAGTTCTCAGAATACAAGGAATTTGTGTTCTTGCAAATTATCTGTCAAATGCCTCCCTTACTTCCCCAACACATTCAAGAGTGCTTGTTAACATGAGGGATTGGGGAAACAGATTTGAAAAACCTCAAGCTCAAAGAACTTGATGGGGTATGAAGCGATTTGCCCAAAAGCCAACCGGAATTTAATCCTGTGGCCTGTAGGGAGAATCTGCATTCATCATGAGAGGCCTGGAACCCTGCCTGGTGGCACCGTCAGGATGGCAGGCTCACGTCTGCACAGCTCTCTGCTCACAGGGGCAGGCATCAGAGTTTACAAGGGAGCTCGCTCACTTGCTTCTGATATCAATACAGTAGCCAGATACGTGATGAAGGCGGGGCCCTTCACATCCCAGCGACTGGAAACAGTTTTGGAAAAGGGAAAATTTTACATTAAGCCAGTGAGCAAAGACTGAAATAGCAAACGTTCCCCTCTGAGTTCTTGACTATTCTACCCAATTACGATTCCCAGAGTCAGTTTAGGAGCCATCACTGAGAAAAAAAAAAAAAAAAAAAATCAAATGTCATTTTTGGCATTCCAAAGTCTTTTTCTCCCGTCTCAGGATCTTTTCCATTATAGAATGAAACATAAACGTTCTTTTTCGTTTTTCTTTTCCCACTTCTGAGATCTACTTTTATACATATACTATACATATACTACTTTGTATGCATGTCCACTGTCTGTCTCTGTCTCTCTTGTTCTTTCTCTTGCTGTCTCTGTCTCTCTCTGCCTCCTCTCTGTGTCTCTCTATCTCTGTCTCTCACTGTCTCTCTGTCTCCCTCTCTTTTCCTCTCTCTCCATTTCTTTCTGTGTCTCTCTCTTTTTTTTTCTCCCTCTCCATGTCCACTGCTACCCTGCTAACCTCTGACCCTGGCCTTAACGGGCCCTGCCACCCAGCTCTCGCTTTCTGCACCCTCTCCCCTCTTCTTGCCCAGCTCAGAGCACAGTCTCACCAAATAGCATGATGCTGGCATTGGTGTGGCCCAGCTTGTTGGAGGCCACGCAAGTGTAATTCCCATAGTCATGTTCAGAGACATTGAAGAAGATGAGTTTTGAGAGGAAAGGTCTGTTTTCCACTTTCACTCCTTTCTTTCCTTCAATCAGTCTGAGAGAAACGAGAGACAAAAAAAAAAAAAGAAGAAGACAAGATGGTTATGTGTCCTCATAGGAAGAAGGTAGGCCCAGGGATTCGTGATCCCCTCCTTGCCCCGCTTCTGACATCATTATAACCACTATTTGATCCACTCGACCACACCATAAGGTAGCAGTAGTTCACACACAGTGGGTGACACGTGTTTCCTGATTTTCACACATGTGCCTGGGGCACTCCTGCTAGAACATCTGATCTTCCCAGCCTCTCATCCTTGCTTTGTGGCCTGACAGCAACGCCACAGCAAACACCCCGCCAGCTGTGTGGCATTCAGAACAATACGATTCACACAGCAGCTGCTCAAAAGTGTGGACTTGATGATGATGATGGTGATAACGAAGATGGTGATGGCGATGATGACAACCATGCCAATGAAAAACTCAAACTTCTGAGAGAAGAGCCACCTGAGGAATTTGAAAGAGGAATGTTTTTCAAGTACCTGGTAATCTAATTTCTCCTGAAGCACCAGAGGCATTGTATAGATAATACTTAATTTTTTGGCTATGAAGAGGAGAAAAATCATCATTTTCTCATCAGGGGACTCTGAAGGGCTTGGGAGGAGTGATCTGCCCAGACTATTACAGAGGATTAGTCTGGAGGGATTAGAGGTTCCTAAGAATATGTCCCTTTAGAGCCAGGACAGTCTCCCTGACCTCCACAATGGCAGCCCAGTAAGCCACGAGGATTGCATTGGTCTCGGGGCCACTAAAGAAATGCCACAGGGAGTTAGTTGGGGAAAGTGAGGTATGCTTATTAGAACCATGGATTCTATTACCGGGCAGATAAAAGGGTAAGGAGAAAGCTGCTGTTGGAGTCAGTAGGCACGTATCCTCCTTCTCAGGAGGTTGTTAACAGCAATTCCTATGGCAATCATGGACACCACCTACCCTCCTTTGCAAGATTCTGAAATGTTCATTTCTTAGAATGAACTTTAAGCCAACCTTTTACTTTCCCTGAAACAATTTGTAATCCTTGCCCTGAAGCTGATTCTGTGCTATGGGAAAGATGAATACTCTTGAGGCAAAAAATCCCTTCTTGATGAAGGATCTCAGGGAATATGGACACAAAGCTAAGTTTCCTGTTTAGGGCCGGGCTGGAGCACAACTTATAGCAAGCAGACAATGTCATAGTGGGAGCATACTGGAACAGATTCAGGGGACATGCTTTGGGGCAAATGGATGCTACTGAAAAAACCAGTACTCAAGGCAGAAAGAGAAAGTAAAGCACTGAGACAATGATGAGGAAATGCTTTGCGGACCGCACAATGGTATCAGTATAATGTATTTCTATGGAGTTAGACATAGATGACTCTTGCCCATCCCTGGGTCACAGCATGTTTTGGCATAGAGGGCAGCTGCTTTTTCTGAAGACCTGTCTCTGTGGGGTTACAGAATCATTTTCTCCACTCCTGCAACTTACAGTAACCTTGATCAGAAAACAGAGGCAGGTTCTGGCTGGAGTTCTCACCCAACATCTGCCTCCAGGGAAGTCAGAAGATAGGTTGGACAGACTTGCCTTGCTTTTCATTATGTAGATGTTCCTCTGGGAGCCTTCCTCTCCAAAAGCTAGGGGCAATGAACTGGCCTGAGTCCACAACTTCATTAAAATGCTAGCACTGTCCAAATGCAATGAGGCATCCGGCTGCGCAGCCAGAGGCCACTTTTACATTTCCAGCTTGTTATGTACACATTGATCCTCTAGGGGGTGCTGTCCATGCCACTCACCAGGAGGATTCTGTGAGCAAGTCAGGCTGATTGATCCCACTGGCCATTTTGACACCATTCCTCCACCATGGGGAGGAAGCTTTCCCATCACAACCAAACTGTGAATGAGATTTCAGCTCTGCAGTTAACTGGAGAGACTTAACTGGAACTAGGTTCCTGCTTCACAGCTCTGAAATGTCTTTAGCTAAAAACAGCACAGGGGGCCAGCAGCACTTTGCAGGCTTTGCAGCTCCTGGGAGGACACACTTTCCTTCTCTGTGCGGGTACACATCCCCTCCATCCTGCACTGCTCCCAGGCCTCAGTTTCTTACGAAAGCTGTGGGCTTTTCATTGGCCAGTGCCCCTGTTGGATGGGTGGCCTTCCGTAGGTATGGCATTTCCTCTTCCTTTGTCGGATAACACACACAATAGCATGCAGCTGAGTCATTCTAGCATGTGGCCAAAAGACTTCTCACCTAACTCTTGAGAAAACTGCCTGTCCTCACTACACAGTTTCCTTTAATCTGCCTTGGAAGTCTGCTCATCTCACTGAAAATGGGAGATGGGCTAGAGCTGGCCTTCCCCCAGGGCAGACACAATATGCCTTGGGAGACCTGCCTGGCAGACCCAATGGGCTGTGATCAGGACCTCAGAGGCAGGGATGCTGCAGCTGAGCTGGGTGCCAGGAGGAAAGACAGCCCTGTCTCATGCCAGCACACTGGAAATAAATGCATACATGTGCAGCAAAGGGAAAACTGACTAAACTAAATGGAAAGGGGAGAAAAGGAAAGGCCATCAGAAGAACTGAAAGACAGAAACAAAGCTGCCTGAGCCAGGGGCCTCTGAAGACCATCCCTGGCCCTGCAGGCCCACTCTCATCTCCTGGGTAAACGGTGGCAGGGAGAGCTGTCTCTATTGTGACCACAGATGCTGCACAGAGGAGAGCGCTCTCATCCTTTTACTCACCACTGGCCACTTTTGCTTTACTTTCCTCCAAGATTTTGCTTTCCCCTAAATATTTTTTTTTCTGTTTTTCTCCAATAAAGAATTGGAATAATAGGGCGCTGCTGATGACTTTTCACTAAGACCTAGACAACTGAAGATTTGGAAACTGACCCCATAGCTCAATAGGTTTTTGGTTTGGTTTGGTTCAATAATTAATTTTTATGCCTCAGTTTACTTCTTAGTACAATAAGAAGGTCAAAGAGGGAATGGATAAGTGAAAGAGAATTTCTGAGTAAGGTTACCATATTTATCAGAAAAACACACTCCATTCTGCTTGATTCTTCTTTCTTGGAAGAAGGGGAAAGCTAGCTTATTTCTTGTTTTTCTTTGTGAGTTTGTTTTTCCTCTTTGTGTCTTAGTTCTTTCATCTGTAAAATGGGTTGGATGAATATAATACACCTCACTAGAAGCTGCCAGAATGTGTCCTTAAATTTTTTCTTTTTTTAAAAAAACAAAACAATGCTTTTCATTTGGGAGGATTATGATAAGACACAGCGAATCTTACAACTGACTGACATGGTTCTAACCAGAATTCAATTTTCGATCTAGAGACTAGAAAGAGCTTTTGGTGTCTGACCGACCTCATAAGGAAAGAAAGCCAAGGCCGGCCAAAGATGTGCACACGGTATGGGCAGCCGTTCACTCGCTCCTGGCCTGCGGTTTCTCATGCTGCTCCCCTTCTCAGAATGCCCTCTTCATTGTTTTTCCTTCTCAGCTTCCCGGCCTCCCTCACTCCTTGCTCTTACTCCACCCCACATACACCTCAGGACTCTCTTGCATCCCTATACCACCACCTCTTTTTAAATGAAAATGTTCTGAACACAGGCAGCTCTTGCCCATTTTCCATTGTTCATCCGCCTTAAAATGGCTCTTTGATAACAGCAATTGCCATGGTGCCTGGCTGTACTGAGCTACTGATCCCTGCACTGATATGCCATTTGATAACACCTCAAAATGATCATCTTCAGTGACTCACAACAAATATCCCCACGACGGCCGTGACAATGGGAAGGAAGGGAATAGTCCCTTCTCTTTTCTCCTACAGTAAAAGAACAACTTGGGCACAAAGGGAGGGCTAAATTGGGTCATGGACTCTTATACAACGCTACTGATAGTGTCTGGAACAGGAGGGGAGACCTGCTAGCTGCAGCTAACTTATTAGCCACTCCCAGGGCCCCGTGAGCCTTCCTAACTCCTTCACGCAAGCCTGAGAATGTGGTAAAAATAGCTTCAGGCAGAACACATTATGTTCTTGGCCTATAAAAAATTCACAGGCCTTACAATGCTCCTGGTGGCCTTTCCTTTGCGATTTTGCTTTACTAAAAACAGTTACCTTTCAGATCTGTTGATTGGCCGGTGATAATTCTGCATGATGACATTAAAAACGTAGCTGAAATCCATTAATGTTAAGAAAAGACTTCTTTGCACATTTGCCCCCTATAGAGAGGAGAAGTTCAGAAGAGGATTTTATAGAGTTCGTTTGCAACCATCTGGAATCAGGACCCTGGAAAAGTTTCTTCTGGAGATGGGGGTGGGAGTGGGATAGGAAAGAAGGAAGCTTTACCTTTTGTCATCCTTGTACCACTGGAATTCTGCTGAGGGGACTGCTGAGGCTTCACACTGCAGTGTCCCCTTTTGTCCCACGGGGACACCCGTACCCTTGGCTTCTGAAATGTATGGTGGATCTGCAGAAAGAAGATGTCTCACAGCCTTTTGTTTTGTTTTGTTTTGTTTTTTGAGATGGAGTCTCGCACTTGTAGCCCAGGCTGGAATGCAAGTGGCATGATCTTGGCTCACTGCAGTTTCCGTCTCCCGGGTTCAAGCGATTCTCCTGCATCAGCTTCCCAAGTAGTTGGGATTACAGGTGCACGGCACCATGCCCGGCTAATTTTTGTATTTTTAATAGAGACGGGGTTTCACGGTATTGGCCAGGCTGGTCTCCAACTCCTGACTTCAGGTGATCTGCTTGCCTCGGCCTCCAAAAGTGCTGGGATTACAGGGCACTGCACCTGACCTACAGCATTTTAAATGCATTTTAGAATGAAGAAGGCTGCTTCCTTTGTTGATTTTGTTTCTCATTCTCTGTCCTGGCTCTGCTTACTTAGACAGTAAAATTGCTACACAAATTGTACCAGAGAATAAAAATATTTTTGATGCTGCTCTAAGAAAAAGCTAGGTCTCCCTTTCATGTGTGGCTTTTGTTCTCCTCTGTACAGAGTTGAAATGACCATGTACTCAAGCATTTTTTCTGTTTAAACTTTTTAACTTTCATAGGATGATGCCAGCCCATCAACCCTACACTCCAAGGGTTGACAGTCAGCTCCTTTAATCAGCCTTCTAGAATTTCTGCACACCAGGTTCTTGCCAAAAGTATATAACCTCGAACTATTCAATTCCCATCAAAAGCTCAGTTGCAAGAAATAATATTCAAGGAGAATTGCCTGAAGGATATACAGATGAGTCATTCTTGGTATTCTAAAACAGATCCCTGAATCAAGTCAGAGCAGGTGACCACACTAGGCCTATGTATGCACTTGGTCTGCATTCATCTGAAGTCTTTCCCAAACTACCCTTCACATTCTAACAGTTTATATTACAGGGCATTATGAAAAACAGCCACAATAAACTGGCTATTCTATTTAATGCAGAAATATTGTACATGATGTTGCTGACTCTCTCTCAAAGTGCTGTATTTGTGGAGATCCTGAAGAGAATTTTCTCTAGGGTCTCAATACCAGGGAAAGCAGTGTTTCTCCCAAGCAACTAATTTGCTTTTATCTTATGGACAACATGAATTTTAAAGCAGGTGATGTTTCTCTCTTTGCTTTAGCAAGGCTAAGCCAAATTCTGCACCTGCACCGAGCGATCTTGTGGTAATATATCATGTGCTGAGGTTTTCCTAGCTTTCACTCACTTTCCTAAGCATATTTTTTCTTTCCTTCTGTTTCCTTATGTTTTAAGTTCATCTTTATAAACTGCAAATCCTCTTAAGTCCCTTTGTAAAAACTTGTGATATAATTTTTAAAATGACAGCATTTTTATACCTATTGCCTTGCTTCTTAAACTGCTTTATATTGACTGTGTTCACATTGTAACAGAAACCTAAATCTTAAAGATTGGATATTCTCCTAGCTACAGTATCCTTCTTTTAACTCCACCCCACCCAAGTTTTGAAGGGAAAAGTCATCTCATTTCCCGATTTAGTTATTGAGTTCTATTTCTTCCTAAGTCTTCCTGGAATGTGCACAGCAGAGAAAACTTCCAGAATGTTGTAGGGAGCTAAGTCAAGGTACATAATGAGGAACCCAGAGGGAAAAGAGTGAAAGGAGGTAGGAAATTCAAGTAGGATTGATGTCAGAGACAATCCAGAAGGCTGAGAAAGGAAATGAGGGGTCCACACAGGGCATTTCAAACTTTTTGGATTCTGTATCTTTGTTAGTACAAGCAAATTTATTGTTACATCCTCTAAGACCTATATCATAGCTATTTGTATGTATACCATGCACATCTATAAGTGTAAAATAATGAGATACGATAGATGAACCACAAAGGGGAGTTCTAAACTTCCTTCATACACTCTAGCACATGGTTTCTTGTCCCATTATGGAGATGTTTGGTCTAGACAGTGAGAGGTGCCAGCACAACTGTATTGTGTGAGTAAATTATGGGAAAATTTTGGATTTGAAGACTTGTTTAAAAAATTATGAGTTGAATGCCATTTAATGATCTCCCAGCCATGCAAGTCAAGTTTGGCGTTACATTCAGTTACTTTCAGCTACTTTTTCTTTTAATGTGACACCGTGACACCTTGAGGTGTCAAAAACTAGAGTCAGAAATGGTTGCTCCTGAAAGCAGAATATGGAAGGTGGTGCTGCATTCTTCCCTCCCTAAGTCAGTAGCTGGGTGTGCCAATGGGCTCTGGGTGGTGGCTGTGACAAAAGACCAGCCTTATGCACGTGCAGGGTGGGTGGTGGTGAGAACACTTACAGTTCACTGTGACCTTTACTCTCCGTACCACGGGCGCGGCCACGTCATTGGAGGCGCTGCATTCGTAGTCCCCTGACTGCTCCCGGGTGATGCCCTGAATTTCCAGGTATTCGTCTTCACTCACAAAGCCAACCGCTGTGGAAAAACCAGTAACGTTGGTGAAATACAAGGAAAAAAAGACCAAATATATTAACTTAGAAAACAAAGTATAAAATGGTTATGTCTGCAGATAATTCGCCACTTGTAAGTTCAGATTTTGAGGAATTTTGAGGATTATCCCTCCTCCGTCTCTTCTACACCTCCGCACCACCAACTTTTCCTTGGCTCCCCAGTGGAACAGCTGAATTGTTTGTGTTCCTAAGTGAACTAAGCACAGTGTCTGGAGAATTACTGGTCCCGATAAGTGATTAATAATTTTGACATTTACACTGCCTGTATCTTACCAAGCAGTCGTGCTCTGGGATCTAAGTTAGGCACCTTAACTCTTTCTGATCTCAAGGTATCACTTAGACTGAGCCTTGAATATAAAGTTTATGATTACATCCTTGAGCATAAATTAATTAAAAATGCCACACCAGCAGCTACACACACACACACACACACACACACACACACACACCCCCCAAAGGCAGCAGAAACACTAACATAATAAATTTAACTTTCTGTTTTTTGACTCAGACAATTAATTGGATAGGCAGAAATCAATGCGCTCAACTTTGATCTGCTAGAGCTCCTAGGTACAAGATCCTAAAGACAGATCAGCAATGGGACTCCGCGCTTGATGCCTAACTGTAAGCATGTCAGAAATTCATCAGGTGACACGGCTGCAAATCCACTCAGTCCCCTCATCATCGCAGGACTTATTGTCTTTAGTGAAAAATCATGAGTAATAATAACAACCTTTCACACACCAGACTCTGTGCCTGACGTCTGGCCATGAACACTCAGTTATTGAAAGACCAAGATGTTTAAGGCGAGAGGAGATTTCAAAGTTCTCTCCCAGAGGCACCTGAGCCTTAGCTTCTTTGCCAAAAGACAATGAAAAACAAAAGTTAGAGCTTACATCCCAAGTTATCCTCCCTTTTCTCTTAAATGAGGGTAATTACAATGACAGCATCCTAAACCTGGATACCTTTAAAAGGAAAAGAGGTGCTAATAATTAATGATTATTACCAGACAACAGGCATAAGTTAAGACTGTCCCTAGCAATTGAGAAGTATTTTCCCAAATGTAATATACATACAATCCTAATACCTCACAGGGTCACAGGGGTATTTAGACTAACACACGAACATGCCTATATATGTACACACTCACACACAGACGCATATGAAAGCACTCTGAAACTCTCGTGTGCTGCCCACCTGTTGATTTAGCTATTAATCCTATAATCTGGCTTGAGGTACAGCTTCAAGGGGTGTAGAACTGTATTAACATGAGTGGCCCAAGAAAGGGAACAAAGGAACATTTCTCTCCAGGTCATAAAACCCTTCTGTAATGCCACATGTTTCTGCTGGCCCAGAGCACGAAAACAGTAGCTGTAAAAAACCAATACAACAAGGGATGATGTCTGTGATATGTAAGGGATGATTGTATGTGTTCCATGACAGTGTGGAAGTCACTGTTTTGTCAAGATAACCACAATAACAGTAACAACAGCAACAACAGCAAGACCATGGTCTTGTGAAGTAGGGCCACTGCCTTGTTCCATTCGATCAGCACTCTTTGGCCGTGATAAGTCTGTGCCACTGCCCAGCAGTAGGCCCACCTGGGGCCGCACTTCATACATCTTCATGCCATATGCAAACTACACTATGTATGTACAGAAGGTTTCTTGCCTCTGATACATAGAGAAGAGGAAAAGAACAGCCTGTGTCCATTACAACAAACAAGAAAGAGATATTAAATTCACAAGACAAAGAAGGAACCTGTTCATAAGTAGAAAACATGGCCAAAAAGACCAGGATATGAAGACGACAAACATTATCCCAAATAGACTCATAGTTGTTACCAGTAAGACACTTCTAATTGTCTCAGTAGCCTTTATTAATATTGTTTGATAAGCATCTTTAGGGGAAAGGTACTAACCTAGATTTGAGGATGGGTAGAAGAATTGAGAAGAGCTTTAAATGAATAATCTGTAATTCCTCTTGTGTTGTCCTTGTTTATTTGCTACCAACCATGGGCTTACATTTGTCAGAGCTTTCCCTGCCAGAATGCTATAATTACTGTGCCAAGCATCTCGGAGACCAGTGTCACACTTAATATTCCCATTAATTTTAAATGGTAGTCCTTGGTACATATGTGTGGCAATTGGTGTCATATTTTAATTAGGCTTGCCCTACACCATCTGAAATTAATAATAGCTCGAATTACCAGTGTAATTTATAAATTAACAGTGCCGCAGCATTAGGAAATAAATTAGCTCTGGACAGCTGTTTCTGGATTGAGCTGCAGGGTCGAAGCAGTGACTGGTAGGACCTCAGGTCTCCTGGGAAGCTGTGTATTACATCACCAAAGCAGGGAAACAGACAAAAAGACACAAGTTCTCTGGATCTCTTGTGCTCTCCAGCTAAAGTTCATGCATCTGCTTCACTTCCATAATTCAAATGTGCTCTTTTGTGGCCACAGCTAGATTTGCAGGGGCCAACCTGTCATATGGACACTCAAATGGAAAGGCCTGCTTGGGGCATGACAGACCTGGACTGAAATGCAGGTACACAAATATTAAGGCAGTCAAAATCGAGAACTCATCAGTGTTCTGTGGGGACATGGGTGCCACATTAATTTATGTGTAGTTTTGTATATTTATGTCAGGTGATCTTGTGTAGGAAAGGACATTGGATGACTCAAGTTTTGGGGAAGGCATATGGTCTCTACTGATCCAAATTTCTAATTCCAGAGGAAGGCGATTTTTCCTCAAGTCATCCTGCAAGAACAGTGAAGCTTAATCCTACCTTCCTCTGTTCCCTGGACCAAATGTGCAATCACAGAGAAACCACAACGACTTCATTGCTCAGCAGTTACTACATGTACACTTTTTGATTAAGTTGGGTAAGGCATGTAAAAGGTGACTTGTACATAGTAATATGCTTAATAAATGTAAGCTTTCATTGTCATTATGCTCACTTCTCTCCTCACCCTTTTTCTCTACTAGAGGCATATATGGCAAAACCAGAGAGAAAGTTGGTCAGTTTATACATAACAAAATACATTTTGAACCACCCGAAATCAGGTTCTTAAAGGAGATGCCTCAAACAAACAAACCCCCAAAAACACTAAACTGAAATCTGAGTTTCTAGAGTTAATAAGTCAAGGAAAATTCTTGTTTAAAAGCATTTGTGCTGTGGCTATGAAGTGATCAGTGCTTTATCACTAGTGTGAGGAACTTACAAAGCATATTGGGTAAAAAGAAATCAAGCAAGCATAGTTTTTAAAGTACTAAAGGATATTCTTGGTTGAGAGACATCAGTGGGGAAGAGGCAAACCACTTGATAAAACCCTGTGAAAAGAAACTCTTCATGGTCAACAGCTTCTCATTATAAGTCTGCTTTTTCTTTCTGTAAAGAAAATGCATCCTCGGGTGGAAATCACACACTCCCCTTCCTGAAATATCCCCTTCATCATGGTCCACTTCTTCAGACACTAGAAATGGCTCCTTATTTTTCTGTCACATCAAACACAAACTCTACTGCTTTATTATCAAAGCCCTCCATAAAGTAGCCCTGATCTGTTCACTCAAGTTTATCTTGCATGAGTGCTATGAAGAAGGCAACTGATCATCATCCTAAGAGGCAAAAGTTTGGGAGCAGAAAAAGCCAATTCGCTACCCTCTAGTTTCACGATGGGGTAGGTCTCCTAACTCCCCTGTACCCCAGCGTCTTCATCAGCACAATCAGAATAATGTTACCTACTTCTAGGGTTGCTGTGAAAGACAACATGTGGAGTGCAGTGGGGACCCTGAGAGGCCCAGGAGAAGCCCACTGTAGAACTTAGTCTAAACAACTGGTATACCACGCCACCACTGCCACTGCTGCAGCTCTCCTGCCAGGCCATGCTAGTTCTCATCCTGGACCAACATGATGATTTGTTCTTCACAGATTTTTTTTTTCTTGTCACCTAGAAAGCTGTGCCCTCTTGGTCTATCTAAGCAAATACCACCTTTCTTTCAAATGTTAACTCTTCCTTGCAAATACCCTATTATGGGTTCAATTACGTCCTCCCAAAAAAGATATGGTGAGGTCCTACCATCAGCACCTCAGAGTGTGACTATATTTGGAAATAGGTCTTTACGAAGGTAATTAAGTTAAAATGAGGTATTACCGTAGGCCCTAATCTAATATGACTGGTGTCCTTATAAAAAGGGATTCAGGCAGACACGCACAAAGAAAGGGTAGAGTGAAGACACACAGGGTGAAGATGACCATGTGATTGGAGTGATGCTTCTATGAGCCAAGGAATGCCAGGAATTGCCAGTGCATACCAGAAGCCAGGAGAGGTGAGGGAAGGTTCTCCCCTGTCACTGTCAGAAAGAGCATGGACCAACCAATCACTTGATTTTGACTTCTAGCCTCCAGCACTGCAGAGTTTTGTTGTTCTAAACCACCCAGTTTTTTGTGCCTTGTCACAGTAGCCATGGGACACTAACACATTCCCTTTTGTCTCCTAACTCTTGGTGCCTCTGGTTGTTTTGCACTATTGTTGCACATTCCGTTCATCTAGTCTTTAAAATCATAAGATAATTAAAGAGCTTAAAGGGACATTAATGGCTATGTAATTCCATAGTTGCTCTGCTAGTATATAGTCTGTCTGCAGTAGATTTCACTAGAGTAGTTGCTTAAAATATAGAATTTTAGGTCCCACTCATACCCACTAAACCAGAATCTCCTGGGATGAGGTGTTTTCATAATCTTCCTAGGAAATTCTCATGCATAGGCCAGTTTGGGAACTAGTGATTTCACTCAAGTCTCGAATTTTTCTTGTGGGAAACTGAAGCTTAGAGGAGTCTGTGGGCATATATCTGGTCAGTGACAGAGCACACCAGGTCTCCTGATGTCCAATCCACTGCTCCTGCAACTGTAATGAAGTTTCTGAGTAGCTGTCTTGTGCTGCACACAGGGAGCTTATTTTTCCAATGCGATTGAAAGCCTTTGACAGCAGGAACCAGGTCTTGGATATCTCTGGCTCTCAAGGCAGCTAGGAAACCAGTTTACACAACTTTAAAATTTGTCAACTTCTTATTGACTGACTTCTCACTGACAGACCCAGAACAACAGGTCGAATTCAATGAAAAAAAGTCAGAGACCCCTTGTTGCTCACCTAACCCTCCTGTGGCTTCATTCCCAAAACAACACCATTTACAGTCATTGTTCTTTCCTGACTTTAGGAATTGTATTTCCTGACTTTAGGAAATATCATCACTATTAGTGTACTAACATAAAAGATTTTCTTTAAATATGTGATTTTAAAAAGATTTATCGAGTGTTTAGAATAACTTATATTTAGTTTTGGGGCCAATAATTTCTTCAGGAGAAGGCATCCTTAATTTAAAAGTGTAGGTCAATGAAGAAGTATGATTTATCTAACAGGAATTTGTTTTACAGCCAATTTTTTGGAAATACAGCTACTTCATTAAGTGGAATATGACAACCAAAGCAGGGAAATGAAGCAAGCTGGATATTTGATCACACCTGCCCCCAAATCCCCACAGGGCTTTGGTGTTGTCCAAAGTGCTGACCTCAGCATTTGCAACTAATCACAGGACGGAGACTGTCTTGTGTGCAAAACATCCCTTTGGAAAAGAAAATCTCACATTTGTGACTTCATAGATTGAGCATTAAAAATCTTTATAACTGAAAATAATAATACCCACAGTGATCATTTTTATCATACCCAAGAATAAGCTTGTCAGGAGTACAGCTGTAGCTAGTGGAGAGGAGAGGACACAGCTGCCTCATTGCTTAATATTTTCATGGCATATATACCAGCTGAGACAAAATCATTGGACATCAGAAATTGAAAAAGATACAGAACATAGAATCCCAGAATTGGAGAGTTGGAAGGAATCGTTTTTAAAATTTAGCCCCTATCCCGTGAGTAGCAGTGACATTCCAGTCCTGCACCAGCTCTGTAGCCACTGCTCTCTCCACCATCTCAGGGTGCATCAGGTGTTCCTGTTAAACCCAAGCTGGCCTCAAGGACAGTTGTGTTCCCCTAGTGCCATTATGATGGCTGGTGAGCATTCAAGGTTTTCTGTTTTGATTGCATGAAGGCATGGTTTTACTCAGATGCTGGGACATAAGACAGACAGAGGTGAGACTCCTATTCCTCAATACCAACACGCGCAAGCCTCAGGAACTGATTTTGAGGTCTGATGAAGAAAGTGGGCTTGGCCAGAAGGTAAAGAAGCTCTTTTCATGAAAGACTTTAGAGGTTTGACTGTGTCCCTACCCAAATCTCACCTTGAATTGTAGTTACCATAATCCCCACATGTCATGGGAGGGACCAGGTGTAGATAACTGAATCATGGGGGTGGTTTCCCCCATCCCGTTCTCATGACAGTGAGTCAGTTCTCACAAGATCTGATGGTTTTATAAGGAGCTTCCCACTTCGCGGGACACTCATTCTTCTTCCTGCCGCCATGTGAAGAAAGCAGTGTTGGTTTCCCCTTCTGCCCTGATGGTAAGTTTCCTGAGGCCTCCCCAGCCCTGAGGAACTGGGAGTCAGTTAAATCTCTTTTCTTTATAAATTATCCAGTCTTGGGTATGTCCTTATAGCAGTGTGAGAACAGAGGTGTATGGTGCCACTGTGAGTTCCGGTGTCAAGGCCTGCTGATGAATTGGGGAAAGCCTCTTTCACACCAGGTCCCCTGAGGGCTCAGTGCAGTCCTGGGAGCTGGAGTGCACAGACCGATATGGCTTAAAAACAGCCCCACTCCAATTGGCAGCAGAGGCCATGTGAGGGACTGACAAAGGGGGTGGCACAAGAAGACTTGTATTTAAGCATGTAACAGGGACTCCAAGAAATACCAGAGCCAGTTCTGAGGTAAAGTGAGGGTCCCAGGCAGGCAGATGGGTGCTGAGAGGCACAGTAATATGGAATTAATGCAATCCTGTGCTGCCAAGCTAGACAAGACTGGGGACATGTGAGCTACCCACATAACCCACACAGCAATATCTGCTGCAACAGGGTGAAACTATCCGTATTTAAAAGTGTTTCCACAATGTGACACTCATGTCGAATGATCTACATAGGATAGCTTCTGCGGGCCTGATACTAGGCTGGAGCAGTGGTTGAAGAGTTGGTAGCAGCTGTGAGCACCACTGCCCATGGCTGCACTGTCGGGCAGTGATGAGCTCTAGCATTTCTGCACTCGAGCCCTACAGACTGTACTAGCTGACAGTTCAGTTCTCTGCACTTCAGATTCCTCTTCCGTAAAATGGGTAACGTAAGGTTACCTTATAGTATTATTGTGAGCATTAAATGACTAAATATGGGTAAAGTACTTAGCATATAGGAAGCTCTCAGGAAATGGTAGCTATCATGACCTTTATTTTTAGTGAAACCCTAATTAGGCTTTAGCACATTTTAATACACATGATCCTTGATACCAGAACATCTCAACTCAGAAATGAAATAATAATCAGACCTCTTCTTTGCCAGGAGGAACTTAATATTAATAAATCTTACAAAGGATTCACCACAGATCCTTTAACTAGAAAACTCTACTCTCTTCACTTAAAACAGGATGTGATTGATAAGAAATATAATTTCTCATGATTGTTTCTTTTCAAAAAGCAGGTATAGCTGCATAGCCCAGGTAAGAACTGCTGAGAGCTTAAAAAATGTCTCTGGTTTCAGAACTAAAAATAAAAGGATATAAATATATTTTATATCTATCTATCTATATATATGTAATATACATACATATATATTACACATAGTTCCTTGACATTTCCTTTGGATGCAGGTAGCATGGCTGGCAGAAAAGAGAATCTGATTATCTTGCCAAAAATGGGCAAATTTAAAAGATGTGTTTCATAGGAAAAGTTCTGAAGGGCTCAAACGTACTTTCGCCTGTTGTAATGCTGCAGTACAGGCCTCACACAGTTGATATCAAACATAGAGCCCATCTCTGGGAAATGGGATAGCTGAATTGTTCTAAATAGGTGGCTCCTATCATATAAGAGAAAGCATTCTTAAATAGGCCCACGCTGGCTGCTTGTGAGCTGTGCATAAGTCGTAGAGTATGCCTATGGCAACATCCCTGTGACATTGCCTCTTTGTCAGCTCAGATTCCTATTTACTTCACCTGAACTTCTTTTATGCCCGAGAAACTTGTCTCCTGCTTTCTCAGGATACCCTTTCTGTTGGATACACAGAAACTGCTTCTTCCTGAGCTCCTCCACCTTGCCATACCTTCTTTTGCACCATGTCTCATTCCCCAAACAACTTCCATGTTCACTATACCCTTTGCATAAGCTAGAAATGCAAATGAATAGTATTTTTTGTTTTGTTTTGTTTTGTTTTTTTGAGACGGAGTCTCACTTGGTCGGCCAGGCTGGAGTGCAGTGGCCAGATCTCAGCTCACTGCAAGCTCCGCCTCCCGGGTTCACGGCATTCTCCTGCCTCAGCCTCCCGAGTAGCTGGGACTACCAGTGCCTGCCACCATGCCCCGATAATTTTTTTTTGTATTTTCAGTAGAGACGGGGTTTCACTGTGTTAGCCAGGATGGTCTCGATCTCCTGACCTCCTGATCCATCCTTCTTGGCCTCCCAAAGTGCTGGGATTACAGGCGTGAGCCACTGCGCCTGGCCGTGAATAGTTTTTAAATTAATTTATTAACCAGATTCTATCACAAAGTAATAAATCTAGATTCAATAAAAATATTATACAAACTGGTGCCAAGTATAAATTGCGTGTGTGTGTGTGTGTGTACACACATATAAGTGTGTATTTATATCAACAAAACATGTATCATAGATCCTGACACATATAAAGACCTCATTTGATAGTTGGAACTGAATATATGTATATGGTTGAATATGTAAGGCTACACATATATCAACTGTACCATTTTATAGATATGTAGAACAGAAAAAATTTCCTTAATTTTTTTTAATAGGGAAATCTTCTGGGAATAATAATTAGCTTCATATTAAAGAGAAGCTGCAACTTAACGTCTAATTATAAGACAGCAAACCCTTTGTACTCTACAGAGCCAGGCCCTGTGCATTTCTGAGACCGATCCCTTCCCGTAACAACATGACGTGAGTTTTCTTTGCAGATGTGGCTTCAGAAGCTGGGCTGGCCCTGGAGTTGGGTGCTCTTCTGCTGTGAGCCTTCTCAGGAGGCCTGTCAGCTCAATTTTGCATGCAGACCCTCTATTACGCGTGATGATATCAAAGTCAGAAAGCACACAGCTGGGTGCTTGGAGTTTGCAGCTTGATGTCTGGGAACTGTGTATTTGCAGTAGTGCAGCTGATGGCTGCTAAAAAAATAAAAATAAAAAAATAAATCAGCTTTTGATTTGTAAACTCAGCCAATTTGATCTGAAAGACATTGATAGGGGATAAATATAGCACTCTGCAGTGTCATATTGCCTCATATCTCGGCTGTTTGCTTTCTCTTTTTCTAAATCACTGGAGATATAAGCCAATACTGAGTGCTGATAACTTTGAAGGAGTTGATTGCTTTCAATGCCTCGCCCAGATTAATTTAAGGGAATTCTATTGACTTAAGAGGCTCCTAAAGGGTTAAGGTTCTCCTGACATCATCGTGCTCAGGATCAGATAAATCACCTTCACTACCTGGATTCCAACAGCCTTGGGAAGTAGGGCAGCCTGGGATTTAGCCATCAATACATTTTGTAGGGCAGGGGTTCTTAATCTGAGAATTGTGGAACTGTAACCCCAAGGGTTTTGAACACCAGGACATAATATTATGCATACGTGTATTGGTGTGTGTTTTCCCTAAGAAGAGATTCTACAGCTCTCTGAAAAGGATGTAAAAGGAGCCCAGGACACACACGGCTTGGTATCCCCCTTGCTATGATCCTCTGTATCATCCCCTAGTGATGGTGCAGAACCAAATCCATGTCAACCCACATGTCTGCCAAGAAAAAGCCCTCAAAAATGTAGCGGAGAGGAGGGAAAAGAACATCACTCCACAGGGAAGCAGAGCCTTGTGTGTGTTTCATTAAATATTTTGTGGAGGATGGGAAGTGACATAACTTATAAATAATCCTTTTGAAGAATAGATATATCAATCTGGGGAGTTCTTTTTTCACTAAATGGGGGAAGGTCTTTTCCCACCAAAGCGTGAGTTGAAATGCACGGAGGATGCAAGGCTCTCCCGCTTCCTGCAGAGGCCCATGGCCACTAGCTGATGAACTAGAAGCTTCTTGAACATGGAAGGAGGAGGGAAGCCAGGCTTTCCCTTCGCAAGCAGCATCCTCAGAGGCAGAGGAAAATGCAGGCTTTCCTGAAGAATCCCATTTATTAGTGATGGTATCAGGTAAAACTCAATGACAAGGGGACCCCTTGGGGGACAGAGGGAGTAGAAAACCTGGGGTGGGGTCAAATCTATAGTTAAGACAATCTAATGAATAAATTCAGATCCGATTCTGGGAGAAAACTACAAGGTGCCAGGAATACTAGAGGTGGAAGTGCCATCTGTGTGTTTTCAATTGGCATGGAGAGGACAGACACCAGCCCATGTGTAGAAGGGAATAACTTGGGAAACCACGCAACAATTCTACAGAAGGGCAGGAAGTCTATTGGAGTAGGATCCTTTGGGTCTTGGGAGAAAGGGAGACATGACTGAAAACCCCTGTATTTGTAAGACTTAATTAAAGCCTTTGACTGTGGAAAAAAATGAACCTTTATAAACAGTTCTCAAAGTCTATTCTGCACCATAGCTACTTCCTACCAAATCATCCTGCTGGAAACACGTGCACAGGCCCTGTCCACTTATTTGTGAATGCCTCGCCCCTCTGTTCTTAGCATTCCACTGCCAGGTGGAATCTTCACCTACATGAAATCTATAAAAAGACAGTGTGTGGAAAGGAAAAGAAGAGCTGATTTACTCTTTCACTGGGCACACTACTTCTGTGCCTTTCTACTTGACGTAAAATCTAAACATAGGCACGCACACCTGGGTCCTGGATAGAATGCAAAGCATTAAAACAAGCAAACAAACATAGAACTCCTGAATCCTCAGTATGGCGATGTCTCTTAGGAACTG
Source organism: Papio anubis (assembly GCF_008728515.1). Lineage (NCBI taxonomy): Eukaryota > Metazoa > Chordata > Mammalia > Primates > Cercopithecidae > Papio > Papio anubis. The sequence continues at coordinate 2,507,705 of NC_044987.1, forward strand.
GTAGCCTTGAGTAAATAGCTGGGCTTCAGTTCCCTCCTTAGTAAAATGTGGCTGTTTATTTATTACTGAAACACTCATATATGGGGTCTGAAAACTGTATGAGAGAAGTTGTGCAAATATATGGAAGAAGGATTAACACATGGGAAATAATTTTTAAAATGTTAGAAGGAACAAACTAGAGGAAAAGTTTTGGACACTCAAATCCTAAATAACAGCATCATATAAGGCCTACTCCTCTACTACTTGTCCCCCCTCCCCAGGTAAACCTTTTAAATGCCATCTCCACATTGTAGATGGCCAGCTGTACTCATGATCTTCACATCTGCATGACCGTCCCTGGAGGACCTGCGGAGTTCCAGACCCATAACTGCCCATGGGATGCCTCCTCTGTGTGCTTCCCAGACACCACAGGATGAATTCACCACCTTGCCCTTACATCTGCTCTCACTCCTGTGTCTAATCTCTCTTGGCAGTACTGCCAAATCCTCATTCTCGTAAGATAAAAGAGAGTTACATGGCTTGCTCTCTTTCCCTTATTCCTCACTTTCAATCAACAAACCCTGCTGTTTCCACTCACTTCACAGCTTCCAAATCCATTCTCTTCTTTTCCTCATCATTGTTACTGCCTTAATTCAGGCCCTCATTATCTACTCTGGATTATTACAATATCCTCTTTATGAGTCTCCATGCCTCCCGTTTACTCTTTTCTTTATTGCCAAAATAATTGTCAAAAATAAGAGTCAATCCCACTTCTGCTTAAATCCTTCCACCGCTCTGCATTGCTCTGTGGCATGGAATGTGAAGGTTCCCTTGAGCTGGCTGTTGCCTACCTTTCCAGGTTCTTTATTACCATCTCACTTCCCCCTACACCCACTGGACACACCAGTGAAGTTCCTAAAACACAAGGCATTGTACTGATCTGTGCCTGTGTGTCTTCTCTTTTGTCCACCTTCAAATGTCTATGCAGCCTTCAAAACTATCCTAGCTATCACTGCTCCGGGAATGCTTTTGTCACATTCAAATTTCCGGACCTCCTCCCCACACAGTTTCTTATTGTTTATTTGTTTCTCTAGCATTGCTAATCACACCGTATTGTTATTATTTATATATGTTTACCCCACTGGACTCTAATTTCTAAGAGAGCAGAGACTCTTTTATGCACCTCTGTATCTCCAACGTCTATAGCAGGTTTAGCACGTAGAAGGGGCCACATGATCATGTGGGTAAAAGCTGAATGAAGAAACTAGCTGACTAGAGGTTTTTTTAATATATATATATATATATATACTTTAAGTTCTAGGGTACATGTGCACAACGTGCAGGTTTGTTACATGTGTATACCTGTGCCATGTTGGTGTGCTGCACCCATTAACTCATCATTTACGTTAGGTATATCTCCTAATGCTATCCCTCCCCCGTACCCCCTCCCCACAATAGGACCCGGTGTGTGATGATCCCCTTCCTGTGTCCAAGTGATCTCATTGTTCAATTCCCACCTATGAGTGAGAACATGCAGTATTTGGTTTTCTGTTCTTGCGATAGTTTGCTGAGAACGATGGTTTCCAGCTGCATCCATGTCCCTACAAAGGACACAAACTCATCCTTTTTTACGGCTGCATAGTATTCCATGGTGTATATGTGCCACATTTTCTTAATCCAGTCTGTCACTGATGGACATTTGGGTTGATTCCAAGTCTTTGCTATTGTGAATAGTGCCGCAATAAACATACGTGTGCATGTGTCTTTATAGCAGCATGATTTATAATCCTTTGGGTACATCCCCAGTAGTGGGATGGCTGGGTCAAATGGTATTTCTAGTTCTAGATCCTTGAGGAATCGCTACACTGTTTTCCACAATGGTTGAACTAGTTTACAGTCCCACCAACTGTGTAAAAGTGTTCCTATTTCTCCACATCCTCTCCAGCACCTGTTATTTCCTGATTTTTTAAATGATTACCATTCTAACTGGTGTGAGATGGTATCTCGTTATGGTTTTGATTTGCATTTCTCTGATGGCAAGTGATGATGAGCATTTTTTCATGTGTCTGTTGGCTGTATGAATGTCTTCTTTTGAGAAGTGTCTGTTCATAGCCTTTGCCCACTTTTTGATGGGGTTGTTTTTTTCTTGCAAATTTGATTGAGTTCTTTGTAGGTTCTGGATATTAGCCCTTTGTCAGATGAGTAGATTGCAAAAATTTTCTCCAATTCTGTAGGTTGCCTGTTCACTCTGATGGTAGTTTCTTTTGCTGTTCAGAAGCTCTTTAGTTGAATTAGATCCCATTTGTCAAATTTGGCTTTTGCTGCTGTTGCTTTTGGTGTTTTAGACATAAAGTCTTTGCCCATGCCTATGTCCTGAATGGTACTACCTAGGTTTTCCTCTAGGATTTTTATGGTATTAGGTCTAACATTTAAGTCTCTAATCCATCTTGAATTAATTTTCGTATAAGGAGTAAGGAAAGGATCCAGTTTCAGCTTTCTACTTATGACTAGCCAATTTTCCCAGCACCATTTATTAAATAGGGAATCCTTTCCCCATTTCTTTGTTTTTGGCTGACTAGAGTTTTGATGGCTGTTCTAGCCTATCATCATAATTCATCATGATATCATTATATCATATCAATTGTTAATCATATCAATGATTCAGAACACTCTTTGATGACCTTTAAGAAAACAGTGGATATATACATATTTTTAAGGTTTTTCTGTCTCATATGTGTCTCTCTCTGTGTGTGTGTGGGAGAGAGAGAGAGACAGACAGACAGACACACAGAGAGAGACAGAGAGAGAGAGAGAGAGAGAGAGAGACAGAAAGGGCTGGATTCATGAAGAGATGTCTTATAATCTCCTAAGGCTAAATAATTTCATTCCATATTTCCTAAGGGAGACTAAAAGAGCCTTCATCAAACTAGGCTTGGAATGAATAACAAAAGAGCCAAGCTTGGCCATCTTCACAAATATTCTTAGTTAAAAGCTCTTGTAGCCAATGTCCGTGCTTCCTTGGGATGCAGTGTGCCCTAATCAGAAGTGTCTCAGAGAGCTTTCTTATGTCATTATCAATTAGGTTGCATTTTTTCCTAGTGGAATCAGCCTGGTTATTCAGCTCTGTCTATTTGTAATTAGTAGTGGAATGATTGCAAGGAGTGAGATTAAACTCTCTCTACCTTCCTGGGACAGGCAAGGAAAAAACTGCCACCATCACTGCAAAATGGGCCTCAACATGCTCCTGTGACTTTCCTGCACCTGCTTGGTCTCAGGACTAAGGGCTTTGCCTGCCATTGACAGTGCTGTCCTTCCTGCCTCCTTCTGTCCTCAACTGCTCAATGTAACTTGCATTAATTCCCATTCCTCTAGACTTCTTCAACCCCAGTAACTCTTCCTTCCCCATAATCCAAGAGAAAATAAAGGAACATTTTACTGGATCTTGGAGTGAAAAAACTAGCAATCTTAACTGATGAGTTTTATTTTTTATTTCAGTTCTAAATCTCAACTTCAGAAGACTAATTTCCACATCTAAGACTTGAATGGCACCTTCCATGGTACAGCACAAGAGCAGACAAGAGCTCATGCATCACCCAATGGAGTTAGCAGCCGATAAAAAAAGTGGGACAAAGGAATGAGGGGAGGAGAAGGAGAGGAGAGTGTCAGAGAGCCAGAGAGCACAGGCAGATGATAAAATTACACGTCAAACAGAGAAAGCAACCAGAACACCCATGATTGCTGAAGGCAATTATTCAGTTGCTTAGGTAAATCAGAAGTTTGTTCCTATGACTACTGTGTTCTCATCAAAGCTCAAAGTCATAGTCACACCTTCGGGAGGTGTTAGCCTTAACCATGCTTTCCTATGATGCCTGTGGGGACAGCTAGCCTGCACACCACTGTAGCATCCTATGGTGCTTTGAAGACCCCGGTATCAGCTCCAGTTACCACTCTTCTCCAGGAGACTTCCATAACCAATTGTGTAAAATAGGGTCAGCAAACGTTTTCTGTAAAAGACCAACTAGTATAATACATGTTTTAGGCTTTGCAGGCTGAGTGGCCTCTAGAGCAACTATTAAACTTGCCCCGGTAGCACAAAAGCAGCCACAGATAATACATAAATCAGTGCGTGTGGCTTCATTCCAAAAAAACTTTACTTTTGGACAATGAAATTGTGATTTCATACCATCCTAATGTGTCACAAAATAGTATCCTCCTCTTGACTGATACTCAATTATTAAAAAATGTAAAAAGAAAAAAGAATCTTACATTGCAGGCCATACAGAAAAGAGGCTGCAGGCTGAATCTGGCCCATGGGCTGTAGTTTGCTGACCTCTCCTGTAGAAGCATAAATCTCTAGTTATCTATGATTTCCTGTAGTCTCACAAATGCTCTTTCATATAGCCCCTCATCAGACTGCACTCCACATCCTCCCCATCCTTTCGCAGTCCTTCCATTCTGCACTCAGAACATCTCCTGCATCATCAGCACTCCCTGACAGCATCCAATTCTTGAAGAGATGCCTCCACCTCACTCTCATACTCAGGTGGGGACATGGGCTCTCCTGGAGACCTGTCCTGTCAAGTGGGTGCTACCGAATTTTCAAATGCCACACATATTTTTTTGTTGGTTGGTGTCTTTGTTTTCCAATTAAACTTCTGAGCTCGCTCCATCTTTTTCAAACCTTACATCTTTAAGGCTCATATTATCTAAATTACTACACCCCTGCCTCTTCCTCTTCCATCACATTTCTATTCTCTACTGACCTCCTGGTTATTATTTTTTTTTCTATTCAATAAAAACCTTCGCTTCTTAGAGTCTCCGTCTGCATCCTAACTCCTACCATTATTCTCTGTGACCTCCTTGTCCAGAAATACAATCCATCAAAAACCTGCCCCTCATATTCTTGATCTTATCTCCATGACTTTTTGCTCTGCTGTCTTCAATGACCTACTCCACATTCACACCTGAAACTTGTCAGAAACTGAACCACCTCTGAAGGCATTAATTTAAGCATCTCACTCTTTCCATAACTTCCTACCTTTTTAAAATCTTTGTTCAGTGGCTTGAGGGAACAATTATTTTTCTTCACCAAGGCTTTAAATCCCCTGATCCAACATTTTTCAGGTTTTTTTTTTTTTTAACTTTTACATCCCTTTTGATCAAATTTATATTTTATAACCCATCATTGTTATATCTCTCTGGAAAATACTCTCAACTCCTTTGCCTCCCTCCCTTTTTCCACTAGCCTGGGAAAACCGCATCCTAGATGAATCCAAATGTCTGTCTCCTCTGTGTCTGCTCTAGGAATATCACAAAAACAAGCAAACTGACTTCTCCATACATTCATGCATGCCCACCTCAAGCAGGCATTCATAACTGCCCTGGACACTTGAGCATTCTCAAGGTTCATTTTTCTCCTCTTCATGCTCTTCCAACTTCTCAGTGCCTTACCATCCTCTCCCTCCATCCATGCTGTCCTCTGCTGAGGATCCTGTCTCCTGCTCCACTGAGGTGTGGAAGGGTCCAGAGAAGGGAGAATAGAGAAGCCATCAGACAGACTCATTTTCTCATGATCAAATGTACAGACCTATATTTGTGCTTGCCATGTCATTATCTCCAACATTTTAGAAAAGTTAGATTTCATGACCCATCACTGCAACTCTCATGGAGAAATACCCTCAACCCCTTCACTTCTATTCATACTTTACACTGTCTAACAAATGTCTTCCCTTTCCGCTATCAAAAAAGCCAATCCCTCCTTTTGTTCTACGCATTTCTTTCTTTCTCACTTTTTCAAGGACTTCCTTCCATCAGTTACCTGGACTTTCTCCTAAATCTTAACCTGCTTTTGCTGTACCGGATCATTTTCATGGTTGCTCTCACACCTTCGAATGTCTGCCTGAACACCACTGTTTTCCACTGACCCCATTCTCCACAGCCTCTTTTCACAGTCAGGCTTCTCAGAACAGTTGTCCAAAGGTGCTGTCTCAGATTCTTCCCCTCACATTCGCATTTCAACCAGTCCAATCCAGCTTCTGTTCATACCTCTCCACTGAACCTACCCATTCCAAGGTCACTGAATGACTGCCATGCGTCCACATTCACAGCACACATCTTAGCATTTTCTTAAGAGACTTCTCAGCAGCAATATATATAGTCGACAACTCACTCCTGTAAATGAGTTTTTCTTGGCTTTCATAACGCCATAATCTCTTAACTGCCCATCCACCTCTCTGGATAGTTCTTCAAAATCTCCTTTCCTGGTGTCTCCTCAGGGCTAGGTTCTAGGTATTCTTTTCTCACTGTACAATGATTTCCCAAGCAATATCATTTATTCTGTGGCTTTGAACATTCAGGTTTATGGAAATAACTCACACATTTATATCTTCACCCTATTTCTCTACCACGAGCCCTACACTTACATAGGCAATTCCATGGTCACATGGAAGTCTCATAGTCACCCCACATTTGACATGTCCCACATGAAATTCTTCAAACTTCATCTTCCTTCAAATGTTCTTCTCCTTCAGTTTTTCTCTTATTCACAAATGGCACCTTTACCAGTCACATATCTCAAAAAAAAAAAAAGTAGAAGTCATACTCAATACTTAACAATCCCTGACTCCAATATCAAACCCATCACCAAGTCTTATTAATTCTACCTCTAAAGTATGTCTTAAATCCATCCTCTTCTGTTGACTGATACTTCTATCATCTGATACTTTAGGGACAACTGGAGGGGTCTGCTGGACATTTGCATTTATAAAACTTATTTACAAATATTATCTATTTTAATTTTTATTCAATAATAATATTAGGTAGGTGTCAACATCTGATCCATACTCATCTACCAGTCCATACGATACCATCATCCCAAACACAGCATAAATTCCTATACAGCCCATCATTATCTAATGCCTCTTTATTTCCTTATCATTTCTTCCTCACATTTTCCCATACTTGGTTCAGATCTAACGGAAACAACTCATAATTCTAGAAGAATGTCATCTTATCTTTTGTCCCTAGTTTTAGTCATATTATCACCTGGAAACACTCTATTTTTCAGGTTGTGCCTTATTTTTTTTTCTGGCTACAGCTTAAATTCTGCTCATATAGGAATCCTTCTGTAACTCTGCACATTCCCTGGGATAGCACCCCCACCCCCAATTCACTGTTCATCTTAACTGCTTGGTGCTTTTTAAGAACGGTAACACCTACTACATTATATTAAAATGGACTGGTTATTTATCTTTCCCTTCAGAGTAAAGCTCCATTAAAGAGAGATAATATTTCTCTATCTATAGCATATAGTTATACACAATATATAGTTGTTGAATGAATAAATGCACAAAAGTACAGCTGGTATGTTTCTTGCTCTCAATAAATTTATAATTTACTAGGTCGATGTTAATTCTTCATCTATGCTTTTATGCACAGGGTCTATTAAAACAATACACTCAGTATCCAATGCATATTTAGAACTCCAAAATGAAGGACACCATCCTTATTAAGTTCTTTAATAACCCATGACAAACATAGCTGACTCTTCAGCCCTATTCCCTATTACTCCTGGCTCTCAATTTCCCCATATCAGTGATTTACCAAGGGCAGGGCAGTGGGAGATGCCTGCTCACTGACAGTGCTGAAAATTACATGTGTATTGTGATAATAAAAAAATTATTTTTTGTATTAACTGACTATCTTTTAGTCAGTCTTACTGTTATTATTTTTAATTCTCTACAAGACTTGCAGTCCAAGTTATTATGGGGTAACCACATCTTATCTTTTCTCTCCCATTCATTATAACTGACAAAATACATAAACAAAATATATGAGAGCTCTGAACATTAAACAATAGCAAGCAGCCTAAGGAGGGAAATGAAAGCTTGAAGAAAGAACAATATAGCAGCAAGTGTCCTGTTGTTTGTTTTCCTCCTTCCGTTCCTGGCTTAAACTCAGAGCAGCCAGAATCCTAAAACTGTACAGCAGATGCCAACAGAAACAACAACAACAACAGCAACAAAAACAAAACAAAACAAACAAACAACTCTGGGATAAACTCTTTTTGGTCTGAGGATGTGGAAAGATAAGGCTTGTAGGATGGAGAGTCAGGGGAAATCCGTTTTCTTTCCTTCCCTTGGCCCTGCCCTGAGGTAAACCTCAGTCCTGAAGCTGCAGTCTTGCAGCAGTGGTGATAGTAACAGCAGTGGCCACAAAGACATCTAAAACTTAAAAGAAAAACTTCATGACCAGAGGAACTGAGTACAGGAGCCTCTGTGGTCTGAAAAGTGTAGAGGAATACCTATTAATTTTTTTCTTCTCTTTCTTCTCAACACTTTTCCCTGGAGTTGGACTCAGTCACAAGAAATTAGTAACATTAAGGTTATGGCAGGGGGTGAGGGGGTGGAGGATGGTGCTAATAGTCTTGCTTTCTAGGCAGACGGCAAAGAAAGGGGGCTCATGGGAGCTGGAGAGCAGGGGGAAATCACGGAGAGAAGGAGCTCAAGAAAGGAATCAGATATAGCAATGTATGAAGTCCCAGGTTCACTCTGAACTTGTGTGGAACTAACCCAGGACAGTACACCAAAGGCTTTGGGAACTGAACTCCTGTGTAAACCACCACCCAGAGTCTTAGTTGGCCAACTCTGCCTGTAATATTCTCAAAGGATCTTAACAGAATCTAGAGTCTAGTAAGATCAAAATGTGTACTACATAATCAAAAATTACTCATCCTATAAAGAACAAGGGGAAGCTAAATAATTCCCAAGGGAAAAGACAATTAACAAACACCATCCTTGAGATTTGTTGCAAATTGCCAGACCTTAAAGCAGCTAGTAAAACTATGCCCTGCAAAATAAAGGTGAACACTTTTAAAACGAATATGATGGTGGACATTCTCAAGAGAGAACTAGAAGCTATATGCAAGAAGCAAGTAAGAAAAACTAGGACTGAGTTTTAGGTACTAGTTGGATTGGTTTAATAGCAAAATAGAGATGATAAAGTAAAAAGTCAGTAAACTTAAAGATAAACATAAATTATTGGGCCAGCCATGATGGCTCACTCCTATAATCCCATCACTTTGGGAAGCTGGGGTGGGCGGATCACCAGAGGTCAGGAGTTCAAGACCAGCCTGGCCAACATGATGAAACTCTGTCTCTACTAAAAATACAAAAATTAGCTAGGTGTGGTGGTGGGTACCTGTAATCCCAGCTACTCAGGAGGCTGAGGCAGGAGAATTGCTTGAACCCGGGAGGTGGAGGTTGCAGTGAGCCAAGATCATGCCATTGCACTCTAGCCTGGGCAACAAAAGTGAAATTCTGTCTTAGAAAAAAAAAAAAAAGGAAAGAAAGAAAGAAAAAAAAAAAGAAAGAAAGAAAAGAAGAAAAGAAAAGAAAAGAGAAAAGAAAGAAAGAAATTATCCAATTTAAACAACAGAGGTTAAAAGATGGGAAAGGGTTTGACTTTAAAAAGGCAACAAAAGAAATGTTTTCGGGTGAAACTATTGTGTATTCTGTTCCAGTGGTGTTCTATACATGAATCGATGTACATGTTAAAACATACAGGCACAGAAATACGCATTAGAAAAGTAGCTAAGTTTAGTAGCTAAGAGTGTATGGTATACCATAGGTGCCAAAGAAATTGTATTTCATATGTCAGAATCTTGGATGTTCTTAAGTTTTACAGCTTCTTAAGGTCTACTTGCCCTTTAAGTTTAAGTAAATCTTCTGAATCTTCTGGGCACTGAGAAACTCCATATTCTCCAATGGCTTGGGGCATCTTGGTAAGCCTGCACGAGTCTTGGCTTCCATGGCACTTGGCTTTCTATTCCACTAAGAATCATATTCTCCAGGATGTGGCTTGCATCCTGCCCAGGCGATTCCCTGCCATGCTGGTTGGCAGGACTGTCTGCTCCAATCCCCAGAGAAACACTGACAGTAGGCTCTAGCACTGCACACAATACTAAACAGTTTTGTAAAAAGAGATTATTTTTCACAAAGCATATAAAGAAACTGAAATTTTACTTTCAATAATTTTTGTCTCTAGGGACAATGTATATCATACCCTTGAACCACATAAATGTTTATTAAATGAATAGCCTCAATTATTCTTCCATATTCTTCAAAATAGACACAGATACGCCAAACAAATCCTCAGCACACTATGGTTCTCCGGCTTTTCATGTATACCCATATCCTGCATTTGGATATGCATACCGACCCAAAATTGTAAGCTCATGAAATGTAAGCTTATTAGAGACACATTCACATGCACGCTCACACATGCACGTTAGCACACTTTTTCTTTCTCTATTTATCTCTATTTATCAGAATACTTAGATCTGTCATTTATTTCAAGTCTAAGTCCATTTTTCAGATGTTCTATATGCATAGTGTTAAAAGTTCCTCATTCATTTGTACTTGACTCCCTGAAATTGTATTTTTTAGGGGCCGTTTGGTCTCTCTGATCCTTTTCCAGGCCTTTTAAGCATTTTTTTTACAATATAAACTAGATTTTCCCCCCAAGAATTTGCAGAACTTAAACCTCAGATGGCATGGCACATATGCAGCTTTGGGGCGCTCCATTTAGTCACATGCACACCCAGCCTGACATGCATGCCAGGAGCTGGACAAAAGAATGCTTCTCTCAAATCATTAGAAGGAAATGCACCCAGACAGAACATCTGGGTCCTGAGCGCAATGTGTCTTCCATTATTCATTCTACACATAATGAAAAATAAGCATTTGGAAAACCCAGCATACTCTGCTTACCAAAATCATAATTCTCACTATGATCATCATTATTTCACCATAATGTGTGCCTGAGAAAAGCACTCAGCTTTACACCCACCAGGACGGAAACTGGCCTTGCCTAAAGGGCTTAAGGACTGGTTAGACAGATCTGACGAGGGAGGATGATGGATGAGCATCAGACAGCACATTCTCTGTCATCGACAGCCTGAGGGGTCTCAAATGGTCTAGAAAATATTTTGAAGAATAAATACACACTAAGGAGGAATTTAAAGGAGGAAGTCCTTGTTCATGTACCAGGGAAAGGATTTTCTATAGCTGAGTCATTTCAAGAGTGAGAAGGCACCAAAGAAGAAAAGTATCTTCAAAGAAGGACCAAAAGGCAGAAGTGCTGGAAAGGTAGAATAGCCAGGGTTCTCAGGGATCCTGTGAGCAGATGGCGGGGCTTCCTAAGTCTGATGCATCTCCCTAGTTTGTTTTCTCACTGGATACATCGTTGTCCTGGTGGTCAGGTGGATTCAACGCTGGGCACTGCTCTAGCCACTGTGATGTTCAGCATTCCTGGCCCCTCTGACACAGGGGGCCAGTAGAGCCATGCAGTCATTCTGGTGGGCTCGTGCATATTCAAATATCCCCCAGAGATGGTGCCCAGTTGGAAACCATTGAGTATCAGAAGTATCAAAAGTTCTACTAGCAACAACAGAGTGGTAAGGCAAAAATAAGTGGGCCACATTTGCACATTGAGGCTGTGTGTGTTTGGGGGTGGGGGACATGCAAAGTATGTTGAATTTCATGTTCTTCTCTAGCTTTTACCTAAGTGGAGCTTCTGTGTTACTCCTAAATCTCCTTCCTTTGAATCTTTCAATCCTTCATTCAGGTCCTCTTCCAAGAAAGGGCCAGAAACACAATCCCATTTGGAAAGAACTACTAGTATTTCTAAACTGTTCTCATGAGATAAAGTGCAGAGTGGCAGCCTGCTGTGACAGACAGAAATAGCCTGCACCGCCATGGGCCAGACTCGTTCACGTTTAGTTTGTCACTGTGTTACCCTGAGTGAGTCTCTTCCTGACAACATGAGAGGGATGTAATATTAGACTGTGAAGTTTATAGATCAGGTTAAATGTTTTCAATATATGGATGCCTTCTGTAAATTGTACTCCACTGTGTGGATATTAGAAGTTATTATTTCACAGAAACCAGAGACTCAAACTAAAAGTACTGATGGTCAAACGTCCGCCAGCAGCCAAGCCAAGTGCTTGGGGTGACAGGTCTTCCTCATAGCAGGAAGCTCTTGGTTTGCAGGTGCCCACTGACTCTGCAAACTCCAGCCCTGAGCGGAACTCCATTTTTCTCATGATGCAGCCGGGATAAGCCAGAGTGGCTACATTAACAAGATTACCATCTACAAGAGGCTGGACTGTGCCTTGAATTGTAAAGACCCTGGTGGAGTGAGACTCATCTGTCAAGGCTGGGAGAGGCAGACAGCCTGAGGGACAGGGACTGGCAGCAAATATGCCCAGAAGAGAGACGGAGAAGATTCATGTCCTACCTGAGAAAAGGGGAGTGATGTAAAGAATAAATGGTCTCCTGTGTGTCCTTTGTTCCCAAGAGCTAAACTCATTTTGCCAATTTGATGCCTGGGGAATCGTTGTGAATATAACCCTTGGAGAAAAAGTGATAAGTGTGATGGGTGGTGCTTGACACATGGCAAGTCCAGGTGCACCGATGCCCCAATCTGGGTGCTCATGAACAGCAGGGAGTGAGCCTCAGGCTGGCGAGGGGTGGCTGTGACAGTGAGAGGAACAGTGCCATCTGGGTCAGGGCTGCAAAGGAGGAGGACCCTTAGAAAAACAGAGTTGGTCGGAGCCAGAAGCATTTCATTCCTCCTTCTTCAAGATGTGCGTGACAGTTAACAACAACGAAAAGGTGAGAAGACAGAGGTACGAAGAGAGCTCAGAGCAGAGGCTGCCCATCTTCCTGTGACCACAGGGTGGAGGGGAAGCCTGGTGGGCATGAGAACCAGGTAGGACAGCTCCCAGTCAATGTCAATGTGAAGGCACAAAGAGGGCAAGGCAGGGGTCCAGGCCTCTGAGGGGCAGATGGGCTGAGAGACCACTACTGAGGATGCCCCTTGAGAGAGGGGAGTCCAGGTGGGAAGACGTGGGTAGCAGGGAAGCCAAAGCTGGGAGGGTCTGAGTGGAAAGCACCTGCAGACAGCGTCCTCTGCTCCTCACACTGCTCTTTCTGCTGCATCTCAGGGTCCTGTGAGCACAGTCCCAGAGTGAACCTTCCTGCTCCTGCTCATGCTTCTCCGGGTGGATGAGCTCCCCATCTCTCTTCTAGCTGTGCTTTCCTCATTGTGTTGCTGTGGCAAACACACCAGCACACATTCCTAAGTCATGCACGTATCCACAGCACTCAGCCTTGTGGCTGTGCAGCAGTCGCGGTGCTGGGCATCCGAAGTGGGTCTCCGGGAGGCAAGTGTGGAAACCCTGGCCAGCCCCACCCTTCTCCCCAAAGCCACTGTGGGGGAAGAGTCAGGTGGGGTTTGCAATGTGAGAGTTGGAGGAGGCAGAGGGGAGGGACTGACCAGCTGTTATGGGCTGATTTGTGCTCCCACCCCAATTCTGTAAGTTGAAGTCCTAACCACCAGTATCACAGTGTGAGGGCATTTGGAAACCGTCTCCTTAAGTAGGTCAAGCAGTCGAACTGAGGTCATTGGGGTAGGCCCATCAAATAGGACTGGTGTCCTTATAAGAAGAGATCAGGACACAGAGATGCAGAGGGAAGACATGTGAAAACACAGGGAGAAGGCAGCCACCTACATGCCAAGGAGAGAGACCCTCCTAGAAATCAACCAGGCCAACAGTTTTAGCTCAGACTTCTGGCCTCCAGATTTGTAAGACAATGCATTGGAATTGTTGCAGCCCTCCAGGCTGTGGTACTTCGTTACCACAGCGCTAGCAACCAGTACAGTGGGTGTCCAAGGGAAAGCCCAGAATAGGGAGGGGGCTCACCTTGCAGGGCTTACGGTGTGCCAGCTCTTTCCCATACCTCATTTCATTTTAATCCCCACAAAATCATCCCCTACAGATCCTGGGGCTGAGGCCCCAGGGGCTGGGACAGTCCTTTGGAAGTGGTGGGGCTTTCTACAAGCGCTGGGCAGCTGCCTCAGAGGGTGGAAGGAGGGGAGAGGGAGAAGCCCAAGAGGAGGAAGGGAGGCCAGGAAAAGGGCAGGATGGAGGGAATCACTGAGATACAGCCCCTAGGCTGATGACAGAACAGGCGCTCCCACGGGGCCTGGGCAACAGCTGAGTGTTTCATCTGCAGCCACGGTTACTGGCAGGACGTTTCCACTTTCCCTCAAAAGCCCCCATTGAACAGGAGGGCACATTTCAGACTTGCCCATCTTAGCCTCCCCTCCTATCCCTCTTCACTAAAAGCATTCTTAGTCCCTGAGCCTCACTTAGAACAGGGTGCTAAGAAGTACGGCCTAGAGGTGGAAGCAACTGCAGAGAGAATTGGATGCTTCTTTTCTTTTATTCATCATTTAGGAATATAACCATGATGCAATTCTTTTTAAGATGCCAAATTCTTCATCCAAATTGTTATTGAAGCATAAACAGGCATCACATTTTGCACATCATCCCGAGCTCCTTGATCTCTGATCGCTGTCATAATTGTCTTACTTGACAAAGAAGACGAGGCACCAAACTCTAACCAGAACAATGAATCTGTGCTTCTCTGAGAGGTGGTGCTAATTATCTTGAGCCACTCACTGAGAACTATTGGGTTGGCTAAAGTAGGTTATGATTTTACCAACTTGGAAAAAATTAAGAATTTGCCAGATGTTTAGCTTATACACTATATGATAGAAATTGCCCCTGTTGACCGGGCACGGTGGCTCATGCCTGTAATCCCGGCACTTTGGGAGGCTGAGGCAGGCGGATCACGAGGTTAAGAGATTGAGACCATCCTGGCCAATATGGTGAAACCCCGTCTCTACTAAAAATATAAAAATTAGCTGGGCATGGTGGCGCGCACCTGTAGTCCCAGCTACTCAGGAGGCTGAGGCAGGAGAATCGCTTGAACCCAGGAGGCAAAGGTTGCAGTGAGCCAAAATTGCGCCACTGCACTCCAGCATGGAGACAGAACGAGGCACCATCTCAAAAAAAAAAAAAAAAAAAAAGGAATTTCACCTGTTTTATCTCTTCCAAGTACATATGAACACATGTTGATAAAGTTGTCTAACCTGTATCTATTACAAAACTCAATTAAAATGGCATATATTATATAAACACACATATCATTTGGAGTTAAGAAGTTAAGTTAATGCCTATTAATAGGCATTCATAGGTAGTGAGAAGATTTTGTGTAGATTATGCTTCTGTCTTAAATGGGCTAAATATTCAATTTATCACTTTACCTGTCCTATATTTTTTCTAAACCATCTTCCTCTTTCTACTGTTGACACAAAGGACAGTTATTCCAATTGAGTTGAAACATCCCACATTTTTAATTAATCTAGTTGGAATTAATGATGTTTCACTGTTTGGGCAATGAGATTTTTTTTGGAAAACATGAGATTTTCAAGACACAAGCTGCTCAGGGAGCGTATTTCTGTTCAGAGAGTTGTCGTAGACAAAAATCTGCTATTTGAGGAGGGGGCTGGGATTGTCATCTGAAAGCTCCTAATGATCAGCATTGTACATCACAATAAAGAATGTGTCTTTGTATAAACTTGGAAACCAGAACAATTTATAGCTATTTCAAGTTATCCACTGGCTTCCAGATACAAGCTATTCCCTCAAGAGCTCTAGCTCAGCTGCTCTGATGACAAGAGAATTTCTGAAGAATATTTCATGGAGATTTTTAAAAATGTTTACAACAATGCAAATATTGATGTCTCAGCCCAGTCAATATGACAATTTATTGTCCTTCAATACAAACATTGAGCCAGGCTCCCTATTGGTCAATATCTGCACTCAGGTAAATAAATCTTTATACTGACTTCAGCAGCTGTCAATAGCTACTTATTCCAGATAAGTAAAAGTAAAAACAGGAAGCATTATTTATTTTTTGAGGCAAAATAGCAACTAGTTACATAAAGACCCGGCGGCATTTCTGAAATATCAATACGTGTTGCTTTTGGCAACGAAACACAACAATACGATAAGATGTGGGCTTAAAGCTCACAGGTTGAACATTTGGAAGCAGAAATTAATAAAAATAAATTTTATCTCTGTTATTAATATCACAATACTTTTTTGGGATTGAAAGAATTCCAAGATTTCTTGTTCTTTTTATCATGTCTGAAATCAATTTTTGATAGTCCTCATTAACTGTGAGAATTCACAAGGCTATATTCCTGAACACTTCCTAGATGATGCAATTAACCCTTATTCCAAACCTAAAAGAAAAATATGTTTGTGCTCGACCCGTGTATCATGTGAAAGCTTTTACTGTCTGGTCATGCTTTGGGCTCCACATATTGTGCTTTGGAATCAAGCCTCAAGGACAATTTCTGAGCATCCGCTTCTGTATTTTTAGATATCTGTTCTTACAGACTGGGGTTCTGTAAATGAAAGGAGGTTCTCCCACAGTAATTGTGCAGTGGGTGGACAAGGAACCCAATCATCTATTAAAATGATTTGAAGATAACAAATGTTTCTGTGTTACTTGCATCTGAATTGTGAAAAACATATATGTATATGCATATATTTATATATATTGAACTCTTTTGGAGGCACACTGAGCTTTTGTGTACACAGAATTTATTTACCTAGACACTGTCAGATATTTACTTAAAAATGATAATATATTAAGAAAAGTATGAATGTTACTTCCCTGTAAGAAAACTCCTGAAACCTTCAGGCTTGTGATTATGCTTCACTAATTGGTGTGTGGACTCACTGGGCTAACAGAAAATTTAGCTAATCAAAACGCAGCCGTGCTCTGAAGAACCACTGGTCACACCCAGGGTCATTCCTTCAAAGCTGTTAGCAGAATTCAGTTACTGAAGGAGTGATGCTCCATGTTGATGTGGCACTTTCAAAGCAGCATATGCCAAATAAAATTAAATGAACATTTATGCTCATTATAAAAATGTCTACAATGCAATAGGGGCTGGAAAAAGAAAATGAGGTTTTAAAAAATATAAAAGCTGCTAATGGTGAGAGAATGTTATTTGCCTCAAGCGTGATTTTCCTCTAGAGGTTTCTTAGCCAATGACTGCCCTATGAGCAATGACTATCGAATCTGAGGAACAGGTACAGGTGGCTTTGAAATCTGGGGTGGGGTCTACAGAACCACAAACAAATGAAAGCTATCCCGACAATCCACAATAAGACTATCAGAGACCGGGCGTGGTGACTCAGCCTGTAATCCCAGCGCTTTGGGAGACCAAGGCGGGCAGATCACCTGAGGTTAGCAATTCTAGACCAGCCTGGCCAAAATGGTGAAACCCTGTCTCTACTAAAAATACAAAAATCAGCTGGGTGTGGTGGCATGCACCAGTAATCCCAGCTACTTGGGAGGCTGAGATAGGAGAATTGAACCTGGGAGGCGGAGGTTGCAGTGAGCCAAGATCACGCCACTGCACTCCAGCCTAGGTGACAGGGCGGGACTCCATCTCAAAAAAAGAAAAAAAAAATAAGAAGAGTATCAGGACAGTGTGAGGCCAGGCGATGTCTCCGGTAGACTCAGAGGGTGCTCAGACTAGGGTTACCTGAAAATCTAAAGAGCTGGTTCACTGTAGGCGAGCAAACAGCATGTTTCTGCTGGAGTGTCCTATACTTTCACCATGTTACATTACTATTTTGGGTGGGAGATACTGATGTCAACACAGCCTTCAGGATAAATCCAAGGAGCTTTGCTAGAAAACCTCAGATTTACTTTCTGGCATTATGCAAACTAGTAAATCACAATCCTTGCCCTGTATGTACAGAAGGATTTCTCTAATGACCTCAGCTGAGATCCATCAAGGGGAATTTTCTCTCATCAACTATTTAACAACACTAACTGAGCACCCATGATAGTCCAGAGGCGATTTAAAAATTCAACCGTGATGTTCTGAGCATGTCCCATGAGCTGGAGACACACTATCACTGAAGTCCTGTTTACCATGGCAGTCTGTTTCAACAACAGTGACCGGCATACAGTAGGAGTTATTGGTCATTATTTGTTGAATGAATTAATAAATGGATGATTACTGAGGTAATCCTCACCATTAAGAGATGGACAGCCCACAGAGAGTTCTGTGATACAATTATTATAACACAACGTGAAACTTTATATGGAAGGTATGCAAAGGAAATGCAGCGTGCCAAGTCCACAAATCTACAGAGTTCTTGTGTTTGTTTGTTAATTTTGGTGGGTACGTGCATGTGTGTGGGTGGAGAAGGTGAATTATTAGGGAAACATTCATAGAAGAGGTAGCACTTAAGCTGAGATTTTTAAAGGCTAAATATAAACAAAGGCCTGGAAGCTCAATGGCGGAAAGGATTCCAGGCAAGTGGAATAGTCTGTGCAAAAAATCGGAGGCATGAAGACATATGGTTTTAAGAAGTATTTATACATAATTTGTTGAGCCTGGGGTTTAAAGTGCAGTAGTGGAAATTCTGGTGAGCATTCAGTGTGAACATGTGGGCCGGCATCTAAACATGACAAGCAAAAGGACTGTAGGATATTCCAGAGAATCTTGGGTGATCATCTGCAAGACTGGAGCAGAGTCACATAAACAGATCTCTGTGATAAACAGTGCCCTCTAGCAGCAGAATGGAGGAGGAAGCAGAGGCCAAGTCTAAAGACAAATGGATTAGTGAGAGAAATAGCACAATGATTCCAGTAAGAGATAATATGTGCCTCAGGTAGGCAGTGGCTGTGGGAATGGACAGAATGTAATATATTAAAAGGAAATTTAGAAGAATTAATTGATGGGACGTGGATATTGATTGAAAAGATAGCTGGAATAAAAAGAAGGCATCTAAAATAACTTACAGGTCTCTGTTTGGGACCAGGAGATAGCTGTGCTGTTCTCTGTGATGAGCAGAACAGGAAGACTATCGGGGTGGACAGAAGAAACACCATGTTGCATTCCATTTGGATGATCTAAGTTTAACGTGACTGTAAGACATGCAAAAGGGGACATCTTGTGGATATTTGGATTTGGCTCTCAGGAGTGAAGAGCGAGCTGTACAGATCTGCTTGTTACATGTTTATTGCAGCTACATATTGGTGTAAGTTATAGCTGCGGGGTTGAATGAGATACAAGGAGAGGAGCGTAGAGTGAACAAAGAAAGGATCCGTATCAGAGCCACCCTGGAGATTATTGACATTTAGGCAGTAGAGAGAGACACACACACACACACACACACACACACACACAGAGAGAGAGAGAGAGAGAGAGAGAGAGAGGCCCAAATGAAGGTTAAGAAAGACATTCCAAAGGAGGAGAATTGTAAAGCAGCATTATGAAGCTAAGACAGAATATGTTTTCCAAAGATCTCTGGACGGTAGCTCCATACCACACTGACTTTGACAGTCCTCCCACTGAGAGGTGGAGAGTATGACCCTGCACCCTTGTATTCCCCTTGTGTCTGGGTGGGACTGCAGTGTAGTTCCTGCCCGTGTTCTAGAAACCCAGCCACCTTGCTAGGAGGAAGCAAAAGCAAGGCCATGCAGAAAGACTACTTGGAGAGGCCACGTCTAGGTGTTCTGGCTGACGGATTAGCAGAGATGGGTGAAGATGCTTCTAGATGACTCCAGCCCCCCACTGCTGACAACTCATCCCTAGCCTTCAGGTCTTTCCAGCTGAGGCCCACAGACATCATGGAACAGAGATAGGTTGATCCCTCTGTGTCCAACACAAATCCCTGACCCAAAGTATCTGAGAGCATAATACAATGGTTGGTCTACACCACAGAGCTTGAGGGTGGTTTCTTACACAGCACTAGCCAAGTACAACAGAGGCCAAGCAAAGGAACAGAAATCCTCAATAAGTAGTGGGCAGGCTGTAAAGGATGCAGAGTGTTGAACTAAGGTAGGGAAGAAGTGTCTGTTGGATTTGGCAACCAGAAGGCCGATGTTGATGTGAATACCATAGTGAGTTAAGCAGTGACTGTGGCCCAAAGCACACTGCAGGTAGACTCTGCTTTGTACCAGCATTTCTCTTATCTTTCAATGACTGTTTGATGATTCGTTAGTACCAATAATTTTTCGAGTTCTCAATAAACTGTTATATAAAAGTAATTGGCAAATACGCTTTCAATTTCTTGGAACTCAGAAAGTAAGAGTCCTCAAACCAGAATTTGCACATTCCTCATTAAACAGTAGCACAGAGGATGGATTTTTAAAAAATATACATTTTTTACTATGATATAAATAGCACCAAGCTTTTACAACTATGAATATTATAACAATCTCGTTTTGGTTACTGTTATTTG